>NW_017306584.1:674185-758784 GCF_000935625.1 Nanorana parkeri
GTACTCGCCGATATCGAGTACTGATACCGGTGCTTCCGCTGGCATGGAGTCGGCTTCCCGGGCAATCAAGAAGCCAAGCAGCGTGTAATGACATGCCGCGTTACTTCCTGATTGCACGGAAAGCCAGCTCCATGTTGTTCGGCCAGCTCAATTGTGATTGCCATGAAAACGGCTTCCCAGTCAATCAGCATGGAGCCGGCTTCCTGTCCAATCAGTAAGCCGGCTCCATGTTCCCCTACAGCACTGCCGGTCAGAGGAAATTGTCCTCTGAACGGAAGTTCCGGTATCGGGGAAGGTATCAAAGCCCAAATACTCAGTATGGCCTTGTATGTTTGGGAAATAATAAGGGGTCTGATAGAGCTTTTGAAGTTTTTGTTTAACCTCACCTTAACTGTAAAGCTAGCTATACACTAATAATTTCTATTTGAGCAGCGTAGCTAGATGAATCTTCCGATGTGGCGCCCGCTGCTGTCAAAGTAAATGAACTGTGACTGCAGTCACTGTTCAGCTGAAATTTTTTGCCTGGCTCCTTTGACAAAATTTGATTGAGTAGTCGACATTTGTTGAGTCGGAAGTGCCACACACTGTTCCTGTGAATCAGCCAAAATTCCTACAGTTTATGGGCAGCCTTTAATGTTAGTAATAAGCTCTTTTTTTTGTAATAGCCTTTTATAACTTGAGGTTTTGACAGTCTACTTTATGCCATGCATAACTAAAACTGTAAAATTAGCACAACCCTTTGCAAATTCATTCCTAGCATATACAGTAATTAAAAAATGCCTAAAGAGAGCTTTGCAGTTTTCACTGAAGGTAAATGATCAGTAGATTAGGCACTATAGGGCGCTGAATTATAGCAAATGTTGACATTTCTGTAAAAGTTGATCTTGGCCCCACTTCCTCCCTTTGCCTCAGTAGTTGGTTAATGACAATTAGGAAGGCTCTACTGTGGCATAGTCTAGCTCAATTTTGACAGGAACATTTTTAAAATGTGCATGCAACAGCTGCCTGTAGCTTTAAATCTAAGAGTGTGAAATCAAGTTATTACAGATGCATATGCATTTTTTTTTTGCTACATCCTCATGTTTTCATTATCAAGGATCAAGGAGAGGGCAATTGTCACTAGTCCAATGTTTTCTTTATTTTTATTTAAGAGCTCCCTGCAAAGACATATACTTGATCGAACTGCTGCCTAGCTATACTGGATAAAACTTCTTCCTTATCCAATACACTTCAGGGTGTATGGAATGCCTGATTCCCCCTCTGTGTGCTGTGATTCCTGTGTTGCTACTGTGTCCTGCAATAATGTAGGGGGGGGGAATCCAGGCATCTGACCCTCCTTGAAGGTTTTACAGCCAGCATATCTCCAAGTCTGTGGAAATTAGGGACAGGAGGGATAACTCTAAGTCCTATTCATAGCGAGGAGATCTATAGTAAACCTTTAACACTCTCTTTAGGAAAACTATAACCTTGTTGGATGAAAAACCTTAACTATTTCTCAACAGATTATCCAGTAATAAGTTTCGGAGGCCGAAAAAAAATTGTCTTCAGCACCGTGTCTTGGATGGGAGGGAAGAACCCCTTTCTGGGCATAGTTTACCTTGTATTTGGTTGCCTATGTACATTCTTTGCAATTGTAATGCTTATTGTATTCATAAAGTATCAGGGGAGGAGTGATGATGATGATATCTAGCACAACATAACCTCAAACACTGATAGTTACCAGCGAATTCAGATTTATCTAATGTTTACAGGTCAAAATGTTTTTACAATGCTTTGAGTAACATTTCATGAAGTTGATCCAGGAGGGACGGATACAAACTCCTTCATAATTGATGCAAGGTAATTATTTTATGTGTCTTGCATGAAAATAGGTTTTCTGCTTCTTAGTAATAGTTTCTGCTCTGAGAGGGGCTCTTTGTCTTGTTAACATTCTTTAGACATCTTGTACTGGCTTAATAGAAATCTGTGGTCTTCTCGGAGGGTATTGTTAAGATAAATGTGATCACCTTAAAGAGACCCTGTCACTTTGCCATATGTAAACAATCTATGTTTTTATGTGGTTTTGTAAATATATAAATGTACAATTTGTACTGTATATAAGATATGACTCTCAAAATATGGCAAACGTATACAAAAAAGTCATGCCTAAAACTAATTTCAGGTATACATTACAATAATTAAAAAACATTTTTTGTAGCAAGTGAAAATACTATATACTTTCTGTTTTACTGGTGTAGGACCATGAGCATAAGAACAGGGGAGCAAATATATGCACAAAATTTATAGAAAGTGACAAACATGTTAAATGTACTGACTTGTTTTATGTGCAAGACAATAAAATCATACTTTTTTAAAATATCATATGATTATATCACTTGTTACACAGCCACCAATCTTAAAGCTGAATGCCAGGCAAACAGCTAAATGCAGCTTTCATATATGTGTTTCACTTGCCAAAGGATTTGTATATCTGCCCATCCAGTTCTAAGATTTACCAGATGAGGGGACCTAAACTTTCTTTGCTGCAGTTTTACTTTCACTTACAGGCCACCTCACTCCCAACTTGTGACTGGACAGTGAAAGGAAAAGCAGCACACCGAGGAGCCCATCTCTCTGTCATTTCGCTCACTTGATGGCTCCTTGTGTTTCTTCTTCGGAGAATACATTTGAAAAGCACACCACTGTTCTTTATGAATGTATTTTTGTTTTTTGTACCTATAATATTGACTGTGGTGTGGCCATACTGCTGTTTTTTTTTAAAATGAGCCACTTAGTTGTCATGCTGACCCTCTTGTTCTAATACATTGATTCACAACAAGTATGTAGATATGCTACCTGGTGAGAAAGAAGAAAAAATGCATGAGATGTTTATAACTGCCAATAAAAAGGGGAGGGTACTTGTAGTTCATACATGACTTGAGTACCTGTAATGTTTCTGTCTAAATTGGCAATAATTTTCTCCTGATGCATCCCTTTTCCTGGATAAAATCTGCTCCTACTAAGTCATTGTGCTGTTTTATGTGCTTTTCTTATTCTGTCCATGTATCATGTCTCACATGATGTACTCTTGACCTTGTTTTTTTTAGCTGATCATTCTTGATTCGGTTTCAATTGCACTCTCCATTACAAAGGACCACTTTTCTCTGCTATTCATCTCTTCTGTCATCCTCTAATCTTTAAGATCTTTATTACAGAAAGCTGCTGGGTCCTTGTCCTGTTCATCTCCCATGCCCTCTGTCTCTGTATTCATAATAAAATCCCTACTATGTCCACTTTCCCTACATACCCACCTTCATCATACATCTCTACTTTCCTGCAGTTTCCAAGATGAAATCTCCTGCTCATTCCCTTCACCATCACTTACCAACTCTGCATCCCTCCAGCACCAAGTCTGGTCTATTACACCCCTCCACAATCAGCTGCTATTCCACCAAGAGCGCTTACCTCAAATTCCTGAAGGCATTGCACCATCGTAAAAACACAATATTAATTTCCTGTGACTACAATGTCACCTGGACAGGAAGTGAGTGAAAATCCCCAATGGGGAGAAAGGGGAAGGAAAAAAAGCTTGTATCCATGTTACTGGTCTCTCAAACAGGTTTAATGTGTAATTTTAGTCCAGTTTCCTTTTTATCCTGCTTCCACAGTCTTTTGTTTCTTTGCTAAACCTTGGCATTCCCTAGTCAAAGCAATGAAGCGCCGCAAAAAGACAATCCCTCCTCAATGGGAAATCCTTAAAAGCACACTGCAGGATGCTGCCCCCCAAAGAAGCCGGGAAGGCTGTGGAATCTGGGAAAAGAAAACAGAGGGGGCGCCTTTCCTGGTGCAGATCAACTTTATTTTCAATAGTCATAAATAAACCGAAAGATACTCACAGACATAGATAAAAAACAGCCATATAATGTAAGCTGACAGCAGATGGACATCCACTGAGGGGATCCAGTGTGCAGATGACGTTGACGCGTTTCCGGGGCACGCCCCCTTCGTCAGATGTTCTGCACCAGGAAAGGCGCCCCCTCTGTTTTCTTTTCCTTGGCATTCCCTGTGAAATGGCTTGCTATGTGCATTCTTGGTGTCTGTAAAGAAGACATTATGAGCCCTTTACAATGTCTGAGTGACATAGCCAGTTACTCAAAGACATTAGAAAATAGCCCCATAACTCTTAGGCTGGCCATACACTGTTCTATTCTTTTCGTCCAACCCGTGGGCTGAATGGAAAAAAATAGAACAGATTCCTCCATCAATGCTTACGAATGTTGATCGAGGAATCTCCCACTGTCTTTATTGTAATCTGACAGTGGCCACTGTCAGAATACCTGAACAGAGCCAGCAGCTCATTGGCTGCCGGCTCTGTTCAAAGATTTTCTGACCGGCTCCTTTTGATCAGCAGATTGAGGGATGCCAGTCAAATGGTACTGACAGCTGTACAGACTGAGCGAATTTTGGCTGGCTCCTGTAGACCTTTGCATAATGTATGGCCAGGTTAAGACTGAGAGCATTTCCTAAGACTAGAGGCATTATTTAAAACTAATTATGGCCACAAGGTAGAGCCGAGGAGCACAGGAATTTGCTATGCTTATTGGCTTCATCGAGTACTTGTGATGCACTGCAAATCTCGTTCGCATAGCTGTTCCATATGTCAATGTTTTTTAAAACGCCCCTCCAAGAATCCTATGTGCAGAAGTGTAGTGATATGCAAGGAGTGGGCAGGTATTAGATTCTTGAAGGGTAGCAGCTCTTGTCCAATATTGAACCAGTGACTGAAAAGAGTGATGATAAATATCACAGGGGGTGTGGTAGACACAGAGAATGCAGGGACACACTATTAAGTGAGAATGACAGTACATATGTTTTTATTTTACAAGTAACGTTTCATGCTTTCAGTTCATTTAAATACTTATTTTCCCCATGCTCCCCCACTGCCCCACCCTCTTGCTGGAGCTGTGAGTCTAATGTTAAGGACCTTTTTTCCCTATTAACAGTGTTTGGGCAAGGCAATTGGCTGTTAATGCCAGACTGAATGAAACAATTGCGGAGCAGGCAGGCTTTTTATTGTATAACATGTCTCTTCTGCAATAAAAAAAACAACAACTTTCCTGCCTGTTCACAATCTTTTTTAAGATGTATACTGAGATACTCAGTGCACATTCTCAGTACCAGAATAAATTTACTCCCATGTGTCAGAGCTATGTCATTCTGGCTGGGCCAATCAAGATGGCTGAAAATTCTGGACCCAGAAAAAGACCAGCTGAAGATGTCAGGGGAGGTGAGATTCCACTTTAAGGCCTGAGTTTTGCATCCTGGGAGGGAAAGGCAAAGGTCATAGGCTTTCCCATACCTCAAGTACAATGTATTTCTGGGGGACCGAACAGATAACAGAGCGGAGAAGGTGATTATCCGTAGTGGTGGGTATAGAGTTGGGGGTGTTTTTGGGAGATCCTATCATTTTGCCCTAATTGGGTAAAGTGAAAGGTTGCTTTCAAGGGTAGTTAGGCTTATGAGCAGGCGTTAATGTTGAAAAAAAAAATGTACTGTGCGTATGTAGGCTGCCTTGATCCAGAACAAGTATGCCTATAGAAAAAAAATAATAATTCAGGAACCCTTCATCTGTCTCCCAGTACGGACCTTCACCCTCCCCACCCACTTTCTCTCTTTTTTTTAAATGCCTTTTTTAGGGAAACCTCCCTGCATTCTCGCCTAGGTGAGAATGAAATGTGTGTTCCCTATAGCCTACTGGGCTACCCACATCATGCATCTGAGGAGGCTTCAAGGTACTTTACAGTGCATGTGACGCATTAGCAGGGGTCGGCTGTCTGTTCCTGGTTCTTGCATCCTAATGATGCAGTGCATGTGTGTTATCTGGGGGCTGGCTGCAAGAACCTGAAAGAGATGGCCACCCCCTGCTGACATCAGAGAAGAGGATGATGGCACGAGACCGGCTGTGCAGTGGTGGATTCCTACAGAACACCACTGGGCATGTTCATTTAATATAAAAAAACAAAAAAATGTGTGTATATATATATAGTGTGTGTGGCGAATGAAGTTACTCTTTAGGGTTTAAATAACACTTGTGCTGAGAGGAACCTTTTAAAGCAGAATTACACCCGTCTATCCTTGACAGCCAAGGAAAGTACTGTTAGCCTCTATTTGTCTTGTAGGTGCCATAGTAGTCCACATGTGATCTGCTGTGACACCAGCCATGTGAGGTTTGAAGGTTTAAAGTTTGAAGGAGAGCTGAAATAAGCACACTGACAACCTTGCTAATAACAGGAATCTGCACTCTTGGAAAACTCTAAAAGTGGGTACCGCAAAGCTGATATGAAAAAAGGTGAACCTTGAAAGTAAGATGAAAACAACACAGCGCTGAGCTGGAATATAAAAAAATATATATATAAATATATAAGTAAAAAAATATATGTCTTAACACGTGCTAATATGTGATGTTTTTAAAACGTGAATGATGTACCAACCACATAAACATTCAAAGTGAATAATTCTAAATCACTTAATCTTACTAATGAAACTAGTTTAAGTTGAGTGTTAATCAAAACAAACAGAACAAATCAATCCACATTGGATGAATCAAGCACATCGTAACAATTCATAAAATATGATACAAATAAAGTGATACTCTGAAACATTCTCAATGTTAGAATCGTATCAAGTGACAATGAGTTCAATAATAAACACAAAAAAGTGTGAAATATATTCCTCCGTGATCTCCTCTCTTGTGCCACGCAACCCCCCAAAAATGGGTACCCACCATAAAATAGTGAGTACAGAAGGCTTTTGAATAAAAGAATCTGCTGGTCATCAATCTCACTTGCCCAGTTTAGTCCGCTCTCCTGCTGATATAGCCCATGTGAAAGGAGCCGTCTCTTCCCGAAGAACAGCACTCTCCCCCAGGTCCTTGGCTGTCAAGGATAGACGGGTGTAATTCTGCTTTAAAAGGTTCCTCTCAGCACAAGTGTTATTTAAACCCTGAAGAGGAACTTCATTCGCCACACACACTATATATATATATATATTTTTTAAAATTATATATTTACATATTTATTTATATTCACGCTCAGCGCTGTGTTGTTTTCATTTACATTGGCAACCTTGATGGGTATTACCAAATAAATGCCCTGAATATATTCATTTTGAGAAACAGTTAAATGGATGGGTTTAGTTCCCCTTTAAAGGCAGCCATTGCTGACTTCTTCTAAAAATACTAGTGGACTGGCTACCATCGTGATCTAAGAATTGTTTTAACCTTTTCAAACCACTGACCCAGAACAAGCATCAAAATGGTGTATATGACAGAGACCCAACCATCATCGTAGGCTGTGCTTTGTAAATGGTAAAGCTCAGGAAGGAGCAAGAGGCACAACACTGTAAGGGCTCATGCATGTGGAAGGTCACAAGCGCTGCATACAGCATATAGTGTTGTATGCAGCAGTATAAAAGGCTATGGGCCCATTCACACAGCTGCACTTGGCAGCCTAAGACTTCATTCACAGTGTCCACTTGCTTTTTTATACAGAGATCTGTCTGCAAATCTGTCAGGCTAGATGCGTTGTTTATGCTTCCACATCTGCCCTTTGCCCATTGAAATAGTAGCCAGCGAGATTTCATCAGATAAACACACCTGGCATTTTGGTGCATTTAGAAGTTCGTATCAATTCCTGGATGCCCCACATTTCTATTTTTTTCTAAACGCAGCTAAGCCAGCTTCAGATAAAAGCATTGAGATGCGAATGGATGCATTGGAAATCATCAGATGCATATCTATGCGTTTAGAAAACCATTTTAAATGCATATAAATGCACCTAGTGTGAATGTAGCTTAAGGCTACATACACCCTGGGCTTTTATGTCCATATGGTGATTCCTTCAGCAGCAACCTGTGAATTCCCATGGCAGGAATCCCAGGTGAGTCCACACAGATGCAGCCACTGTGCGCATTCAAGTTAATGACAGTGGCAGCATCTCTCCACATGCAATCCTACATGGAACAATTACCTGCAGATTGGGACAGATGCCACTGTTCCCATTCAAGTTCATGACTGCAAGACCTGTATGGACACAACTAAAAGTCTCATGTGCATGAGGCCTAATGTTGTGCTACGTTCAGCAGTGTAAAGACAAAAACAGCTGCACCCCGGGCTGTGTATATAACCGTATTTTATGCAGTACGGATGTAAACATTGGTGCTAATGTTTACATGCATACACCATACATGCACCCTACTGGCTGTCACCACTGCTATGGTAAAATAGCTACTGTGTATAATGATTAAAGGAGAACTATGGGGTTAGGTCTTTTCCCCATAGTTCTCCTTAGGGTAACAGGAGGACACAAACTAGTGTTCTCCCGTCACCCTAAGCTCAGTATACCACAAGCTACAGCTGGCTCTGCCTATCTAGAGGCAGAGCCAGCTGTACCTGCTCCCTCCCCCGTCCGTTCCGCCTGTCAGCGCTGACGGATCGGAGTGGGGGGAAATCCAGTCACTCCCCTGTCACGGCAGAGAGCCGTGACAGGATCGAGAGGTGAGCAAACACCGGTATGTGTTCCCTCACTTCCCGATATACTGAGCCGACCTGTGACAGTCTCATTGTCACAGGTCGGCTAGAACTAGGAGGTGAGTGAAAAGCACTCACCTCATAGTTCTCCTTTAGCTGGAACTGCCCTCCCATTAAGGAATTTGGCACGGGGTTTTGGATGGCGCATCACATCGTTTCTTTAGAGCTTTCATTCCGCAACATTGGTGTACTCTGGTAATACCTACTTTAGCTAAGTGGTGGACTGTGGAGATGGACTGCATTGTGGACCTGGAACGTTTGTAAGCTGACGAACTTGATAGTAAGGAACGATATATTATTACTTGGTCTGAATGGCTTGATTTTTGGGCCTCTGAGACTTTTCAAAACCCTTATCTCTTGACTGCCCCAATATGTCCTGGGAGTCATGAGGGGAGGGGAGGTGCTTTTGGTGCATTTTTTTGCTTTTCCTTATTTTTAACTCCTCTTTTCATTTTTCACTTCCCTTTTTTCTCTTCCTACATCTTATTTACCTACATCCCTTCTCTCTTTCATTATCTTCACTTTCCTGGCTTTTTCTTCATTTCTGATCACTTTACTTTGTTTTTCCTGCATATGGCTATACATTTATTCATGCTTCTTGGCACTTGCTATTTTTCATCTGTATCTCCCCAGATCTACTGGCTTTCTATGCCACAGGAATAGGTATTCCAATGTTAGCACTGAGATTTCCATATTCAGTATACTGGACAGACTTTACCCAAGGCCAAGATGACCCTATAAACCAATTGATCTGGTAATAAAGCAAAATACAGCTTGTGTATTCTTATTATTTCTGTTCACAAATTGCTATAGGCTGCTCATGTCTGACTCCCAGCACTTAAAGCAGGCGGCAGCCCTCCGCTAAATCTCATATATACACGACACTCCGCAGCCGCACGGCGCGCCGCACTCTACTTTGGCTGTCACCAAAGCTTTTATCCTTGTGCTCCTTCTAGCTCTTGAGTTCCTGTGCCGCGAAGAGGAAACCACGTGACTTTCAACCAATGGCAGCTCCTGAGTAATCATCACGCCCGAAAAGCTTCATAGGCGCAAGCGTTCTTCGCCAATCAGAGCTTGCGCCTCCTATCATGGCAACCAATGAGCAGTTGCCAGTAGCAGACGTTCACGCTATGAAGGCGTGGATTCAGCTTATGTCAGCCGTGGACCAATCATCGCTCAGCTAGTTTGGTTTCGCTTGCGAGCCGGTTGTTGCGGCTTGTTGTACGGCTGCCAATATGGTGCTGTCCGAGCTGGCTGTGGAGCGGCAGATATTCTACGCCGTGCTGCTCTTCTCATGGGTCGTGTACGTGTGGGAGGCCTATCTAGCCAGCAGGCAGGTGAGTGCGGCTTGTAGGGATGAGCTCGAGAATGTGCCATGCTTTGTCACCGAAGGAGGCCTCCATGGGGAGGTGTGAGGACGAGAAGGCTGGCTGGGTCACATTCTTATTGCTCATCATTCGGGGGCCTTTTTATCTGCGCCTTATGTCCTTAGTGCCGCTCCAAGGCTGGAGGAACAAAGAAAACGTTGCCGAGCAACTAAAGGCAACAAGCACCGTGGTTTCTTAACCAGTTGACATCCGTGGTGTTAAACCCCCTTCCCATCCAGGCCATTTTTCAGTAGTGCAGGAAAATGCAAGGTTCTCGTATTGGATGTAAGCCCCTCCCCCCTGTAAAAATGGCTGCATAATAATTGGCAGCAACTTCCTGGGAACAATGAGCATCCATAATTTCACAAAGAGATGCTCATGTAGTGTCTGGATTGTCTTCTTGTGACATTTGGGGTACTTTTTGTTCCCCTGGACTTACCCCTGAAGGACAGTGATGTCATGCAAAAGATGAAAGTTATCCAGCTTTTTTCCCCTTGCAGGTACAGTTATTCAAATAGCATGCAGGGGTTTTACAGGGGTGGGGCCTCCATCTAATTGGACCTTTCATGTTACTGTCTAATGCAGCTGTACATTTTACTGTAAGTTGTGTTTTAAGCTGCCAGGTCTAGTCCTAAAACATTGTAAACATCCCCTAGGTTAAACTAACCTCCCTCCTATATAATTATTGATCTATATGATGATACAGTAAACCATACTTACTAGTCCATGAAGTCCGGCGATTGCTTCTTTCCAGCTAAAGTTCTCCTTGGCCTGCTCTGCTCCCAGGCCACCATGTCTGCCAGGTCCCAAATACTTGGAAGAGACCAGTGGGATCCTGCACATGAACAGACATGCTGCTGGTTTCAGGTATTTGGGACCTGGCAGACACCTGAGGCATGTCTGCATGAATGCTTGGACTTCTGTAGGCCACATACCTGGAAGAGACAGACTAGCAGAAAATCAAGGCTTCGTTGTTCTCTCCTAGGCAAGGAATTGGGAAGTGGAAAAAGGTTATAATCTACAACTCGGTACAAAATGGAGTTATCCCTTGCAGTGGGGCCACCCCTGCACTGCAAGGGTAAGTGCTCATTTTTGCCTAGGGTAACAAAAAAATAAGTTACCCGATTCTCTGAGATGGCCAGCTCTTAGACCGGTCCCTGGAGCATCTCTACCCCCCCCCCCTCCCCCAACCCGCAGCGATATAGGAATCCTTGAGTTATCGCATCTAATACAGTGTATAGGATGTGCGGATGCTGAAGGACATACCATAATGGGTGAGTATAAATGTAGGTGCTAAAAATAAAGTTATACTCACCAAGCTGACTTCCTGCTTAGCTGGCCACAGATTCAGCCACGGATTATTTACCGCTGCAGAGGAGGGGAAGTGAGACTGGATGGACTAGTCTAAGAACAAGCCGGCTTGGCAGTGTGGATTAGTGTAACCTAACCCTAACTTTTTTTTTTTTCTTCACCTAGTTCCAAATGAGCATTTAACCCTTGCAGTACGGGAGTTTCTACACTGCTAGGGTTAATAATATTTCTGTCCGGAGTTCTTCTTTGAACTTTTCCTAACGTGTTCAAACTATTTGCTATTGTGTGATAAGGAGGGGGATGAAACTTGAGAGAAACGATATTTACAGGGTGAAGGTCTGCTTTTAAATTCAGAAAGTCCCTTCTCATTAGCTTTAACCCTTTCGCTGCCACCGACATGGCATAACACGGCTTTTTTCAGCTGGCCACGTCAGTATGACCATGAACTTGTATCAGAACGGTTCCCCTGGCGGCCCCTTTTTAATAGCTGTTTCTCCTTGATCCCCGCTGCTCTCCCCTGCCTGTATGGGCTGAGCAGCGAGGATCTGAGGAGAAATGGCTGGCCGGGGGAGAGGGGGCTGGAGGAAGAGTCGAAGAAGGGAGCTGCAAAATCAGGATGGCCGAGCAGTGAGCAAATCGGAGCAGCTGGCTGACAAATCCTGGATCGCCGGTGGGTCAGGGTGGAGTGCGGGAGGATGCTCATTCATGAGTTTCTGAATGGGTGGAAGCCCCAGTATAAAGGCTTCTTACCCATTCATAAACTGGATGATAGTAAATGTTTTACTATCACCAGTTATGAATGGGAAGCCTCTGTACTGAGTGCTCTCCGTTCATTGAGATAGGCTGCAGAAAAAGAGATTGAGGACTCTGGGTGTCCTCAGTTTCTATTTCATTTTCTATTTTTAGACCCCTAATATTTCCCTGTACCCCTCCCGCCACACAACCTACACATATTGTGGCGTACACCATGCACATGCGATGTGTTGTTAGTACGCATCACAGTGCTTGATTTTTTTTATTTCCCTTTTTTAGAATGCCATTGACTGTAGCAGTGCATGGCAAAGTGTTGTGGCACATTGCTGTGCATTGTGATATGCTGTGTTATGATTAAATATACGCGTGTCATTTTATCACTACACACACCAACACAGTGCACAAACGATTTTTAACCTAAGTCGCTTATTTACAGTTTTGCGTGGCTTAATTTTATTTTATATTTTTTTTTGTTTTGTAAAAAGGCGCAATTTAAAACGTACAAATATTTGTTAACTCAAAACAGTTTATCTTTTAGATTTAGTCGGGAAAAGTGTGGTGTGTGGGTTTTCTTTTTTTGCTCCGATACTTACTTATTTTTAGTGTGCTTTTATCAATTTAATTGTGTATTTTTATTGGTTTAATATTGATTTAACAAACATTTGTGCAATTATTGCAGGGCCTACAAATTTAGTAGCCCCTTTTTTTTTCTTTTTAACCGGGCCTGCGCTTTCAGAAAAAATATGGTTTGGGGGGTCTTTTACAAATGCTAGCAACACAGCAATAGAAAAGCAAAACGATGGGGCCAGTGTAAAGTGTTCTGGAGGGCTTGGCAGCGAAAGGGTTAAGTGTATTTGAAGGCAAAGCTTTTGTTTTTCATTTTTATGAGATAGATGTAGGCCAGCCTAGGGCACATGTAAGGTGGTTGTGCCATGTTCTGCAGTTACTACTAGGCATAGTCTGATACGATTTTCCCTCTCTGGGGGGTTGTGGTATTCGGATATATACCAGTCATCATCCTCACAAGGAATTAAAATAGCTCCATGGTATTGGTTACCTTTTATGGTTGGGGAGGAACAGCACAAAAGAAACCATTCCTATAAACTACTGGAGTTTAAAGTGAGCCGTTCCATTACTTGTAACCTGTAACCATTCCTCCTGTCCTGTTATTCAGAGAGATGTCACAATCTGGGGAATAAAATGGGGTGCACTTTGACATGTATACCACTGTATTCTCTAGTTCCTATTCTAAAAGCATGAAAGGCTGCTCACCTGGTCGGGTCAGATCTAGAGAATACAGCAGTGTATAGTTAGAGGTGCACTCCTTTTTTCCTTAGCTTGAATCGGCTCTGTGGTAAGATTTCGTAGAGTGACCAGTGAGTGGAAAACTTTGTTGTAAGGATTCCCCACAATAGGACTTGAGATAAGTACTTTTCTTTGCATGTAAATGGCTGTCATAGGAAATGCTGAGGTGTCTTGTGGTCTGATTCCAAGCCATTACCTTTTGCAGAGGCAACATGTCCGCGCACAGTGGGGGAACCATTTGCTTTAGTGATATAGGGTCCTGTTTTATGTTGTAAAAGAAACCCGTACCGCAGTATCGAGAGTGCCATTGGTGACCTGTCTGAAAATGCTAGTCTCCTGGCTCCAGTAAATTCAGAAACACTGACTTGGAGCAAACATGAAACATGTATGGAGTATAATAAATAAAACCTTCTAAAAATGCTAGCTGCTTGGCGGTAATGATGATTCCTTGACTTAAGTACATTTTGACTTGCTGACCTGAAACAATCTTGCAGCAAATGGAAGTCTAACAGGTCTATTCACAGAAGGGTGAAGAGTTTGGAGAAGACAAGATAAGTGAACAATCTAGGACAACATAGCTGACCTGGAAAATAATTCTCCCGTTCAGCTCACTTTCCAGTTCACCTATGTTGTCCTAGATTGTTCACTTCTCCTGCCTTCTCCAATTCTTCACCCTTTTGGGAATAACCCAGAGAATGATCTGCACACTAGTTCCAGATCAGTGAATGAAACCATTGGATCAGTACGAAAGGTAAGGACGGTGGTGATGGTCACTATACTTATTCCATTCAGGTTTTCTTTCAGCGCCTCCCCCCTTAAGCATTTTGTTGTAAGCTATAGATCATTGCTCTTTTGTTTTTTTTTTCAATACTACGGTGCCGCAGTAACAGGATGTAAAGACGCTCACTGCTACAGTAGCAGCCGTAAAGCTCAACTCCAGGGAAAAGTAAAAAAACACCCCTGCAGTCAATCTCTACCTTTTGCTGCTGGGGGGGGTGATGTGCTCAGTTATGCCTAGGGCACCAGAAAAAGGACTTGTTTACCTAATACCTCGCTCCCCAGCTCTCCTCTTCTCCCTGACGCTTTGGGTTGGTCCCTCTGTGTTCTCATGTGCAAGGTCCTGAATTATACTTGATGACGTCCGAGTGTCTGGAACTGCCAGAAAGACTATCGGGACCAGTCTTTTAGCATGGAGGGAGCCTGCAGGAGCGAGACGTTAAAGATCATTTTACTGGTACCCCTAGACCAAAATTTGCATTTAACCTTTGCAGTGCTGGGGAAGCCCCACTGCAAGGGTTTCTTTTTGTATTTTTTGCCTTCTTCAAACTCCAGCTTTAAGTCCACACTCTGTTCAACAATTCTGTTGTGTGGCTTCTTCATTTTGGATTTTGTTTGTAAAACAGATAGAGACGCAGTGTAATATATCGTGTTGTTCATCTGAGGTTATATTTACCTAATTTTAAGACCAGATTGTGTTCTGATACATAAAACCATATAATTCACTTTCTTTTTCACACAACTGTAGCTTTTCTAAACTGCTGCAACTGCCATTATTTTATTCTACCGGTACTCTGCTTTAGGAAAATACACTTTTTTCCTGGTGTTGAACCTCACGGCAGGCCGGCTGCCTCCAGCCAGTTTTTGCCACTGCACTGATGGTTTGTCCCTCGGCATCCACACGCCCAATACCCAGTGTATTGGACGTGATGACTAAGGGTCCTTAGACCACTGGAGTAGTGGGGGAGTGAGGCTGAAATAACAGGTCTAGGAGGAGCTGGTTCGGAGGATCAGGTGAGTATAACAAAACAAGCAGTTAACCCTTGCAGTGATCATGCCAGGGCAAATATAGGGAGAATCTACCCAGTGGGGGCAAATACCAAATTAAAAACTTCATTTCCCCAGTCATCTTCCAGGACAGCCATCGAGATATAGGCTCCGCCTGCCTGCAACAGGAAACACATCAACCACATTAAATAAATAGACTCCTCCTTCCATCCCAAGTCAGAGAGGGAGAATCTACCCAGTGGGGGCAAATACCAAATTAAAAAATTCTTTTCTAATCCTTCCCATTCTATCCAAAATCAAAGATATATATTTTTTCCTGTAACCTACACTTAAAGTGTTATTAAACCCTCTGGTGTTTTTGCATATATCTACTGCTAGGAAGCAGTAGATATATGCGAAAAGTTTAAAAAAAAAAAAAAACTATTTGAAAGCGCTTTTAACTTACCGCATGCAGACTACGTGGGACAGGAAGTGCCAGCAAGGACAGAGTCGTCAGCGCTGGATAGGACACACGCCGCAGCGCTGGAGAGAAGGCTGAAAACGACCGGAAAGATCATCGGATTAAGAGACCTAATTTAAGGTAAGTGCTTTACTTAACATTGGGGGGACAGGAAAAAACTGCCTATAATGTCACTTTAAATTGAATTGTAGGCAAATGTCAAACAGTTAATGTGTTTGTAATCTGCCTATAATATCTAATTCTCTTCAGGTTGTGTGTTTTTTTTTTTTTTTTTTTTTTTAAGCTCAGACACCTCTGTATAAGTCCAAAGCTGGATCCAGTCCTTTTTTCTTTTCTCCACTGTAGTTACACCAATATAGCCTGGTCACGGTTGTGATTGGCTAGTGTAAGAATAGATTACTGATGAGGTAATCTGCTCGTTCCTCCAATTGGCATGCTCTATTTAAGCTGGCCATATGCTGAGCGTGAAGTTGCCAGGTGCAAAATTCTCAGTAGAATAATAACTGCATCTAACCGGGTGCAGTTACTGTTCAGGTATTCAGCAACCACAGGTCCCTCTAGGTGCTGAATACAATAGTTGGCAGGGGAGATAACTACTTTCACTACATCTGGTCTGGAGAGTGTGGACGACGGTATCAATTGATTTCTCTTTTTCAGCTTGTGGGGTTGAACAAGAGAAATCTAAAGTCGTATGGCCAGATTGACAGCACTGAGCATTAACGTAAAGCCTGATTGTCTGACAGTGCTGCTGTTTCCTCCCCAAGTCTGACTGTGCATGTGTTTACAGGTTGGTAGTGCAAGGACAGATTGTTGTTCTGTGTATCTGCATTTAAAGCCCAACTGTTTGATACATCCCCCTACCCCCCCCATGTCCCACTGTTCCCTATGTTAAAAAAAACTCTAGGGTCTAAAAGTGCTCTTTTACTCACCTTAAGCCGTGGAGGTGTTTACAGGTTGGTAGTGCAAGGACAGATTGTTCTGTGTATCTGCATTTAAAGCCCAACTGTTTGATACATCCCCCTACCCCCCCCATGTCCCACTGTTCCCTATGTTAAAAAAAACTCTAGGGTCTAAAAGTGCTCTTTTACTCACCTTAAGCCGTGGTCACATGGCAGTGCAGCCTAGAGTCTTCTCCTCTTCTGTTTACTGCCTGCTTGGGTCCTTGTTGGTCTACGTCCGTGCCTGCATGTTGTGGTCACTTTCTATTGGATGCCAAAGGAACACAGTCGCTGGGATTATTGTGCTCACTCAAATCATCCAGATGCAGGACAGTTGTCAAGCGCACTTTTGAGGCAGCTCCGGAACATGATAAGCCTCCTTTTTGTAGGGTAACCAGACCAGAGACTTGAGAAATAAAGATCACCATACCAAAAGGTGAAAGAGTCCAAACTTGCCATTGTTCAAAGAGCGATCAAACAAAAAACAGCGTGTTTCGGGGGCAACAACACTTCGCCTTCATAAGGGCTTAGGATGGGGTAAGGTTTTGATTGAACTTAAGATATTCTCACCAAATGGATCTCTATAAGAGCTGATAGAAGGATCCCATTTAGGGCCAAAGATGTAAGGACATTCCAGATTGGATATAAATTGATTTGGTTTGGTTATGTCCCCATACTAAGTAGTTGCTAAATGATCCTAAGGACAAGTAATGACTAGTTGCAGGAAAGGGAGGCCTGAAAGTCAGCCTTTGTTGTACTGAGAAAGGTGTGTGGATTTTGGTGGTCCCCCATCCTTTCTATGCTTCTGAGCTACACTGAAATTTGACAGTTTAGAGTGGTCCTCAGATTGCTGCACAGTAAATGAAAACTATACTCCTAATGCTTTTCCTAACTTGTGCGGACAAGCCTGGCTTGTTTGGCTTCCTGCATCTGGAAAGTTGATGGTGTTTGTCTGTATATCTAATTACTGTCTGCTAGACCAAAGGTAGCAGGAGTTGCACGTTCCTGGGTCACTGGCATGTATCCTATCCTTTTGGAGATGCTGGCATTTACAGTCGCATTTATGAAGCGATCCTGTAAGCATTATATGGGAACATAACTTTTTTTAGTGCAGTTCTAAAAAGGCTATGTCTCTTTGGTGTTGAAGTTGGGTAGAGCATTGCACCTACATCTTTTGTAAAATGGATCAATGACCTACAGTAGCTTTACCTTTTTTGAATTTTGCCTCCTCCCTAAATAATGGGTTTATTTGACCAGCGCTGCAACTTTGGTATACATTTTTATCTTTGCATTCTAGCAAGTTGGATTGTTGGCGCTTCATCTCATTTTTTTGCTCTTACTCCATATTGGTTTTTGTCTGACGGGATGTTTTTTAAGTGGACCTTTTACTCCCCTTTCACTAAAAATCACATCAGGTTGCAGTTCTGCTTTCTGATATCAAATCATCTTACATTCATTAGGTAAACAAACTTGTTTTTCATTTACTTACAAATAGAGTTCATCTACTTCCTGGTTCAGTTCTGGCACAAATGATGTAATGTACCCAAGCACTGCATCCTGGGAAGGTTACATCAGCAGAGCCTTCCTGGACATCTCATCTGTAATCTCATGAGATCTCGGAAAGGCATTTTCCTCCCCTGAGATGATGTGCATGGTCACATGTGCCAGAGATCCAGGAAGTACAGGTAAGATTTAGTAATCTTAGAAAACATAGCCACTGTCAGAATGCCGGGGGAAGAAAAAAAAATAAGATATGCAAAGAATAAAAAGCCTGCAATTATCAAGAAGTATGTGTTTGTAGATTTGTCATTACGAAACATTTCTAAAGGTGTGTATTTTAAAGATAAGAGTGAAGTTCCTCTTTAAAACTCCAGAACAGTAGCTTGACAGCTAGTGGTGAGATGCTTTTAAGCCCGCATTTCTTGACCTTTTTACAGTCGCGGCACCCTTTAAAAATAATGCAAAATCTTGAGGCAGCCCAGTCTGAAATAGATTTTAAGGGGGACCCCACACAAATAATTGGGAGTCTTTCCTTCACATTGGAGTCCTGGAGGCAGAGCAGGCCTGGACAGAGGCAAGGCATCATGATGTATGAAAATTTCAAGGCACCCCTGAGACCCATAAAGCACCCTGGTTGAGTCTGTTTAAAGCTGTGCGTATATTTGACAGAGGCTGCTCAATGGGCACACCACATGAGCAACGTTTGTATACACTTTGTGTTAAGTCAAATTGTTTGAAATGGGATGTAATCACACCACAGGTAGAAGCTTTTACAGTTGAAACCATTTTAATATGAAGTCATGTTAAAAAAATTAACTAATTTTGTCTGTCACATTGTATTGGCTTAGTTATTCCCTGATATGAGGGCTTGTTATGAAAGCTGTAGGAATGTGTTGTAATCTGTGTAGTGTTGTGTTATTGTAATAAGATGGTTGGCTGGTTCATGTGCTGTTTTACTAATATAGAGCGTTGCACATTTTCTGTTTCAGAGAAAGGTTTATGGAACTACAACACATGTGCCTGCTGAACTCGGTAATATTATGGATCCAGAAACGTTTGAGAAATCTCGACTTTATCAGCTTGATAAAAGTACTTTCAGTTTTTGGTCTGGATTATACTCTGAAATAGAAGGCACGGTAAGTTTTTTATTTTTTTAATTTATTTCAAATGCATTTTCATACACATGAGTTGCATTCTAGTGGGTTTCTTTGTTGGTTTCCATGGTGTACCACTTTCATGTCATAAAAAGGAGTTCTGCTGCAGAAGGGTTACATTATCACTTTTTAGCATTTGTAAAGCTTTTGGCAAGTATTGAGCAGTTTTAATTAATTTTAACCACAGACAAAAAACAGAGTCTAGGGATATTTGCTAAGTAGTTGGCCAGGAGGAGTGGGTGCAGTTCTAAGGTCTACAAGACTGGCAGCGCTACAGCCCGAGCTGGCACAAAGGTTCGTCAAGAGCTGGACTTCTAGCTGCATATATAACTCATGGGGAGAAGCCATTACTGAACATGGCTGGTGGGCTTTTAGAAAAGGGATCCTATTGTACTCCAGAAAGGTTATTGTAACCAGAGTTCAGCTTTAAAGACACTTAGTTCCAGTATGGGAAATGTTAAACACGGATCTCAATGAGAATGCTGACTGTCACGTTAAATAAGCTGCTAGCAGGCTCTCAAAGCGGTAAAGATATGCTGAATGTTACTGAAGCCTGCTAGCAGCTTGTTTTGAGGAAACAAGGATGTTGAAGACACACTCAATGACGGCTATAACCAAGTTTTAGTATTTCAGTCAAGATCACAAAGGACCTGTCCATTCGCTCTATGCTCTGCTGCGTTTCAACCTGCAAAGGGCCTAATGGTAGTGATCTGTGTCTGTGAGGAGGGTCTGGGCAAACCTCTTGAGTTTGTCTGGAACACTAAAGCTCTGTCACTGCTGCTGTCATTGATGTGTGGCCACCTTCTCTGTTTGCTACAAGTGGGAATTGCAAACCAGCGTCGCATACTTATGACACAGGTGGGGGTAACCTGAATCAAAACTTGATTCCTGGTTGTTACTGCCCATATCAGATTCCGAGAGAAGTCAGTCTCTATGAACAGCTGCAGCTATACCTTGGTGTTTCAGCCTGTTCATTATGATCAGGCTCTTTCCTCCTGTTGGTATGGTTTTAGTTCTACTGTACAGGAGATAACAAAAGGCTGAATCCACCTTAATTTCAATTGTTACTATAAATTTATTATGATTGTTTGGTAATCTGGTAAATTATACACTAAGATCCACAACAGTGTTGGTAGGTATATACTAGTAGATGTAGCTACTCCTATATTGTACCTTTTTTCAACCTTGTTCCCTTTTTGTGCAGCTCATCCTTGTTTTAGGAGGCATCCCTTTCCTTTGGAGTGTATCAGAACATATACTGGTTCGTGCAGGCTTCACTCCAGAGTATGAGGTAGGTTTAAAATTAGTTTTTTGGGGTTTGTGTGTGGGGTTTTTTTTGTTTTTTAAATCCTTATGTTTTAAGTGCTGTTATCTAAAGATAAGATGGCATTTTGGGTATAGTTATAGTTGTGTAATAAAAGTGCTGCTTTCCTGATATTGCTGTGAATGGTAACAATAATGCCTTGTCTAACAGCAGTTATACTCCTGGAATTCATCAGAACATTGTTGGCCACTGGTAAATGTGTTTTTTGATGGTGCCCATTGTTCATGTGGTAGACTACCGCAGACACCTCCAAAATACTGTAAAGTAAACTTGCCCTTGGGATCAGTCAATAAGATTACAGTACACAGAGGTGGATTGAATACTGATCCTTTTACTTGTAATATTCTGCAGTACAGTGTTTGCTTTTGATTGTGATGAGAAAAAAATGATTGCAAGCTTCTGTCTCTTTAGATTACTCAGTCACTGGTATTCCTGTTACTTGCCACTCTGTTCAGTACTGTGACTGGACTTCCATGGAGCTTATACAGTACCTTTGTTATTGAAGAAAGGCATGGCTTTAACCAACAGGTAATGCTTGGTGTATACTCAAACTTTTATAATTGAATGTTTGTTTTTATTTATCACCGGTGCTTCATTTTGTATTTTGATGCTAAATATGTATTCTCGCAGCTTTTAAAATGTACATTGCCCCTCAGGCTACGGGTAAACAGTTTGGATTCTTGGTCTACAGGAATGGGTATTTTGGATTGTTCAGTGTATATTGTAAAGGTGCCCTTTACACCTATCACTTTATCGTTTGGAAATCGTCCACTCATGGCCTTTCGTACGATAAGCAATCAGTTGATGGGAACCCAACGATTTATGTATTTTTTTTCTGTACTTCTGGTCGAATTTCCTTGATCGGTCAGGCTGGAAAACTTTTTCAAACCAAACGAAAATCGATGGATTAGTGGCACAACATGAACCCTGCTCATGCGCAAACGAAAATCCGTTCTGCCGATTTGACGCAATTCTGTGAGTTAGTATTGCTAACAAACTAGCATCAAAATGACATTGGTCGGTGTATGATGTGGTACTCGAGGGGAAGTCTAATTAGTTTGATGACCGCTCGAAAGAAATCGAACAATAATCGCAAGGTGTATGGTCAGCTTATAACTCTACCGGTAAGTCAGTTGTCTGCTGTCCTGTTGTCAACATAGTCATGGTCTGGACAGACAGAGCAGACAAGACAAGTAACACTTGAGGAGAATTATGGGGTGAGAGAAAAATAATCATCCCTGGAATTCAAGCCGACCTGTGACAAAAGCTGTCACAGGTCAGCTCTTTTGAGCAGGAAGTCTGCGAACACACACTGCCAATCGCCGACTTCCCGATCCTCTCCCTGCAGAGGGCAGTGACTGTCAGTCACTGCTCCCCTCAGAGATTCCCCCCTCCTTGAAGGGGAGGGGGTGGGCACAGCTGGCTCTGCCTCTAGAGAGGCAAAGCTAGCTGTCAATCAGCCAGCGGGATGGATCTCAACAGTAGTGTCGGTATCCATCCCAGCTGTGGAGAGGCCTTGCACTCTCAGCATATAGTGGGCAATAGCTTGCTATATACTAAGTTTTGGATCACCAGAGGACATGGTATTAAAAAAAGTTGCGCTATATATATTTGGACACCCTTTAGTTTCCGTATGTGAGAACTTTTATTACTGCACGAGAAAAAAAAAAATCTTAATTTCCCCTTAATGCAATGTTTTATTTTAGTAATGACTCTTGTAACAACCAATGTTAAGATTTGTATTATTTGTATATCCAGACCCCAGGGTTCTTCTTCAAGGATGCCATAAAGAAATTCTTGGTCACGCAGTGCATTCTTCTCCCAGTTACATCTCTCTTGCTGTATATAATCAAGATGGGTGGTGACTACTTCTTTGTCTATGCATGGCTCTTCACTCTGGTGGTGTCTCTGGTAAGGATATGTTGATTTTTATTTCCTGTTATTTTAGTATCTTTTGATCTGCAGGATTTATCTATTGATATCCTTATTTTAGGTACTTGTGACAATATATGCAGATTATATTGCACCCTTGTTTGATAAGTTCACCCCACTTCCTGAAGGAGAATTAAAGGATGCTATTGAAACAATGGCAAGAAGTATTTTCTTCCCACTGACCAAAGTTTATGTTGTTGAAGGTAAGTAGCAATGTACAAAGCCATATTATAATGTCACTGCTAGATTGTAATACAGATGTATTGTTTACAAACTCTTCCCAACCGCTAAGACGCCTTCATGGTTTTTCGGTGAGGTGAACCCCCATCCTCACATTGAACACAATTCTCTTGTGGTGTGACGTATGGTATAAATAATGCCTACACATACTACTTCTAATAAGACAGACATTATATCCCAGAAATCCCCATAGTTTTCTGCTGACCTTCCCTTTTTTTAAAAAATTTTTTTTTCCTTTTGGGAGGCAATGATGTAGGGAGGAAGCATCTAGTTTTTGAATACTATACCAGGTATTGATCTGAGGATCCCTACACATGTAGGGCCACAGTTTGTAGCATTATAAATCTATCTTTGGGCTCCCTGTGATGTCTGCTGTCACATATTATAGCAGAAAATAGTATTGGGTTTTTTTTTTCTTAAAGCTCTTCCAGGTAGTTCTTTACAGCTCTGTTCAGTGCGGAATGGATGGCTTGATGTAAGGGTGGGACCATCTAGGGTACTTGACGTTGCACACATATAATTTCCAATTTTTGAAAATCTCTCAGATTAGATCAAAGGAAGCCATCACTTTGCAAACTACAGTTTAACAGGTCCTGATGGATGTGTAGAGAGAAATGTCTTGGTGTCGATTATTCTTGATGTGATCTTTGCCTATTCTGTGACACACCCTCCGCTGTAACAGATTACGTGGTGTCACATGGTTAGGTATCAGTCTGTGAACTGTATTATTGCCCAGCCTTGGAACATGCTAGTGGCCATATATGGTGTTTTGCAAATGAACGCCATTAAAGAGAGCCTGTATTTGGATGAAATATACCATCTTTACTTGCCTCCAGTTTTTAAAATGACCACAAGGTTATAACTGACCCGGAACAAGTATGCCGATTTGTAGTTCTAACTTTGCACTGCTATCCAGATGTGCCTGCTTGTTCCTTGTTTGTGACTTAAAACAATGAAGCTGTTGTATCAGCTCAGCAGTTGATAAGAATTCCAACCTGTAATATACCACCAACTTGTCTGGAATTGTAGTATCCCTACATACAATGTAGCATTCCACATGGGCAACATACCTTCATACATGCTGATAGTAGGATCACCAGTAATAAAACTGGGTCCAGTCCTTTGCGCTACATGTTTCCTCTGTGGCAAGAGAGGGAGATTTTCATACTAGGCTCTAGGGCTGCAACAACTAATCAACATAATCGATTATTGAAAAAGTTGTCAACTTTTTCAATAATCGATCGGCTTCCGATCAGTTGGCCCTGTTCACGGCTGCACACGTGCTGCACCTCCTCCCCAACTCACGCTCACCGCTGCCAGACCCGCCCGCATCCACGCTCTACACGCCGCACCTCCTTCCCGCCCCACACTCGCCTCCCGCCCACATCCACGATCGGCACAGGGATGCGGGGAGATGTAGTAAGGAGGAGGAGGTGTGGGGGGATGACAGCCGCCGATAGACAGGCCCGATCTCAAAAGCAAGTTGCTGGAAGACTGCTCAGGTAAGCCTGCACTTTCCCACACATGGTGCTCTATAATGTATTGCTGGGATTTGTATTCCTCTAGAGCTGATGGTACATTGTGCTGTATATTATACAAATGCCAGCAATACATTACACACTGTATGTATAATGTATTGCTGGGATTTGTTGTACTCCTCTATAGTTGGTGATATTCTGCGCTGCATAGAGGACTACAAATCCCAGCAATAATACATTATACAGCGCAATGCGGAATACCACAAGCTATAGAGGAGTACAACAAATCCCAGCAATAGTATATTATACAGTGGTGCAATGCCGAATACCACTAGCTATAGAGGACTACAAAACCCAGCAATAGCACATTATACAGCGCAATGCAGAATACCGCCAGCTATAATGTACTATTGCTGGGATTTGTTGTGCTCCTCTATAGCTGGTGATATTCTGCATTGCGCTGTATGATGTACTATTGCTGGGATTTGTAGTCCTCTATAGCCGTTGCCATTCTGCATTCATTGCTGTATCATTTTACACTTTCCATTTTTCACTATATTGCACACCACACTTTTTTTTTTTTTTCTTTTTTACTTCCACCGCTCCAAGCTTGCTCCTGTGATGGACTGCAATCTCAATACAAAGTAGTAGTCCATCACTGGAGCCATTTAAAAAAAAATGTATTTTATTGTTTATCCGATTGACCGATTAATCGAACTTAATAATCGGCTAACTAATCGATTTTGAAAATAATCGTTAGCTGCAGCTCTACTAGGCTCATGTAGTATGCATGTGTGGATATGAGATTTGTTTTATTTTTACTCTCTTGTCTAGGCTCAAAACGGTCCTCGCACAGCAATGCATATTTTTATGGATTCTTTAAAAACAAGCGAATTGTTTTATTTGACACTCTTCTGGAGGACTACTCGCCACTAAACAAAGACAGCACAGAAGAAACCTCAGAAAATGAAACTGCTGAAGTGAAGTTCAAAGCCAAAGTGGGTTAAAAATAAAAATTACCTAATTAGGTTTGCACAAATGAAATGCTGAGATGTTTGCCTGGAATATTCAGTCATGGTAATCGTGATTTAAGTAAATATTCCAAGTTGCTTTTGGCTGTTTGATTCAAGAACAGTTTCAAAATCCATTTAGTTGTGCATGCCTGGCTTAAACTAGGAATATAAAAAAAAAGTGATTGGTCACTATTTGTTAAAGGAGAGAGATGTGCTAGTTACTCCTGACCTCTGCACCGTTGCATGCTACTGACACCTGCGTTGTGCTTTACATATCATTATCATTGAACTTTGCATTACATACTACTAACAGCTGAACTTTTAACCCTTTTGCTGCCAAGCCCTCAAATGCTTTTAACCTCTGCTGGCCACACCATTTTTTGCAATTTTGAGGTGCTAGCGTTTGTAAACAAACCCCCCGCTCCCCCCCAACCATATATTTTCTGAAGGCACAGGCCCAGCAGAATAAAAAGATAGTGCTAATTTTGTAGGTCCTGCAATAATTGCGCAAATGTTTGTCAAACATTTAACTAATAAAAATACACAAATGAATAAAAGCACACTAAAATCTGTGTGCACAAAAAAATATACTTTTCCATCTAAATATAAAAGATACAACTACTGAATTAATAATAATTTTAAAATGTGCCCTTTTTGTAAAACTAAAAAAATGAAGTAACTCAAAACTGTAAATAAGCGACTGAGTGTTAATCGTTTGAACCGTGTGTGTGTTTTTAATACAGGTGTACATTTTAATCGCAACACAGCGTATCACAACGCACGGCAATGTGTGGCCATGACAGCTAGTCAAATGGCAATGGCAGCCTATAGTATTCTTCTTTTTTTTGTTTACCTCTGGGGTATATCCTATGTCTGTAGGAGATTGGACACTAAGGAATTTGCAGCTTCCATATGGACTATGTTGTTTTCTAGGAGAGAACATTTTTTTTTTTTTATGGTTTAAATCCCACTGACTTTATCTATAGGAAAGGCAATGGTAGGATTTTTCTGCAGTGCTGCTCCTACAAAGTTTTATAAGTAGCATGGTGCTCTATTGCGTCTTCAGTTCAGTGGCTTATTGACCTTTTTTGAAGGCTTATTGACCTTTTTGAATTTGTTTCTAAATCTAGAATGCTAATAAGAAGCAAGGCTGCAACAATCCTGAAGTTCTGGCTGTTCTGGGACATGAACTGGGCCACTGGAAGTTGGGTCACACTGTAAAGAACATAGTCATTAGTCAGGTAAATACATATTGCAGTATTTCATGTTTAAAAGAAACATATGTTCATATACTGTGGTATGAAGTTATTGTAAAATTTACTAAAATCAAATAACTAAAAACTAAGTTTTGCCTCTCCCGGTTTTTTTTTTCCTATGCTTGCTGTGTTTCCCATTTCCTACTCCTCCGCCGCTGCTGGTATACAATCAATTGCAGGATGAGCTGTATAAAAGAGTAGTATTCTTAGTCATCCTGAACAGAGATGGGGTTAATAGGCAGGTTTATTTAGCTTGCTATTTCATACGAAGACTATTGGCAATGGGCTGACCACAGCTGTTTTCATATTTTAAAGATCTGTTCTGATCCACTTATTTACTTTCATAAGAAATACTCTAAGTGGTTGTATTTAACAGTAGCAAGTCAGCATATTGGACTTTTTGTCTTTCATCGTTAAATATAAAATACAGTATAACAGTGAAGAATGAGTCTTCATTCTTCACTGTGGGCAACAGGATTTCAGGAATTCTGAAACATTTGGGTTATATACTACTGCCTACAGGAGTTTTGGACACTGGCAAAAGAACATTAACCAGTTGACATCCGCGGTGTTAAACCCCCTTCCCATCCAGGCCATTTTTCAGTATTCAGCGCTGCGGTACTTTGACTGACATTTATTCCGTCATGCAGCGCTGTACTGAAATGAATTTTATACCATTTTTTTGGGAACAGAAGACGCCCTCGGAGCCGGTCCCGGGATCCAAGATGGGGCAGCGGATCCCGGGAATCAAGGTGAGGGGTCAGGGGCGGGGGGCCCGCGAACGAGCACATATAGGCGATCGGCGGGCTATGGACCCGCTGATCGCCTATATGTGAAACACCCGGTAACCGGTATGTTTAATGGTCGGGTCTTTTCTGCCCGTGCGTGCCCGCTAGGGGGCGCGCGCGAGCAGAAAAAAATTGCCGTCTGGAGACGGCAACCCGCAGATGTAGCAGTGCCGTCTGTCCGTTTTTTTACTA
Organism: Nanorana parkeri; assembly: GCF_000935625.1. Classification (NCBI taxonomy): domain Eukaryota; kingdom Metazoa; phylum Chordata; class Amphibia; order Anura; family Dicroglossidae; genus Nanorana; species Nanorana parkeri. The sequence goes on from NW_017306584.1 coordinate 701,548, forward strand.
CGGGCGGACGGCAAGAGGTTAAAGGAGAATTGTGCGGTGAGTGTAGTGCACTCACCCCCATAATTAAAAATGATGTGTGACACTGAAGCTGTCACACATCGGCTCTATTGATCGGAAACTGGGTGATCACATACTGCTGATCTTCTTTATGCAGAGGATGGTGACTGTCAGTCACCGCTCCCTGCCGGGATCCCCTCTCTCATCTCCATTCTTCCAGTGCTGACTGTCTCTTCGACAGAGGCAGCTGTCAATCAGGCAGTGGGGTGGATCCTGACAATATTGCTGGAATGTGTCACGGCTGCAGCTCTGTGCTGTCGGCTTATAGCGAGCAATAGCCTGCTATATGCTCACTTTTGTGTCACAGAAGGACATATACAGTATGTCCTCTTGTGACCCTAAAGAGAACTATGTTAAAAAAAAAAAAAAAAAAAAAAGTTGGCCCATAGTTCTCTTTATAAAGGCTGGGCACTGGAAATCCCCAACCTCTAACAATCATGCCTCCAGTCTTTTGGAAGTGCTTTTGAAGGTTGGACACTTTTAACCTACAGGCTGCCATTTAGTCAACGGGAAGCACCATCCTGCTGCTACTTTAGTAAGCCCAAGTGGCTCTGTGGTCCTGGGTTTCATTCCACTGTCTGCCTTCAGGGACTCGGTCTTCTCCAGCCACCTGAAACCTTCATTGGCACTAGCTGCTCAGGTCTGTGAGTACTGGAGACCTTGTCTGACATTAGGCCTAGTTGCTGACCACCACATGAAGCAACATGTCTTCTCAAAGACACATAGAGGACAATCCAGCTGTGATAGAACTGATGCCAGTAATCTGCAACCTGGGAGCCCTAGTGTTCTAGGGTCTTTATCCGCAAATTCTGTTTTTGCCTTTTTATGGGGCGGGACCAAGGCCCACCCCTATATTTGATTTAGAATGCCAACAGTCTAGAGCAGGGGCGCCTCTGTCAGCTGCTACATGACTAGAGCACATGGGCTTGATGTAACATACAGTAAAAAGATGTTAAACCGTCCCCATCTGTCGCAAAATAAATTGTGAATCCTGAAACAGGCTGTCTGACCTAAATCGATCTGGAACCTACAGTTCTGCAATGCATCTACAACAGAATAATTTCTAACTGTAAAGCATTTACATTGTATATTAAATGTACATTTTTATATGTAGCTATTGTTTTGATGTGTAACTTATTTTCTCTTTTCTATCCATCAGATGAATTCTTTTCTCTGTTTTTCCTTATTTGCTGTGCTCAGTGGTCGAAAAGAACTTTTTGCTGCATTTGGATTTCACACAGCACAACCCACTCTCATAGGCCTGATGATCATATTTCAGTTCATCTTTTCTCCATACAATGAGGTATTGCAGAATGCTCATTCATAAAGATATCAACATTTTAGCACCAGCTTTTTTTTTTTATTGCATCAGTGTAGATGAATCTGGGATACCCTTCTTGATAACCGTGCCTAGCCATGGCTATGCCATTCATAATTTAAGATGCTGGAGGAATTGGGGGGGCTTTCGGAAAGGTAACTCTTATCCACCCTCCTCAGAAGGAAGAGTGAGAAGTGTTAATGATTTATCAACATGTTGCTGCTCCTTTTCATTGTTCACTGGATTGCAGAAGAGGGAGACTCAATTGTATTTCTTATCTTTAACCGTACAACTGGAGTCTGCTTCCTGTCTGTGCTGTCTGGCAATGGTCTATTTAATTACAAAAATTGGCAGATAAAACTGCTCCTAGATTTCAAACTATTTTGCCTGGAATTAACTAACATTGTATGTGGATCAGTCAGATTAAAATGGTGTGACTATCAGAACATTGGTTAGATCTCCCATTGCACCTGTGCTACTAAAATCTGCCTTTGGCCAGTCATCTTGTGTACTGAACCATATTAGATTTGTCTTTTTTTACATTTTATTTTCTTTCTCCTAGGTGCTTTCGTTTTGTCTGACTGTGCTGAGCCGGAGGTTTGAGTTTCAAGCTGATGCATTTGCTAAGAATCTGGGAAAAGCCAAAGATTTGTATTCTGCCCTAATTAAGCTAAATAAGGATAATTTAGGGTTCCCCGTATCAGATTGGATGTTTTCAATGTGGCATTACTCTCATCCTCCCCTGCTGGAGAGACTGCAAGCTCTAAAAGGTGACAAGCAAAACTAACAGTGTTTTGCAATCACCAGAAGATGAACCAAGAAGAAAATGTTGCACCAGTATCATTCGGTTGCTTTTTGTCCCCTTCTGTCATTTTGAAATCTTTCGTGGTGCACTAACAATTTATGATTCTAAATGTATCTGTGATACATTACATAAGGGACATTTTAAGGACCTGCAAAGAAGTGTATAAAATGTAAATTACATGGGTTTTCTTAAACTAGTTTATGCTTTTAATTGACATGTATACAATCATAAGAGCCTTATTTTGCCTTTGTGTTAATTTAAATGGACTTTTATTTTCTTCAAACATTTCCAGTTGAGGTATTGTGAGTTCCTGTGGTGATCAACAGGAATCGTTTTACTGTTCATTTATGTGAAGTTCATTTTTCTTTTCCCTTGCAGAACATTCAGAGAAAAAAAATATTGTCAGTAAGGTTGACTTCAAATAAACACTTTATATAAAATCGGTGTCAAGTTGTTTTAATAGTTGGAGATTTAGGGATCTTGTTTTTTCATCCAAAATTCAGTTGTAGAAATGTATGAATCTTGGATGACAACATTGATGGACCCTTTTTTAGATTATTATATAGGATTTATATAGCTCCAACAATTTGAGCAACGTTTTAAAAAATGAAGGTGACATTACAGTTACAATACAATTTCAGTACAATAGGGTTAGGAGGCCCCTGTTCATGAGGGCTTACAATCTAGTGGGAGGAGCAAGTGATACAAAAGGTAATTGTTTGAGTTATTGGAAGAAGTAAAAGGATGGTTTTTAGATGACTCCAGCCTAATAGTGTGTGTCTCTGTGTTCCTGATCTAAATATGCAGCTTTTCTTGACACCACCAACTCTAAGCCCCGCCATTCCAAAATATGAAAAGCAAAATAATTTTCTTGGACCGCTTACTATGTCACCATGGTACGCTCAGATGTACTGTGAATCTGTCAGGTTTCTTAAGGCACTTCTTATTTGCGTAGTCTTGGTATCAAGCAGAGGTGGCCAAATGCTGGCCCTCCTGTTGTGGAACTACAAATTCCATGAGGCATTGCAAGATTCTCACAGGCATTCCAAGAGACAAATGCATGATGGGATTTGTGTTGTTTTACCGCAGCTGGAGGGCCAGAGTTTGTGTACCCCTGGTTTAAAATATGATTCCTCTCACTTGTTTCACAATTTTCCTTTTGGGCAGGTATAAAAAGTGCTGCAGTCATTATGATCTATTACAATAGTGACTGAGGGGAACACTAAATTATGTCAGGCTCCGTTCATAAAATAACTGTCATGGCAGACACAGGCTTCAGTGCTGGCAAGAATTAAACTTTTAGGGGTCCTTTTTACCAGTTCACTTTATCGGGATTGTGGTAGTGGAGGGGTCATAGCTAAATGTAGGTCTTAACCCCTTCATGACCCATGACGGGATAATCCCGTCACAAAGTTTGAAGGGGTTAAATAGACTTGCCGGGAGTCTTCAGTTTTGTAGTGGCAGGCTCAGCTGCCGCTAGATCGCTTCTAGTATCTGGTAACCGGGCCGCCCCGCCTTGTTTCTTGGGCTGCGCTGACCCTCCTACGGGCCCAGGACCAGCTTGCCGGGTGTCGGCAGGAAACTGGGGCGGAAAGCGGCAAACATCCATTCACCAATTTACTCCCCGTACTATGTGACCGGAGCAATGCAGATTGCATCACTTCCGGTTCCATAGCTGCCATTACTGGGCTCCTGCGATCTGCACTTCAATAGCTTATTATGAGTGTTAAGGTAATACTAGAGGTCTTTTGGACCCCCCAGTATGACCTTAAAGAGTACCTGTCACTGCTAATATGCTATCACATGGGGGCTGGTAAGCCCCTCCCCCCATGTGATCGCATATTAACCTCTTGCCGTCCGCCCGTAGTAAAAAAACGGACGGACGGCACTGCAGCAATTTTTTTCTGCTCGCGTGCGCCCCCTAGCGGGCACGCAGAAGAAAAAAAAATGATTTTTTTTTTTTTGAAGTCCCCTGCCCCAATGAGCACGCGCATCACGTAAACACGTGTCACGTGAAGTGAGGTATGAAAATGACGATCGCGCTACACATGTTTGGTATCGCCGGGCATGCCAGAGTGAGAGCAATAATTCTAGGGCCAATATTTACGCATCTCTAAACTGATGACCTGTGGGTGGCTATTAAAGCGTTGTTTATGGACTTTTTGGTGTACTGAAGTCGCAGTTTCACGGACACACAATTTTTTAACCTGGGCCTGTTGGGTATCTTATTTACTTGCTGTAACCTCATCTTATATTTTATTTAAAAAGAAAGTGTTTTTCTATAGTTTTGGGGCACTAAATTTTAACTGCACTTATCACAATTTTGGGGTTTGATAAGGAGTTACACTAATATCGTGCAACATAAAAATGTGCAACTGCCACCATATTCTATAGGGTCTCTGCTTTCAGAAAATATATAATATTTGGGCGTTTTAAGTAAAATGTGAATTATAACAATGGGTGCAAAAAAAAAAAGGCCTTTGTTCTTGGGTTAAAACCAGTTTGGCTTTTCTATTATTAATTATTGGAGCTGAAATAGGGGAGCTGTTTTTGCAGGATCACTTTTGATTTTGTGTGTGTGTGTGTGTGCGCGCTAGAGAGCTGTAATCTGTAACCTTCCTCTACCTGGGGAGATGGTGGCCTAGAACAAGTGTTTGAATTCTTGGTTAGTGACTTACTAAAATAGTGGCCTAAAGATAAGTTGGCCTGCAATTCATACCTCCTAGTATATGCACATTACCCCATGATGAGTCTCTTCAAACCCACTGCAAGTACAGAAAAACAAATGGAAAAGCATGTGAGGTATGGAAGTTGAAGAATGTGTCTGCAGTAGCTGCTGACACTATTGCAGTGTTTTAGTAGGCTGGTGAAATAAATGTTGGCATTATATTGTTAAAAAAAAAAGTATAACTTGATCCAAACTATAGACATTAGGTGGAAGCAAGCCATTCTAGTTCTACATTTAGTCCCCATGGCATCAAAGTGTTCATATTGAAGATCCACTTAGTTTCTGTGCAGAACATGGTCTTTATATAATCTCTATAGACTTCTCTACCACCTAGAACAGTGATGGCGAATGTTTTTGAGCCAAACTGCAATGCAAAAATCTATCTCAAAGTGCCAATATTGTTTGTTTGAAAAACATTCAGCATCACCGCCTTAGGCAAAATAGGGAAATGCACATATTCAAACATTTATACACTCAATAAAACTCGCACATATTAACCTGCACATTAAAAAAACATTAACACATACAGTGAGGAAAATAATGATTTGAACCCCTGCAGATTTTGTAAGTTTGCTCACTTACATAGAAATGAAAGGTCTATAACTTTTATCATAGGTGTATTTTAAATGATAGAGACAGAATATCAACCAAAAATCCAGGAAAAACACATGATACAAATGTTATAAGTTCAGTGAATAAAATAAGTATTTGATCCCCAAGCAAAACAGGACTTAGTACTATGTGGAGAAACCCTTGTTGGCAAGCACAGAGGTAAGACATTTCTTGTAGTTGGTTACCAGGTTTGCACACATCTCAGGAGGGATTTTGGTACACTCTTCTTTACAGATCTTCTCTAAATGCTTAGAGAAGGGGTCTCAAAACTCCGGCCCTCCAGCTGTGGTGAAACTACAAATCCCATGATGCATCTCTCTTCAGGAGTCATGTCTGTAGCTGTGAGAATCTTGCAATGTCTCATGGGATTTGTAGTTCCACCACAGCTGGAGGGCCGGAGGTTTGAGACCCCTGCCTTAGAGTAAAACTAAATCTGAACGGCTGCCCATTTTGTAGACTGACAGCTTGGCAAAGTCAGAATTGAGACACCTAAATGTGTGATCAGAGCTGATATACCGATTTCTGCCAGGAGGTGGCAGTGTGATTTACAGAAACACTTGCTCTTAGAAAACTAAAGTGAGAGGCTTCAGCCAATACGGAAGGTATTTGGCCAATCAAGGCTTTGCTTCTGACTACAAAGTAGCTGTTGGCTTTATATAGGTTAGGTATTGTGATAGAAGTTAGCATAGTCATATATGAAAAGGCTAATTGCCATCCCTTCACCATATATCTGAAGGAAGAAAGTTATTTTAAAAAAAAAGTGTAAATAAACTTAATTTTATTAAACCATCAATTTCAGATCACCCTGGAGCTCTTGCAATAATGTTCAGGTATCTGACTGTGGAATTCTCCCTTATTACAGCCATCTATTTGGGTTCTGAAGTCTGCAGCCGTCAAGATTTGGCAAAATGACGTAACTTCTGCATATGCACGAGTTAGTTTGTTGCAGGGCCTATAATGAAGAGATATGCAGAGCCTCTTCTGCCATAAAAAGCCATCTGTTTGCATGTTTTTAAAACTGTGAATTCAGACTAATCTTAAACCACTTAGACCAGGGGTCAGCACACGAAGTCCCATTTTTGAACATCAGACAACCGGGTGCCAGTGAACAATAGCATGCCGTAGTGTGAGGTACATTTCAATGTCTGTACTCATAGTTGTACTGCTAATAGTAAGGTAAACTCACAATTTAATGTGTTTACCTTGCAATGAGCAGCACAACTATAAGTGAAAAAAATTGAATAACTGCTGCGCACACAAAACATGTACATACTTGCACGTGCTTTAGTGTGATCCCTGTGTCTTTATTTCATGGCTCAGTTGTGCTATGTCTGGCTGTAGGATGTTGCTTTCAGCTGACCTTAGACCAGTACCAGTGCATACTTTGAACAGCAGACCTCAGAGCAGCACACATGCCCTGCAGACCTCGGACCAGCACCAACACACTGCAAATCCCAGGCCAACAGACAGACCTCAGACCCGCACCAATTCACACACTTCAGCTAGATGAGTAGTATGCAGAAGACATGTGGAACTTACACTAACATAGCAAGGTTATTCCTCCGGCTCTATCTGTTCTGACTGGGTGGTATAGTGGCAGGGAACACCAGATCCTCTTGCAGGACATGTGGTGCTTCTGTCCTGTGGGCTGAAAAGTGTACCATAGGAACCATCAGGTAGGAGCTCGGGCACACCGTTGAGGGCCTCCTCAGCATGCCTCTGCACACTAATATCCTTTAGCCATGTCAGGGAGGTGGGTTGGACACACTTCTAATTGACAGCCGGCTCGATTGCTATGAACAGGGCAGCAGCTGGAGTGATGGCTGACCTCAAACCAACCACAAAATAAAATAGAAATAAAGCCCCCCAACAATAAGGACACAACATTAAAAAAGGCATCAAAGGGTTGGATTGCCCAAAGAGCTAGCAATCAGAATGAAGAGACGATTTCTAATTTCTTTCAATGCACTTTGTTTGCTTTCCCTACAACATCTTCCAACACACTAAAGGTGCCCACACACCTTGCGACAGTCGTACTATAATCGCAGGAAACCCCGCGATCGTACGATTATCGTAAGGTGTGTGGAAGCCGTGCGACCTCTACTACTGTAAGGCCCCATTCACACTGAGCTTGCATTGAAAAGACTAGAATCGCGGCAAAATCTGATCCAAAAAGGGTCCTGCTGTAGCGAAGCACGACCCGCGACAGACAGAGCCCCATTGAGATGTATTGGAGAGCGATATCGCGCTGTAAATATCCGTGTAATCCGCGCGATAAATCACTCAGTGTGAACGGGGCCTAAGGTTGCACGACTTTTATCTTACGAACCTGTTCGAAAACCCGCCGAGAATCGTACGATTTTCGGCGGTGTGTAGCATGTTCGTAGTATAAAAGCCGGACGGGCTGGTGTGCGCATGCGCACACTGCCCGTTCGGCATTGCGGTCATCAGAAGCCCGCCCCTCAGCGGGGCGGGCTTGCGATCATCGCAAGTACGATCTGCCTATAAAACAATCTCTGGGATTAATCTGCACATAAATTTGACAGGAAGGTAAATGTCAAACCCATGGTAATGGCAAAGGGGAAACCTCACCCTCATCTTACTTCCCTCACCCTGCCTCCTTATACCAGCCTGTAACACTGACACTGCACCTATCACCCAGTAGCCATGTGCTGACACTGTTTGATCACCTAGCATCACCTCATCCAGGTCCCCTCACTCTGCACCCTCGGTCTACCAGCACCTCCATGTCACCGTGACGATGCAACCCTCCCCTGGTTACCCCGCAGCAGTGACGCTGTAATGCTGATAGGGGTTCTCCTTTAGTTTTTCCCGGAGTTCTATCGAAAGCTCCAATTCGTCGAACCCTCCAACTTACAAGTACCCGGTAGTTGGAGCTTTCGACGAGTTGGAGTTTTCGATAGAACACCGGGCTCTCAGCGCAGTACGTGTATACTCCGCCCACTTCCTTTTCTACGCCGACATCACTTCCGGGTTCCTCTAGCGGACGGGAAGTGAACGTGAGCCGTGTTCAATGTCACTTAGGTAAGCAAGGCTGAACATTACTTTACCCAGTTGAGTTATATTGTACAGAGCACTTTGTGGACATGGCCGGAGGTCACAGGACGGAAGGACAACGCTCACACTGCTGTGCCTGCTCCATAACCTGATACTTCTTTGTCCATCTGTGTCACTCTGACTGCCGCTAGACAAAACTCAGACAACACACCTGAAAATACTTTTCACATTGATTGAAAACAGAACCGTCTACTTGGTTTGGCTTTCACTTTTCTTTGTACCTTCCATGCACGTTGTTCAGTATGCTGAAACATTGTTTACTTTAGTTGGGATTCCAAGGCTGAAAACGGTTTATCCTCTATCAGCTTTGACTGCTTCCTGCTCCCCAATGCTCTTTAACCCCTTCATGACTGAGGCCCTTTTTTCCATTTTTGCACCCATGTTATATTCCACATTTAATTGTCTCAATTGTGTTTCAGCTTCTAAGGCTTCAATGACAGGGCAAAAATGTGCCAATGTATTGTCTGAATTCACAGGTAGAGGCAGATAGTTGTGGCTGCTGAGCCTGTACAAAGCAATGACCGGCTGATAGTGGCCGCATCTGTCCGTCGGTGTTCTGATGTAGTCACATGTGGTGCGGTTAGGGACAGGTGATCACTCCATATGCAATTACATCAGAACACCAGCAGACAGCTGCAGCCGTTATCAGTCTGTCATTGGTTTATACAGATTTAGCAGCCTCATCTATTCACTACTGTATCCAGCTACAGGGATCTGGTGGATTCTTGCCCCAGATGGCACATTATTGCTGTGTGAATGAAGCTTGCAGACCTGATCATCTAATCTAAGCCAGGGATCTCAGTGATTTGTTGAGAGAGAACCACGCTGTGCCATCCACCACTATTGCATCCTTAAAACTGACAGGTGTACCTTTGTATTCAAAACCCTGTGCTGCCACATTTGTGCTCCCTACAACCCCTTCAAAACTACTTGTACCAGATTTGCCCTCAGTGCCACAGTATCTAAAGAATAAGGTAAAAAAAACAGACTACTTTATTGTACAACTAGGTAGGAAATACACAGATTACAGACATACAATTAATGCCAAAGGACCACATTTGGCCACTGGGCTGACGGGTTGGGCATCAGGGCCCTATACAGCTTGCCACAGCCCCCCTTAGCTATTATACAAAAAAAATCAGAACTGAGATGCAGCATGGTCTCATCTTCTGCTGCCCTGCTCTCTGTTGCACTGGGCAGTGTTTACATTCAATGTTCTACTGACGCCTGAACTCCAATGCGAACGTGTGACAAGCCCCTTAGAGACAAAATGGGAGAGCTAAGGTGGTCTGTCATGTTTGTGGTTGGCCCAGCCATTTTAAGTGAGGGCAGAAAGGGAGTTTTCAGCCTTGTGTAGGCTCTAACTAGATCACATAGTGAAGGAACATGACAATGCTATCTATTGATAAAGAAAAAAGCAGGATAGCCCTCACTTCTGATAAAGCTGAACTCCAGTGGAGAAAAAAAGATTTACCCTCCCTACTGCAAGGTTTAGATGCTCATTTTGCTTAGGGAATGATGAATAAGGCGATAAACTTACAAAACACAAAAATTCCCCAGCCTCAGCCTGCCAGCCAGCCTGCAACCAAACAAGTAGCCCTTTCAACAAGGCGATAAACTTGCCTTATTCCTCCCTCCTGCAGACTTCCTCCTCTTCATCCCTTTGGTCCCGTGATGGATAGCACATGCTACGTATGACCTACTTATGTTGGTAACCTTTTTTGGGGGGTATGTAGCACACCCAAAGTCTACAAATATTTATTTTAAATATTTTTTAAGTTCTGATGAGCTCTTTTACATGTGATTATTATTAAAACTAACATCATTTAGACATGCCTAACAGTTTTGTTTCAAAGTGTTATAATATTGTTGTATGCTAATCTTAAACATTTCTCTCATCCTGATCACTGCAGGTTGTCTCCCAAAGCTCTCTTCCTACAACAGTAGCTTTGCAATTATCTGAGCCATTATGTGGCCTCTGTTACTAACTGTAGCAAGGACGTATGCTCCATACATTACCTTCCCATTTGCACTTGTGGTGGGAGCAGTGGGATATAATTTGGAATGGTTTATTCGTGGGACCCCACAAAAGACTATAGAAGAACAGAGCATTCTAGAGAAAAGAGAGGAAAGAGTCTTACAGGAGGCTGCAGGACGGGATCTCACTCAAGTCACCAGTTTGAAGGAGAAAATGGAATTTACACCCAAAGCTGTCCTTAATCGCAACCGACCAGAAAAAAGCTAAAAATTTGAAACTCCTGCCAACTCTTAATTGAGAATTTACCCCGATTGTAACTGAGACATGATGGAAGAACACTGTATACATCCCTTCAGCTTAGAACTATGGAGGCTGGTGGTGCATCTTTATAATCTTGGATATATATTGGACATATTTTTGCTTGATGGACTATCTAGAGGAATCCTTCCTCCTCTTTGATTTTAATTCTTTCTCCTCTGAACTTGCTTATCCCTAAAAATAATGGATGTAATGGTTTGCCTCTGTCGCTCATGCTGTGTTGAGATCAGCTTGAATAATTAGGACTCGCTGCATGACCACATGAGCAGAACATAATGTATTTTTCTCTGCCAAATAAAGATGTAATATGAAGGTGATACAAATATAAGTGATATCTTCTTTCCAAATAGAGATGTCAAGGCTGAGAGAACTCAGTTCATGTGGAACTTCAAAACTGAACTCCGGGGAGATATAATGAATGCCTATTAATTCTGTTATGTTATCATAATAAACATACCTGAAATTGATTGTTGTAATCCCTTGTACAGCAGTAGTCACACTGGAAGAGAGAGAGAGGGCCAGCTCCAGGAGCCAATTGGGCATGTACTGGCAATGAAAATGTTGATAGGAGAGAGTAGAGGAATGTACTTGTTAAAGTGTGCTACTTTTCTTTTATTGTCCACTCACAGGCCCGAGGCAGCGAGGTAACCAGTCTGTATTGGTTTAATGCAGTAGAGAACAGTCAGTTTGTCACCAACTTGCTGTGCTGTCTGGCAGTGTTGTGTAAATCTCAGGACTAGATGGGCAGAAATACGATTCCTTTGGCAGTTGCCATATATGTTTTTCACCTGTGTATTTAGCGAATTGCCTGGAATTTAAAGCTCAAACAGTGGCTTAGGAGCCACATTTAGTTCCACTATCCCTTCCATCATATTTTCTTCATGGAAGTCTTTTACAGATGCGCAGCTCTTAATGTAAACTTGGCATGAGAGAAATATTGTGTCTGCCTTTGCTGACCACCTAAACATGCTAGTTACTTTGTTGTTATGTTGACCTATTAGCTTTAAACTAGTCATACACAGTTTGAGTTTTGTCCAATTCCTGCTGAATAAGACAGAACTGGAGTCGTGGGCGACTCTTTCGGCGCCACCTGCCTTGACAAAATTTGATTAAAAAATTGACTGAGCCAGGTGGAAATTTATTGGCTGAACAGGGAATGCATCCTATAAGATGCAGTCATTGTTCGGGTATTCAGACTACCACGGGTGTCACGTCTGCTTGAATGCAATAGCTGGCACTGGAGATTCCTCCACACATGCTGTTTAGCGTGGATAGCGGATTCCATTTATTTTCTCTAATTTGGTGCACATCTCAGAATGAGAGAGAGAGCAAAAAATGTAAATAAATAAATGTCATTAAAAGTTCACTGGCAACCTCCTATTCACCATTACCTCTACCGCTAATAATAAATATGTAAGGTAGCATTTTGATCGGACCAGACCGCAGGCATAATGTGCCTTGCGATCCTGTGCGGCCTATCGCATTGCGGCCGGAGGGCATGGCTACGGTGCCATTCACTTCAAAGGCCCGCAACGCCCCCTCCTGCCTCACAAAAGAGTGAGCCAGCCGCAATGCGGTGCAGTGGGTTTCGGCCAGAATCGGGCCGGAACGCACTGCATCTGGTGTGAACCTAGCCTAACTATTAACAGAAGCTAGCTTAGAGTGGTGATTACTTTACAACACACACAGTGAACATGGGTAATAAAAGTAACCACCCTCCAGAAGGAAGGACAGTGTCCACACCTATTCGGTGATGATTTGAGTATCTACAGCTGAGTGATGCACAAATAAGATAGGTTTTTGTTAATAATGAAGGAATTGAGTTCATTTTTAAAGATTAACTGCTAAGTTTAGTGTCACTTTATGTGCCAAGGCACTCCTGTACCTTTAGCCTCATAGCTGTATATCTGCAATACATCTAAGGCACTGTGCTTCTGACTGCTAGTCTCTCTAGATGTGTGGGTGTCCCTACTGTGCTGCTCCCCGTTCTCCTTGCTGGAGAAAGCTGCATTGCAAGCATCTTCCTACCTTCCTGCTGCTTCTTGAATATTTCCAAACCAGTAATCAGGGGGGCAAATCTAACATGAGGAAACAAAACCTTGCCTCTACCAAGATGGCCATCTCCACATAGAGACACTGGGCAGAACACAACAGTTGGTAATGGAGAAAAGATTAGCTGTAGAAAGCCTATAAGCAATATCAGTAACTTGTCCTTTGCCCTCTGGGCCTTTGCTTTTTTTTGCCTTTTTTGGGGAACAGTTTCAATAGTCCAGGTCTTTAATGTTGAGGTGCACCGAAGTTAAATTTTCAAAAAAGTAACGAAACCGAAAATTAAAAAAATTAAGGCCGAAGCCGTAACCACATTTCTTTTTCTAACTTTTTCAAGTTTTTAAAAATATTTTTATTAAATATATATATATATTTTTTTACTGTTGGGGGCTTTGGGGAAATATTAGGGGTCTAAACAGACCCCTGATATTTCCCTTTTAAAATAGAAAAAGAGTGAGTGTTCCTGTTCATTCATAACCTGTGGAGATAGTATGTTTACCATGTCCACAATCATGAATGAACATGAGGTGATGTAGATCACTTCCCATTCATCCATAATTGGGGACACAGTAAACATACTCTGTCCACAATTATTTACAAACACTCAGTGATTGATGAGTGCTTGTACCTGCTCTCCATCCTGACTCTGTCACAGGAGGCTGAGCAAGCCATGTAGGGGGGAGAGCTCATCTCCTCTGACTCCTCCCCCTGCACGGCTGGCACGGCCTCCTGGGACAGCTGTCTATGCCACTCTCCTGATTTGTCACAGGAGGCTGAGCGGGGCAGTGTGGGAAGGAGAGGTCTGTGAGCGGTCGGGTGTCACAGGAGGCTGAGTGGGGCGGTGTTTAAGGAGAGCACACATGAGGCTGAGCAGGGCGGTGCGGGAGGAGAACTCAGCCTACTGTGACAGCCGGTCGCTCTCTGTCAGGGTACCCTGCACAGGCGTCCTCACACCTCATGCAGGTACCCACGCAGGATGACCAAATTAATATGCCCACACAGGATAGGGTTCTATGCACAGTTTATTTGCTACACAACAACAAAACTACAACCCCCTCAACTCCCCACAGGTTTAGCAGTGACGTAATAAACCCACCGTTGGGACAAACACACACCTACAGCCAGGGGGAAGCAACAAGGAGGGGTAACAGGCCTGCAGATATATGGCAGGCCTCAGGATAAAAGAGTGGTCAGGTACAAGCCGGGTCGTTAACAGGAGGGCAGCAGCACGGTACAGGAACAGGATCCAGGAGAGTGGTCGGGTAACAAGCCGGGTCGGTGACAGGTCTGCAGATAGGAAGCAGGGTTTCAGGTTTATGGGAATCAGTCAAGGGCAGGCAACACAAATTCTGAGCCAGCTTCCTGACTGCAGGTAGGGCCTAAATACCCTCCCAGGAAGCACCAGGTGATGGGATGATCAGTCACAGCTGGGGCACACCCGCAGGTGAGTACCGGAGCTGCTGGTTCCTTACAGTCCCTGGCTGCTGGAGACACCCGCAGGCGAGCACAGGAACTGCAGGACCTGGCTCCAGTACCACCTGGGGGTGCTCTGGATCCGGACACTCACAGAGCTCTCCTCCCTGCACCGCTTGGCCTCCTGTGACAGTTTCTCTCCTCCCCGCTGGATGCTGCGCTGTGTCAGAGGAGAGAGAGCAATGCCCAGCGGGGAGGGGAGAAACCGGGGATGCACCACTATTTCGGCCGAAAGATGGCACTTTCGGCATTTTGCCAAAAGTGCAATTTTCGGATTAAGAGTACATTCAGGAGAATGTGCAATCAGTCATAACTTAGAGGACTATTAGCCATATCTTTGATATGACAACAAATACACCTTTAGAAATGTTTAGTACTGACAATCTACAAATACATACTTCTAGACCAGGGGTGCCCATTGGGTCGATAGCGATCTACCAGTCAATCGCAAAACTAACACTGGTACATCGTGATCGGCTCTGTCCTGTCCTCCCGACAGGGCTGTAGCGAGGCACTCGGGCGCAGGTGCGAGGGGGGGAACATCCAGGGCTCAGCCACAGGATCTGACAGCAGGTGGCTCTCTCTCTCCTCACCGCTCGGCCATGCTGCTGTGACAGCGGCTCCCTCCTCCGCCCCCCTCCCCCCCCGCCAGCTTCAGCGATTCCTTCACTTCTCCTCGGATCCCCACTGCATACAGGCAGGGGAGAGCAGCGGGCATCCAGAGGAAAAGCTGAAGGCTGAGCTATGTGCTTGGCAGAGCGGCGGAGGATCGGTACATACCGATCCTCTGTGCAGAGCAAACGCTGGAGCAATCAACTGATCGCTCCAGTGTTTGTAAATAACTGGGGACACATAGTACAATGTATCCCCAGTTGCGAATGAACAGGAAGTGCTTTACATCACTTCCTGTTTATTCATGAATTTCTCAATGGGGAGTAGCACTCTGTACAGAGGATTCTCCCCATTCAGAAACTGGATGATAGTAAATATTTTCTGAATGAATGGCAAGCCTCTGTACTGTCCATTCATTTAGAACAGATGCTGCAGAAAAAGAGATTGAGGACTTTGTGTCCTCAATTTCTTTTTCTAGTTTAAAAGGTAAATATCAGGGGGCTGTTTAGACCCCTAATATTTCCCCGAAGCCCCCCCAACAGTCAAAAAAAATAAATAATAAAAAATAAATAAAAAATATAAAAACACATCCTGGAGGCAGGGCGCTAGGTGACATCACATGCAACCTCTCCCTGTGTGCAACATCAGCCACATTCGTCCACACGAGCACCGCGTTAGGAAAGGATGCCGGCGCACGAGAGGAGACCTGGGAAGCTGCTGCAGTGGAGGTAAGAGAAAACAGACAGGGGAGAGACAGCAGAGAAATTGAGAGAAGAGACAGCAGATAGAAACAGGGAGAGAGCGAGGAAAGAGAGAACAGACAGACACGAGAGAGGGCCAGTTTACACCACAAAGTCTGCGTTCCAGAGTGTTCGGCCTCTAGAACCCACAGGAATGCAAGCCGGCTGGCTCCCTGCGTTCTGGGGCGGGAGGGGACTTGGGGTTATATTGAAGTCAATGGCACCACAGCCACACACACCCCTCCGCCCACAGTGTGATCGCCCGCACCCGGAACGCAGGCACGTTAGTGCCTGCGTTCCAGTCCAGTGTAATCTGCAAAAATAGTGCTTGCGGCATTTTTGCAGATCGCACTGGACTGGAAACAGGGACATATGTGCCTGCGTTCCGGGTGTGGGTGATCGCACTGCGGCCGGGGGACATGGCTGAGGTGCCATTTACTTCAATGCACTGCCACGCCCCCTCCCGCCCCTGAATGCAGGCAGGTGTTTTTTCATTGGTAGATCTCATTGAGCTTGTCATTCGAAAAGTAGATCTCCAGACGAAAAATTGTGGGCGTCCCTGTTCTAGATAATTGCCGGCTTTTTATTCTTTGCATACCTTATTTTTCTTTTTTCGCCCCCATTCTTTTCACAGTGGCCATTTTTACTAAGGCAGATTATGATATCTCCCTTTACTTCCTGGATCTCTGGCACATGTGACTAGGACATGTGGCCATACATTTCATCTCGGGAGGAAAATGCCTTTCTCTGAGATCTCGTGAGATTACAGATGAGATTTCCCAGCAATGCTCTGCTGATGTAACCTTCCCCGGATTCAACGCTTGGGTAAATTACATGACTAATGCTTAAAGGAGAACTATGGGGTCAGGGCTTTTCCCCATAGTTCTCCTTAGGGTAACGGGAGGACACAAACTAGCGTCCTCCCGTCAACTAACAAATTAATGTAGGATGATTGATGCAGAGTGAAAGGGGGTAAAGGTTCACTTTAAAGCTCAACCACAGGTATAAATATTTATGTATATTTACATTGGTCCAGCTTGGCCCAATGTAAATATACATATTTTATACCTGGTGGGGCCACAGGGATCCTATAAAACACTATAGTAGACAACACTATGACAGAGCTACACAGCAATCACCTGGGTCCTGTACTGCCACTGTACTGAGCGATTTCCCCTCTGCTTTGAAAGCAACAAGGGTTGTGATACCACTTCCCCTCATCTAATCAGAGAATGCCTTGTATTCATTGATAAAAATACTTGGCGTTCTCTGAATGGCCACTGTACAGAGCGAGCAACCCTCTGATAGCAAACTGGGAATTTAAAGGTTCTTATAAATGGCAAATTGATCCATTTTAGGCTTTGTGCTACACAAACAATAGCAGCAATCTCCTAAATATGATGAAATGTATAGAAATCACACTATTGTCTGAATTACATGTGTATTGAATATATGCTGTAGCTCCCTAGTGTGATGTGTTTGACCTCGACTTCTTCTGCTCTGAGTTCAGAATAATGAGGAAACACTTGCTGCCTTCATCTGATAAGGTCTTTAATGGGATTCTAGAGGAAACTACTAACTGGTGACTCCATAATCTATTGTTACTGCATGCTTGAAGACTAAACACGGTTCTGTATGCAACCAAACACATCAACATTAAGAATTGGCTGAAACAGACATGTACGGTTTGCCCAAAATAATCTAAAACAACTGGCCACAGTCTGCTGTTATTGATTTACAGTGTTTAGAACATTTTGAAATTTAGAAATAAGTAAACTGGTAAGAGTTGTTGGTAAATTTTTGTTTAAAAAGCTGTATTGGTAATTGTCTGTAATAGGAATAGATGTGTGAATGCGCCCTGTCTACATCTTACTACAGTATACACAAATGTCCAGTAGGTCCAGAGCACTTTTTCTTTCACTGACCACAGAGCACATTCTTTCTTTCAATAATAATGGACTGTAGATTATTCTTCCACAGACCACAGACCCTGGCGCATTCTTCCACTGACTACTCACACTCCAGAACTCTTTTTCCCATTGACCACTGATGCTTGAACATTCTTCCACTGGCCACTGACATCAGGGCATTCCTTCTCCTGTTGACCATCAACAACGTGGCATTATTTTTCTTATTGATAACCAATGCATGGACATTCTTTCCACTGGCCAGTGACAAGGGGATATTCTTTCTCCCACTGACCTCTGACACCAGGGCATTCCTCTCCAACTGACTACAGGGCGTGCTTTTTCCCCGCTAACCACCAATTCTGCTGCATAGTTTCAGTGACCACCGACACTGGGGCAGTCTTTCTGCCACTGAACACAGACGCTTGTGCACTCTTTCACTTATCACCAACACGGATGCTTTGTTCCTCCCACTGACCACCAAAACTGGGCATTCTTCATCTCACTGGACACCAATGCTAGGACATTACTCCTCCCACTGGCCACTGATTCTAGTACATATTCTGAGCTCTTAGCTTTTATACAGGAAAAACACCTATATCTTGCATTTTAAAAGAGAACAATGGGGTAACCTTTTTATCCCATAGTTCTCTTAAGGGTCACTGGAGGACATATACTAACCTGGGTTGATCTGTCGAGATCAACCCAGCTGGCTGATTGACAGTGGGCTCTACCTATCTAGAGGCAGAGCCAGCTGTACCCTCCCCCGTCTGTCCCTCCAGTTAGCGCTGGAGGATCGGAGAGGGGAATCCCTGTGGGGAGTGGTGCCTGATGACAGTCACGGCTCTCTGCAGGGAGATGATCAAGAAGTGAGGAAGTGACGGTATGTGTTAGCTCACTTCCCGATCCATAGAGCCGATGTGTGACAGTTTTATTGTCACACGTGGGCTCTAACTATGAGGATAGTTCTCCTTTAAGCATACTACGAGAATACAATAGATTATTGGGCAAACCTTGATTGGTTCTTATAAGGGGACAAGGCTGCTCTAATTAATTCATTTTAATTGGATTTAGAATGAAGCTTTAATTAGGATTGTTAGCTCAATGACTGGTACACCGAAAAAAAGCAGATTGTGTACAACATGTCTCCAGCGTACTATATATATAGAAAATGGGCAGATCAAATACTGCAGTACGTTAAGTGAAACTGGAAAGTCCCTGAAATCAAGCCAGGAATCTTGCAACATGAAAAAATGTAAAGAGTTAGCAATTGTATAAAGAAGGAAAAATGCTACACACATAAATAAAAATAGACCAGCAAAAGTACTAGGGCTCCTCTCAACGTGACAGGCCTCTTTTAACTTTAATGCTGATCTCCAGACAAACAGCAAAATACACACATAAAGTACATATAAGGGAGCTGTATTACCTGCCAAAGAATTTGTATTTCTGTTTATCCAGTTCTGGAATCTACATAGCTATGCCATACAGCACACACAGCCCTGACTTGACAGTGAAAGGAGAAGCAGCAGACTACTGAGCTCATCTGCCTGTTAGTCTGCTCTTCTATCAGCATGTTCCTTGTTAGCACATGGACCCTGCAGAACAGCTGACTGACTTCTTATGAAATACTGTACATTGGATAATGACATCAAGACTAAAGGAAAAAGAAAGAAGAGGAAGGAAGAAAGCTTTTCTATATCTTTATATTCCTAGGCCCATTGGTGGTATTCCCACACATTCTACAGCATTATGCAGTTAAGTTTTGTATATAAATCCACGGTGACACATAATTGGCCAGACATGTCTCCATGGGTTTTGACTTCCTCTGGATTCATGGAACAATGGTTTCTAAAACACACCTAAGGGAGTTTCACTAAGTAGAGGGACTCTACTTTCATAGAGGGAAATAAACATAAAATCCATAGTGCTCCGCCACGTAGAATGGAGTTCAAGTGATGTTACGGCGAGTGAAACAGGAAGAGATATGAGAGTGTTGAACGCTTAGTACAGATTGATGTTTGCAGCTCGTTCATTCTCTAATTTATCCTATACTGAGTGTGTCGGTTCATTGCACACATTTACATGTGAGTGTTTTTGGTCTTTTAATAAATAATGTTTTAAACTATGGAGAACTATAGTTTTTATGTTTATGTTCCCCTCTGTGAGAGTATACACTGACCATTGGATAGAACAGAAGATAAAGACACCATCCTAGTATTTTTGTCCTGAAGAAGGGAAACGAGCTTAATGAGACCTAAAGTAGACATTAGGTCTTTGAGGTGAGATGCGTGTGTTAAAAGGGTGATAGGATTCACCAGGGGTCCTCTTTGTACTACATACATTGAACAAGGCATGTGGATTTACACATGTGTGAGAAGCTTTGGTTCACTGGATTTGAATCATCTTGTTATTATACTCTGTATATATATTTACGTTGAAGAGACAAATATTTATGGACTTGTTGTTATTTGATGATTACGTAGATTGATTTATGGTTTTAGATAATATTTATAAGCACTACACTGGTTTATCTTTTAATATCACATTGGCATGCTAAATAGGAGAAAGAGGAGCCACACACATCTAACATTTACAATTCTAACGTTGACTATGTCTTTCTGGATTTGCATGTTTGTTTAAGATCAGTTACTCAAGAAAATACTGATGCCAGTTATAGCCAGACAGCTAGCTATAAATAAAGTAGCAGTAATCAAGCAGTACCCCCGCTGTCCCTTTTCTGGAAAGTGTCAATGAAAATTTCAGACCCCAGACCACCAGAATAACCATCTTTCTGGTACATATAGAATAGCCCGGAGTATAGAAGGGGTTTGCCCAGAGTCCTGCAACCTCTCAATGGGCATGCAAGTAGTTCCAAAAGTCCTGTACCTACTTTTCCTGCTACCCGTCTAAGGGAACGCTCAAAGCAATAGATGTGCACTGTCTACATGCTTGCTGTGCTTGTTTTTTTAAGCACTTCCCATGACCAACCGACAATAACTCCTGGTGGCTCCCTGCCAAAACCTACTTATGCCTGGGCCCCTTTCCCAAAGTAGCCCACTACCTGCAGGGGCAAGGAAAACCTTTTTTTTTGCTCTACTTCTTTTTTGGGTCATAAGAGTACATTCACTATTGTACTCCTGTGACCCAAAGTCAGCATATAGCAGGCTACTGACAGCGCAGAGCCGCCCTGCAGCCAGGAAGGATCCAAACAATATTGTCAGGATCCACCCGGCTGCCTGATTGGCAGCTGCAGACATCCCAACTCCTCCGGATGTTCCAGGAGTCTCCTGCTATTAGATAGTGGCTCCCGGCCGCCCGGGAGATAAACATTTTCTCCTGGAAAAAGTTTACTCTGCTCTATCTAGCAGAGTAAATCTTTCCTTGCGATCTGTTTTTTTTTTCCCCCCTGACATCGGGGCCGCCGTCGGTCAGAGAAAAAAAAACCAGCATAGAAATGCATAGCTAGATTTCTATTGCCTATTTCATTTTGCAATAGCAGATTAGCTATTGCACCCGCCCACTGCTGCTGTCAATCAACAAAGGTGGACCTAAAGTTCTCCATCAGGTCCTCCTCCAATGATTGAAAGCAGCAGAGGGCGGGTGCAATAGCCATCTTGCTATTGGATATTGCAAATTGAAAAGCACTCCCTGAAAATTCCATTGAGCACTTGTGGAATCAGAGAGGGGAGGCGGAATGCGGGGAGCACTGACTGATAGTAACTGCTCTCTGCAGGGAGGAGACCATGAGCAGAGTGATCAGCTGTCACACAATTGCTCAGTTCTTGATCTATAGAGCCGGCATGTGACAGTTGCAGTGTCACACGCAGGCTCTAAGTATTGGGAAGAGTATATTTTACTTTCCCAATAGTTCTCCTTTAACTCCTAGTTACTCCTAAAGTCATAACAACGTTTTCTCTAGGGATGGTGACATCTAGTGGGCAAATAGGGGAACTACAGCAGGACTCCTGTGCCCCTAACCCTACATGACTAAACGAATATACAGTATTTTGAAGTGCAAACGTTTAGAAACACTTAGATCTCTTCCTCAGGTATGTGAAAACTTGCACCTCAAAATATGCTCATCTGTTAATGGTGTGTGGAGCCTGCAATATATGCATTGCAACTCAGTGTTTCTATATTGCTGACATTCCTTAAATAGACCCATACCAGACACATCACTGCTTCCTCTTGTGTTACAAGTGTGTCCTCTTGGGCTGTAGAAGAAATGTATTTGGAATTATCACAATGTACATTTTGCAGAAGCATTTTTATTAATAAGGCAGTGTGCAGTAACCATAACTGGGAACTTACTGGAATCGGAACTAGTATATACAGTATACTATGTGACAGTGTGTAACAATTTAGCATGTAATTTGGCGACAGTTTTTTCCAAGGTTTCTGGAATATAGTTGGGAGCTTGGAACCTGGAGATTTCAAAGAGTCTTGCAAGGGATGAAGGGATGAAAATCCTGGGTCCGAGTGTTGCCAATTACCGGAATAGGCCAATCAAATGGCTGGAGACAGCCCTATTAATGAGGACTGGACCAGAGTTCAGCGGTTGGTAGCGTGTGGTGGAGCCACATGGGAGTCAAGATGGATGGTGTGTGTGCTAGAACCACACGGGGAACAGCCAGGGAGGCTGAGAGAGCCAGTGACACACGAGATGTGTGTTGGAGACACATGGGAGTTGTGAAGCCACAGGAGTCACACGAGAGGTGTGGAGTGGCTGAAATCACGC
Source organism: Nanorana parkeri (assembly GCF_000935625.1). Classification (NCBI taxonomy): domain Eukaryota; kingdom Metazoa; phylum Chordata; class Amphibia; order Anura; family Dicroglossidae; genus Nanorana; species Nanorana parkeri. The sequence goes on from NW_017306584.1 coordinate 723,964, forward strand.
AGGTGTGTGGAAAGCTCTTCTGGAGTTCTAAAGTGCACTGAATATTACTGAGAACTGTTTTACTGTGGGGAAGTACCCCGAAAGCACTGGTATTGGGACACTTCATCTATAAGACAAGCTTGAGTGGGCAAGACTGTTTAACTTACTTTGCTAAAAGACAAGCAGACTTTATGTTTATCTACGCTGATAAGAAGCTATTTTCTGTTTGTGGAAGTGTAAAAAAACTGTCCTTTTTATGTCAATTGGCTTGAGAGTGGTCACAAAGTGTTAACCATATGTACTTATTTCTTCCAACATATCACAAGTGGTGGATAATGTGGGCAGACTGTGCTAGCTCTTGCAAAAGCAGTTGTGGATGCAGAAAAACCTGACATTTAAAGGGACAGTGGATCTGGTACATGTTGTAGGCAAAGATGGGAGCCCCTGCAAAAGATGTTCTTATGAACTGTATGCTGAAGGTGAAATGAGCTTAGGACTTATTGCACATGATTCTTCTGTTGATAGGAAGTAAAACGGATCTACACTTCCTCTATTATCTCCCCCCAGGGGAGAAAGAAGTGATATTAGAATTACATCACTTGCTCTTAGATAAAGTAGTATGGAAATGGTTTACAATATGTAGAACAATAAGGATAGGATTAACAAATACATTCTTTGGCAGAGCTCACTGGTGGTGTGGATACTGAGTAATGAGATGTGTGTGCTATAGATTGTGGGGAATGAGCGGTGTGGGGCAGTGACGTGCGGTGCCTTCCATGCTGTGTGAGGCATCCCCCAGCCCCACCCCAGCAGGCCCCACCCCCAGCCCACCGAAGCTCCACCCCATCCTGCCGAAGCCCCGCCCCCAACTCAGTAACCAAGCTATGTGTGGAGGAGGAAGGGCGGAGACAGGAAGGAGTCTCCCTCTCCCTTACTTGCTCGTCACTTGCGAGGCATTTTTTTTTTTAATTGGACAGCTTGGACCAATGGCCCTTTGCCATCTGACCACATGTCCCTAGTGTGGGGTGGAGTGTAGGTCTTATTGGTGGGATAACACTTTGGCTGATTCAGAAGAGCTGTTTTATATTAGCCAAGATGACATGTCCCTATACCTTCATACTTGAACCAGATGACCAACAGGTTCCTAATTCTTTTCATGGCATAAAACAGAGCTAACATTCTGACCCCCATCCCCTTCCCAACTTTCTTAATGTAGTGTTAAACTCTTAAACATTTTTCAATAATGAATCCAGGTCAAACAAACAAATAAATATTGCCCAGCAAAGTATTATTTATTATTTGTTACTTTAAGGACTTATATCATTATTTTTCCAAACAGCTGGCTCCAACTTTTGCAGCTCTGCTTCTCTAAACTTCCTTTCAAGAAAGATCACAAGATCACAACGGGCAGCACAGTCCCCAGCAGTTGTCCATCCAGCCTGGAGAAGGGAAAAGGAGAGGGGAGCAGGAGAGTGGCTTGTCTTGTTGTGCCTGTGTATGTGGAGATACACACAGCTTACTAGCACACAAAGGGGTGGCTCCATAGGATGCTGCAAGGCAAAGGAGCCACCCTAAAACAGGATATCAGGGCCAGTGCTTAGGGGCCAGCTGATTCTGCAAGAAATGGAAACTTATAAACATCAATCCTGTGTGGTAGTGTAGTGCAGATTTTGTAGAGCCATGGGGTGAGGATGGCATGGATTACATCGGAAGGCCTTACGTCTTGATCCTCCCTTACCCTCCTACTCTCAACTCCACACTACCATCTCACCCTTTCCAATCTCGCACTCCCTTACCCATTCCTATCCTGCTACCCCTCACTCTACCCTTACTGTACGGCCTCTTTCCTGCCCACCTTAAGAACTCCAAGAATCCCAGTCTGACTTTTTAACTTAGACTTCTACATCCCAGATCAACAACAGGAGAGAGACCAATTATCCTCCCCATCGCACTTTGACAGCAGCAGCCTGGAGCTTTCTTTTTTCTTTCACTAACACTGTGCCTAGTCCTTTTCTGCTCCCTCCTTCCCCTATACCCCTCCTCCACCTCTTATCAGTAGGCATTATGATTTGCATTTGTAATTGGAATATATTGCCTGTGCCTCTGTACTGTTTAACCCTTCTGTTTTTAATTTGTTACAAAAATTCTTCATTAAAAATTACCTGACAGAAAAGATGTACACTAGCCAAACACAGCTAGATTTTCTCTTGTTTGGCCTGTAACAGTGCCTTATATACCCTCTCCCTCTGCTCAGATTTGTGGGAAGAAGAACAATTTGGCAACATAAAGTGAGTGTTTGACAGACCATCAGCATTCCCATGCTGGGTCCCTGGCCTGTGTTCTACATAAAAAAGTCTTGCAGAGCATTAACTTCAGACACATTTTCATAACTGGATATCTTTTCAGATCTGAAAATGGCTTTCGACCCATGGTCCCCATCCAACCTGACTGAGCTTGAGAGGATTTGCCAAGAAGAATGGCATAAAATCTATGTGCAAAGCTTGTTGAGTCATCCCCAAAAATATTTGAGGCTGTAATTGCTGTGCTTGTCCTGAGTCCAGTGCGTTACTAAGTCCTCAGACAAGTGCATTACTAAGTTCTGAGTACAGTGCATCACTAAGTCCAAAGTCCAGTGCGTTACTAAGTCCTGAGTCCAGTGCATTACTAAGTCTAGAGTCCAGTGCATTACTAAGTCTAGAGTCCAGTGCGTTACTAAGTCCTGGGTCCAATGCGTTACTAAGTCCTGAGTCCAATGCATTAAACCCATTAGGGAGGCTGATTAGGAAAATTAAACTGTGAGGTTTCCAGTATAGAAGGGCTGTTAGACCTCAGGATTGTCTATTCACAGATCCCCGTCTGTGCAGTGAGAAGCATTTGCTTATCTATCTTAGCAGTGTAGATTTAATGGCCTCTGAACCTCTATTACAGACTGAAATTAATCCCGCATGTCTAATGCCTTCACAAATTCCAGAGTTTCACCTCTGTTAATACCTTATAAGAGGGTTGAGGTTTGTGGTTCTACGAAAATGTTTAATGAAGCTAGAGTTTAAAGAGGTTTGTATGGGGGTTGAAGAGTAAGTGTGTGCAAGAGCATTCATTATTTTATCATAATATAAAATATCATTATGGTTATTATTATTAGTGCTACTATAAATTTTACCCCCAGCACCGCTTCCTAATATTGTACTGATTATGCTGATTGCCCTGCTGCCTGTCCTTGATACATACTTCATGTTAATATCAATGACCCATATTGTCACAGTTGACACCGCAAGCCGCTGTGAGGGTTAGCCAGGGGGCCCCATCATTTGTATTTATGCCGCTGATATATAGTATAATGCTTGAAATATCTGATCATCATTTGATTGGAAAGATACATCTGCACATGGTAGGTGCTGATGGCCTCTAGGGTTGAAACTTTCTAAGAGCCCAGGTAGACTGTAGTTAGGAGTTGAAGTTACCTGATATCAGCTGTGGTAGATGGTAATAAACAGGGCTCACAATGGTGAGCTGAGACATTACTTGGCATGCAGAAGCAGGAAATCCATTTCTGTTAAAGGGGGTAGAGAGGGGTAAATAGGGATAGGAAGAGAAAGTGAGAGGCAAAAGAGGCAAGAGAGAGAAGAATAGGAGGGGTCCTAGGAAGTACCTGGTTAGGCATTTGCGAGAGGATTTAAACAGTGGGGTGGACTCCAAGATGTGCAGGGGTCCGAGACCTGTGGATGGGAAGGGGATTCAAATGCCCTCCCCCATGTCTGCTGCCCCATAGAGCTAGTAGATCTGTGGACTCAAAGTTAACCAGTTGACATCCGCGGTGTTAAACCCCCTTCCCATCCAGGCCATTTTTCAGTATTCAGCGCTGCGGTACTTTAACTGACATTTATTCCGTCATGCAGCGCTGTACTGAAATGAATTTTATACCCTTTTTTGGGGACAGATAGAGCTTTCTTTTGGTGGTATTTATTCACCACTGGGGGTTTAATTTTTTTACTATATTAAGGAAAAATTACCGAAATTTAAAAAAAAAAAACAAAACATTTATTGTTGGGTTTTGTCATAAATTAAGGTGGCCAAATATGGAACAATTACTGGTCTTAATCAATAAAAAGTAATTTTTCTTACGTACATATTGAGTGCAGTCAAATAAAGCACGGAAACATTCTTTGCTTAGGATTTAACTGGCTCAAACTGAGCTGCTAACACTCCAGGTGCCTTTTTAACCGCTATTGATTATTCATTCATTATAAACAGAAGTAACCCATACCAACCAATCATTTTCTATCTTGGATTGGTCTGACTTCAACAAAGGGAATTTTTATTGGCTGTTATGGGTTGCTGCACTCAATTTGTACTTAAGAAACAGAACCCTTAATTGAGTAAGACCAGTAATTGTTCCATGTTTGGCCACTTTAACATATGACAAAATCCAACAATAAATGTTTTGTTTAATAATGCTTGTGTAGGACATTCGTTACCCAAGTATACATGTCCCTTGAGCCTCCCATTGTGCAGCATGCCGGATTGGCATGTCTGAAGTTCACAAATAAGGAGTTTTTAATTAGAACATAAAAGACCTACAAATGCTGGCATTGTAAGCGAAAAACAAAACATGGGGACTTGTACGGAAATAAAGTTTCTTGTTATTGTTGCAAATACAATTAACAGCAGAGAGAATGGGTGCAGCTTACTGTAGCAGAATGAGGCAGCTTCCTTGGTATATGGGAAGCCAGCCCTTGGAAAGATATACTGTGAATGCGAGCAGCTGATTAGCAATGCTATTCTAAGGAGGGTTTGCTTATCATTATGTCTGTTCTCCGAGGTCTTGACTTATTCTTGTAAGGGCACAGGAAGTTGCTTGTTGGGGATGTAAAGAGAGGTACTTGGTGGGGAAGTGTTCTTAATAATAAATAATTCAATAAGAAATTGGGTTAAAAGGAAATGTCATAAAATGGAGCATTGTGTTCTTGTTGAAAAAGAACAGCATAGAATGGTAAAGTGAGAGTAAGCATTCATCAGTTTTCAGCCTCCATCCTCTTCCTCCCAGTATGGTAATCTAATAACTGACATCACTATTTGCACAAGCATGTCTCAGGCAGTTTTCTCACACTCTGTTCATCTTAAAAGAACTGGTCAATTATTATTTCTTATGCACTCACTCTATTGCATACATAATTTCACAATTATCTTGTGTAATCTAATGATACGACTATGCCTTTGCCTCAAATGTAGTTTGCTTTAATTTGTATGGACCTGCAAGTTCAGGGATTCCCCAGATCCAAAGGGTGAATTCTCCTGGTGTGACCTATAGTACAACTGGGCAGCTGGGGAGACATATGCTCATTTCTGCTTAGTCACTTGATGATTTTGAGGTGTTTATGTTATACATAGATATATCTATATAGATATAGATATATCTATATCTATATAGATATATCTATATATAATTTAAACTAAATGATGCCATATTTGTTAGCCATTTTAGTTAATAATTAGAGAGTTGTGGATAGAAAACAAACTCTAAAGAAGCTCCACCTGGCACATATTCATTATGTTTAATAAGTGTCTTCAATTAGCAATGCAAAAGAAAATAAGCAAAAAAATATTTTCAGATTATCCAGAGAGTATGTAGAATAAGCTTGCCTAAAAGATAGGGTAAATACATTCTACAATGATACACAATGAATTAGCAAAATAAATGCATTCATGTGTACACTATAAAAAAGCAAAGATGTGACACATTTTAAATACAGCCTTAGCTGCCCAACCAATGCCTTCTTTTTCACAACGGGTTATTCAGTTCTTAGTTCTCAGTTTTTAACATCCATAATTTAACAACAGTATCATATAGATACTTTAGACTAAATGATACTTTAGACTTTCCCTAAAATCCATATAAACATATATCCTTCAGTCATCCCTCTTTCCTTGCCATATCTCTATCTGTCCTGCCAAGTCTGGACATCAGGGAAAAGTTATATTTCCTCCCTCCATTTCTTAATCAATATTATACCCATCTTATCCAATCACTAACCCCACTATACATCTGATGGTCCCAAAGTGTTATGCTTCAGCTGTCTTTATGTCTACAGTGTATTAAATCCCTTTCTCCCTACTCCCCCCTCCCCTCCCCCCTCTCTATTCCCTATATGTTTAGTGAACTAGTCAATAACTGTGTCAACTGTCAATTTTACATTGTGAAACTGTTCAAATCAATTTACATTTACAAATATAAGTTATTTACTATCTCGTGTTAATTTATAGTGCTTTATTATTATGTATTGTTATTATTGTGTTCCTTCTTCCCTTTAAATTAGTGTTATTTGGTGCTTTTTACCTATAATGAACCACTACTTAGTGTTAATATTCTTATACGTGACCGTTAATTCTATTTTCCCATACCCTTCTAACAACTTATCTATTCAATATTTTCCTCTTTTCTTTAGTGTTCTCTCTAACTCTAACCCTTTCCCTTTCTCCTTCCTCCTCTTCCCATCCTATAGCCAATCTGTGTTGTGCCCCATAGCGATCTCTACATCCTTCCCTCCCCCCTCTCCTTTTCCCCTTTTGTCCATTTCTGTCTGGATAGAGATATAGCAATAAATTACCTCACAATCCCACTACTTAAGACATTCCACCATAACCCCCCCTCCCCCAAATTGTACCCCCAAGGCTCTATAATTCATATGTTTTAACTTTCCTACGTTCTTGTCAATGGCTTTTCCTTCCTTTTCTTATTCCATTTATATTTCCTCCCATTCAACAGTACCATATTACATTCCCTGTTAATCCTGAGTCCAATGTTTAACATACACAAGAGCAGTATACATCTGATTCTTTAAATTCCAGCCACTTTCCCCATTTCTGAAAGAATAACTCGTATTTATCTTGCTTCATCTTCACCAATTCTTCCATCAACCTGATTGAGTCTAGTTTGGCAAACCACTCAGAGATAGAAGGAATTTTAGTTGTGCCCCAATACCTTGGGATCAAGGATTTGGCCGCATTTAACATATGGGGTCTTAAAGATTTTGTGTATATCTTAACCGATTCTGTTGTAAGATGAAATAGGTACACCCAGGGATCTATGGGTAGCTGTACATCACATATTTGCCTGATGGTGTTCCTCACCATTCCCCAGTACTGTCTTATCTTAGGACAATCCCACCATATATGTGCAAAAGTTCCCTCCGCCCCACATGCCCGCCAAAAACACGATTCATTTATATTATGTATCCTGTGCAATTTTCGCGGAACCTGATACCACCGTGTTAACAATTTGTAATTTGTCTCCATGGTTTTTACATCTATGGTTGTGGCCGTAACTAATCTTAATATTTTCCGTTGCTCCTCTTGTGTAAGTGTGTGCATAAATTCCCTTTCCCATTTATTCAAATATGCAGGTACTGTTGCGTTTTCCTTTGAAAGAATTGCTTTATAAAAAAGTAAAAGACAATGTTGCGGTGCCTGTTTAATTCCTAATATGGACTCAAACTCTTTTAGTTCACTTCCTATTCTCAGGGGTTTAGGTAAAGTTTGGATACAATGCTGTAGTTGTTGGTATCTCCACCAATCTAAAGGGTATGCTCCCCATTGCTCTCTCAACTCCCGAAGAGACCTTATTGCAGTTCCTAACATGATGTCTTTTACTTTTAGATTAGGGGATTTACTCCAATTTATATAAGCAGAGTCATATTTCCGTGGCGGGAAGTATTCATTCCCCAGTAGTGGTATAAGGATCGAATTATACAACCACCCATATCTACGGCACAGCCAATCCCAGGTCCTTAAGATTGATATAGTAAGTAGCAATGTATTTATGGACATATATCTCTTTGATGGTGGTATCCAAATCATCCCCGCAAGGGTGGTTTCACTTAATGCTGTCTCCAGCATCACCCAGCTTTTCTCTCCTATCCCAAACGTCCAATCCGCTATTCTAATCAATTGGGCCGCTAGATGGTAAATCCTGAAGTCAGGAAGGGCCAATCCTCCCTCCTGTCTTAGTCTACTCAGGATATTCCCTGATAATTTCGGTTTCCTGTTTTGCCCTACATATTTAGAGATGACCTTCTGCAATACTTGAAAGAAAGTCCTAGGTATCTCAATAGATATCATCTGGAATACAAATAATGCTTTTGGAAGAGTCATCATCTTTATCGCATTAATTCTACCCACCCATGAGAGCTTCCATAAAGAAAAGGAAGCCAGATCTGATTTAATTTTGTTTAATATCGGGATATAGTTAGTTTGGTATAACTCCGTAATTCTAGGTGTTAAATTAATTCCTAAATATTTAAGGCTCCTCCTCTTCCATCTAAAAGGGAAATAGGAAATCAGAGCCTGCCTCTCTCTTTCTGACACTGTTATGTTTAGGATCTCAGATTTATCTAGATTAATTTTAAAATTTGAGGGTTCTCCATATTCCTGGAATTCTCTTAATACCTGGGGCAATGTTGTTCTAGGGAATTTTATATATAGTAAAATATCATCTGCATATTCTGCAATTTTAACTTCCCCACTTCTGTCTCTATTTCCTGGAATTGTAGCCAGCAGGGGTTCCAGCGACAAAGCAAAAAGTAAAGGAGAAAGATGGCATGCCTGGCGTGTTCCATTATATAATGTAAATTCCCGCGATAGGGTGCCATTAATTCTTACTTTTGCCGTTGGATTAGCATATAATGCGGATATCCAGTGGATCATCCTCTTCCTCAGACCTAATATAGCCAGTGTGTTAAACATAAAGCTCCAGTCCACTCGGTCAAAAGCCTTTTCAGCATCGATTGACAGAAGTAGAACTGGTAACCCCTGTCGTCTTGCCGTATGGATTAACGAGATAGTCTTAAGAGCGTTGTCTCTCGCTTCTCTTTCTGGAATAGATCCCACTTGGTCTAAATGTATCCAAGTTGGGATAAAGGGGCGTAATCTATATGCCAATATTTTTGCGTAGATCTTTGTATCTACATTCATAAGGGAAATTGGGCGGTAACTTGCACACAAGCTAGGATCCTTTCCTGCTTTTTCAATTACTGTTATATGCGCCTTTAATGCTTCTGGGTGCATTCTACATTTTTCTCCTATTGAGTTTACATATGCACAGAACTGCTTATTTAAAATGCCCTGGAACCTCTTGTAATACAACAGAGTGAATCCATCAGGTCCAGGACTCTTGCCTGTCTGAGTTGCAGCAACTGCCCTTCTGAATTCCTCTGGAGTAATATCTGTTTCCAGGGCATTTAACATATCCCCCTGCGTTATCGGTAGTCCAGCTTGTGTCAAGTATGTTTTATTTTATCTAATTTCTCTGATCCATCCATTAATACACCCTGTTCGAGAGGCTCTTTTATGTGATATACTTTTTGATAGAAATCATGGAATGTCTCTGCGATTTCAGTTGTGGAATGTACCATAGACCCTGTTTTATTTTTAATTTTAGCTATGTATGTAATAGATTTTTAGTCTTGAGCGCTTTCACCATAAATCTACTAGGTTTGTTCCCCATCTCATAATATTGTCTTTGTATTGTATTAAATGCATGTTTAGTGTCTGCCTCCATAACTACTTTTAGTTGTTCTCTCTTCAATGTTAATTCCCTAAATGTCCTCGGGTCCAATGTTGTTTTATGTATTGTTTCCAGTTGTTGAATCGCTTCCAATAAACATTTTATACCTCACGTTCTCTCTCCCTTACGATTGGCCCCTATGGCAACCAACTTGCCTCTAAGGACTGCTTTGTGTGCCTCCCAGATACTTACAGGTGACATTCCCTCAGTTATGTTATCCTTAAAATAATTTTTTTAAACACTTTCCAGTTCTTGGACGACCGACGGATTATGTAGCAGAGAGTCATTTAACTTCCAATTATATTGCTTTCTTAATGTTCATAGATAACTCAACCGGAGCGTGATCTGAAATCGTCATGGGGAGAATATTTGCTGACCCTACAGACTCTATTGCCACATGATCTATCAGTATCCAATCCAACCTGGAATAGGTTTCATGCAACTGAGAGTAATAAGTAAAATCACGTTCTTTTGGGTGTAATATTCGCCATATTTCCACTAGTTGATATTTAAACATCTCCCTTTTCAGACGAGTAAAATGGGAAATAGGGTTATGTACCCTTCCCGATGACATATCCAACTTTGGATCCAGACCTAAATTAAAATCGCGTGCCATTACCACTATAGCCTTCCGAAATTCCCCCAGCTTCCTGTGGACCTTCAGCAAGAAGGGAACTTGTAACCAATTGGGGCCATATATATTCACCAACGTGTATTCCGCTCCATTAACCGTTACATGTAGAAACAAAAACCTTCCCTCTGTGTCTGTCAATCGAGAGTGCACTTGTACTGCCACATTTCTACTAAAACCTATTGCTACCCCTTTAGATCGCTTATTAATCGAAAGACTATAATACCATTGGGCATAATTTCTGGAGCGTAAATATGACGTTGATGTATGGGAAAAATGGGTTTCTTGCAAGAAGACCACATCTGCCCCATATCTTTTAATTTCAGTTAAAATCTGGTGTCTCTTAGTTGCTGAGTTTAACCCCCTTAAATTATAATAGATTATCTTAATGGTTGCCATTTTCTTCCCCTTTTGTAAATTTTCTTAGTCCTTTCCTGAGCCTTGGTCTCGTACATACCCACAAACACTGAATCATTCATTTGTTCTCCCAACATAAGAGCAAACAGATAAACGACAAACATACACCCACCCTCCCTTCCACATCCCATGAGCTCGACATTCCTACCCCAACCTAACATATTTTCGCCTCTAAATTGGCAATTCAAGGTTCTACATATGGGTCTATACCCCCTGTGTGCCCCTAACCTAGTATGGGTATGGAACCACCTAAAATAGCAATCCTGTGAGATACATTATATGTTCTTAGTAACACCGATCAAATACTTTAGATGTATTAATGTAAGCAACAGGAGTATTCAGGTCCCATTGGTATTCCTGTTTAGGTAAGGGAGAGGGGGAGGCAGTGCTATCATTGGGAGAATTAGATCTCAGACTTTTCTTGTCTTAAGGCATTTAGATCAGGTGACCATCTAATATCCACACTGCACCTATAGCTCCTAACTGTTCTTTATTTGAAGGGACTGTCCCACTTGTGGAACCAAATCTCTAACTTCCCTTTTTCACCACTTTCTAATTTAATCTATAGGCCTGTATAACAAGATACTATTTGACTACTGAACGTGTTATTCTCGACTAAAACTTTCAAGAAACCTTTACATTTTTGAATTTGTTATTTTAAAGAGCCAGTGTAAAGCAAATGTAGTAGTGAAAAGCATTATTTGAGTATTGATTCTTTCTGATCTGCATAACCTGGGGTTTGCCACAGATGTGCCCCTTACCTTTATTCTTTCTGCTGAAAGGTGTCCCTCTTTCTCACCTCAGAAAATTTGGAGGTACGGTTCCTCTGCAAGCACAGCCAGACGGGACCACGTATTGCTGTTGTTTCCCCCCAATAAGCTGAAGTGTCTGTAGTATGACTTCCCCTGTCTGCCCCATGGACTAAACATGAATGCACAAAGACAAGTCTAATTTAGGTAAGTGCTGTCTCAGAGTGCTGAAGGTGATAGGATTGTGCTTGCACATCAGACTGGCTTCTTATGTCTATGGCGGCATTAGGAATCCTCTAATTGCACTGAATCTGCATCCGATGTTTAATGAAAATGCTGTATAATTATGTATAACCATGACGTTCTGAGTCAGATTACTCCTTCAAGGATTACCATTTCCATCCTCATTCTCTTCAGTGTCCTTCTATGGTTTCACTGCAAGTTTTGCCTGCAAGTACAGGACAAACACTGATCTCTATTTTTAACCTGGATAGAATTAACTTGCATCCCATGTTTCTCATGCTCTGTGCGTTCAGTTGCTTGTCAGTCACACTCTTAATCTTCTTAACCCTGTTTGAGCCGGCACTTTTTTGGGACTTATCTTATGAAACTCACAACCTTCAAACAGATCACTGCAATGATAAATAGTACTGCTGTCCATACATGGATGACTCCACAAAGTCCAAATAGCTGTCTTTTCTTTTTTTACCACAGCATCTGACAGTCGTTCTTTCCAAATAAAAATATTCATTTCATTTTGGCAGTCTAGGTGAAGTGTAGTGTTAATGTTGTTCCATTTCTTTCTGTGTTTTGTGAAATTAAAATGTTCATTATGGTCACGGACCAGAAATGTCCCATTACACTGTAAGGTTGCTGCCATGGATTGTAGTCTTTCCTTCCATAATTGTTAATTGACCATTATTATCCATCAACCCTCAGCATTTCACAGCATTAACAATAAAAACGTGTTGTTATAAATACCAGAAGCCTTTTCAAATGTTTTTTTAAAATTTTGTTTTATAAAAGGATGTAAAAATCAGAAATGGGATATATTCATCTTTATTTAAGTTGTATACATATGAAGCAACCTTAGATTGTAAGCTCCTTGAGGGTAGGGATTGATGTGAATGTGTAACTTTGTAAAGTGCTGCGTAAATTGTCAGCGCTATATAAATACCTGTAATAAATAAATAAATAAAAGACAGGGTAACTGGGCAGTCTCTTAAACTGACCACACACCTTTTAATCTGATTGACCAATCTCCTTTTTAGTGAAAGCACAATCAAATTGTAACATGTATAGCCAGCCTGAAGTTGGACATACACTTGGCAGTTTTCAGTCAATTTCAACCACTTTTGATTCACCGGTACACACAAATTTGATGGAAAGCAATTGCTGGAAACTAAGCACTCTACCACCTATACATAGCACTCTGCTTGAGAAAGGAGTCACTCTGAAAGAGGAAGTCAGGACCAGTACTCAGGAGACATGCTGATTCTGCAGGAAACTATTGTAAGCATACATTGTAAGTGATTTCATCAGCATTTGAAATAGCTTAAAATCTTTTGACTTTAATATCACTTTAAGGAATCAGAGGGTGTGCCATTACAGTGTAGTGAGCTTAGACCAAAGCGGAGTAGGTCAATAATCCATGAGCTTAGTTGGGTCAGGCTTTCTGCATTGTACATAGGGGACACAACATGGATCAGGTTTATCAGAACAGTAGTTGTCAGGGCAGGCTCTTAGCCTGTCCAATTGATTGTTCAAGCAAATGTTATCGTATTGACCTATTATTGGCATGTCCATGGGTAACTTAAACAATGGCTGAACCTTGTGTAAATTCCACCTAACATCAGCAATGTCATTTTAAGTCTGAATAATGCTGGGTTGAATCACCCGCCAGTTCCTTTCATTTGTCAAAGATGCCACTGGTGAAATCTCACTGCAGAAGTTTATTTCTGTCTTCTCCCCTACAACTACCATGAAGATGACACTTGTCTCAGAGCTGAGATCCCCTGTTAGTTGTTTGTTGTGTATTATAATTTAGTTCATATTTTATATACAGTATAAACTATACAGTGCCATCACTATGGTAATCGCCTTGTGAGACGCTTTTGATCCTTTCATTCGGGGGCCGGGGTTGTGCTGACAGGGAATGGTCACTGACGGGTTTATTTGCTGTCTGGGGGGAGGGATGTTGGACAGTGGCGGGCGCTGGACTGCACTGTCAGCAGCTCTGTCTTGCTTCCTGCCCAGCTCACGGATCCCGCTCAGCTCTTGGCAACTGGTGATGTCAGTGAGCTTGGGGGGACACCAGACACCATAACAGGTTGCTAAGAATGCTTCCTTCTCTATACCGTGGATGAGGATATGGCCCCTACTTCGGTTGCCAGCTGTCAGAATAACCAATCACCATCTGCATCTGATTGTATGCAAGCACTGTTTTTATTATATGCAATAACTTGGTGGTCCTGGCAGGGCCTTCCACAACGTAAAATTTGACTGAGCAGGAATTTGAGCTTTGGATGGCTAGCTTTATGTCTTTTTTTTCTCTTTCCAGGCAAGCTCAAACCAAAAGTGCCTATACATGGGCAACATTTTTGCAAGTATTAAGTGTACACTGAGCTTTATGTGTAACTGGGTGGGGATCAAGCCTTGGAGTCATAACAAGTGCTTCCAACACCTGGAAATGCTTTTTATAACTCACAGAGATTTTCCAGGTGGTAAGAACTTCCCCATAGGAGTTGGTGCCAAACTTTCCGTTTTCTAGAAAGGAAATGAGAATGTCATTGAATCATCCATAGCCACCTTTTTGTGGAGTCGCGGAAACTTTCTGCCGGGTTCCATTGATGTGTTGATGCACTGTATGACAAGCAGGTGCCTTACTGTCCATGGCTAAAAGTACTTATCCTATGCTGTGCTAGCATGTCCTAAGGCTATGCTAACACATTACAATTGGCAACATTTCAAGGCTACTTGGTACTAATCAATATAAATGAAAATGCTACACTGTACAAAATGTTCACTGTCCAGTCTGGGCTCAGAGGAAGTAGGCTGAATGATGCAGGCCATCAGACTGAGAACATCAGTCTGAACATCAGAAAAGAAGTACTGCAGGGAGAGCTCTGGTTTGGAAGTGAATATTGCAACAAAAGCTGTTTTTTTAAATTTGTATCTTTTGATGGGCTTGTCATTTTTTTGTTGTTACATTTGGAGATCTGCTGTAAAAGCTGTACATTGATTACATTCTGTATGGAATACAGCAGGATGTCTTTCTGACATCACTTATCTAAGTACATTTTCCACAAGTATATAAAACCCAACTGTTGATCCTTACAGAAATCCAGTGTGCTTCCTGTGCACTGAACTGATGTATCAAACAATGTTATCAGCCTTTTTAGTTATCTTCTGAGAAATACTGTATAAAACACTTCACCTGATGTAATGGAGATGAGCACGGGGAGATGTTTATAGTCCAAATTAGGGGAACAATCTAGGGTGGCAACTCTGCTCCTCCATAGATTCAGTACAGTGATTGAGCATTGTTCCTGTGGACAGGAAGTGTGTTACTGGCAGAATCACAAGGTAAAAAAAGAGGGAAAAAACTAAGGACAGTTAAGCATCATTATACTGTATTCTTTTTTGGCTTAGTTTAGCTTTAATTATGATTTTGCATTGCAATTTCTTAATTAGTACTTACATTGTATGTGGTATTACTGTAGTAAGCATTTCATGTGCTTAAACTTTCATCTAGTTCATGCTGCTCTTCTACATTATACAATATGTGATTTCCCATCCGCATGACCTTTCCCAGGACTTAAGTGAGACAGGAACTATATTCCGTCTAATTTCACTGAATGTTTTTCTTCCCAAGGGAGTAGCTTTATCCTGATGTCTACCACAGTACCAAAAATATCCTAGCTGTGCACTGTTAGCTTCCAGTAGCTAGAACCAAATAAGCGACATATCTGGAATATTAACAATTTCAAGGGTAATTAGTTTATTATAACTCATTTTCATACAACGTGTTAACATGAGAAATAGCAAATATTTAATAACTGAACACCACTTAGGCAAAAGGTGACTGGTATTACAGGAATTTCCCCGCAAATGCATAAGTGGATCCTTTATTAAGAATTCCGTGGGAAGAAGAAGGTTAAGTCATTCTCTCCTGCATGTTCCCCAAAGTATGTAAACAACCAACTTTTCCTATTGGGTCCTTTTTGAACTATTTAAAACTATTTAAAATTGTTAAATCTGTTCTTTCAGTGCATAAAAATACCTGCTGATCCTGCCAGAGATTATGTGAACTCCTAACTTTTTGTAGTGATCTGATAATGCTGCACTGCCACCTTAAACATTGTTATTAGGGATGAGCTTAGGTTTGCAACAAACCCAAGCTCATCTGAACCTGGAAGGAAGCTGTCAGTGCGGGCCCAATCACCTGCGGCCAAGGCACTCCCTGTCTCATTGCTGCATGTAAACAAAGGGGCGGAATGCTGGTGACATCATTGACCCTATATGGCCACATGTCCATATTAGATCAATGTCATTCCAAATATGGAAGTCTGCTAATAGATACATATAGAGTTAGTGTATTTCCCCTAGAAGAGGTAGTGTGGTACTAGCAGGATTACCAGGCAGGTAATAACAGAAAAACTAGAACACAAACATAGCCACTGAATCTAAGGACTAGTGTGCTGCAATATATAAAATGTTTGCTCTTGGATATGCATGTGCTTTAAAGCCATTTTTTTTTCTGAGAGGTAAAGAAAACTAATTCTAGATATATAGATATATATTCTGTGATAAACAAATTACATAAAATAAATACAAGTTTTATTGCTCATTGTTTCTTATTCACCTGGTAATAATTTTTTCCCATGTGTTTCCCCAAATAGGGTCACAGTGAGCAATAAACCTGATATGAGTTCAAACTTGACCTCACTCTATAGACTATTAAATAGAAACTTTTGGTTGGGGGGAAGCTTAAATAAAACTCTAACACTTCTAAAAAAAACAATTTATCTTGATGTACATAACGGTTATGAGATTCTCTTGCCTCTAACAATTAGGTCTCTTTCATACGGGCGGTCCGATCTGGTCCGCCTGTCAGTTTTTCAAGCAGACCCGATCGGATACCCATTGCTAGTCTATGGGCAGCCGTATGTAAATGGACCGGCGTCTGTTTATACACTGTTACTCCCGACTGCGGTTCAAGTCTGGAAAAAAAAACAGATCGGAGATCTGTTTTGCTGGGCCTGATCGTGCTGGATCGAGGTAATCTGATTTAAATGGACACATGTATTTTACATCCAATTCCCTAGATTGACAAGAGGTCCGGCAGTTTTAGTTCTTTGCTCCATCACAAGATGGAGGAAAAAAACTGGACGGACACATGTCACAGTAGTGACATCTGATCCATACTGCTCCAATCACGGATCCCCTCCTGATCAGCCCATGTGAAAGGGGCCTTATACTCATAAGGAAGAAATCAAAGAATTAGGATCTACATGTGACCACTCCACAGATTGTCTTTGCTGTCAGTGTTGGGGACTTGAAAAACATACTTAGCTGTCATCCCCTAGCGATTTTGTAGCAGTGTGAGCACAGACACTAAATAAATAATCTGCACTTTGTCAACCCTCCCACCTGAGACAAAATTGTTAGGTGATTATATTTAGAAATCTAAATGGCTGTGCCACTAAAAAATATAGGAAAGCCTTTGTTCTTCAATCAGCTAAAGTCCTCAGAATTAATCTGTTTGATTTCTAGAGACAAAATTACTTTTTAAAGACAATTGAGTCAAGTTTATTTTTCAGAGAAGATTTAAATCAACTATTACTTAGATGCAGGCTGTCTAGCCTTCAAACATAAGTTATTATTGGCTTTCAGAATGGAGCATGCTTATACTAGTGATTAGATATTTGAGATGGCATATACTGTCAGCTTGTTATTTAGAGCAATTTTTGGGACAAGTGTGTGCTTTAGAAAAACACCAAGCTTTAGGGGATCTGATTTTGGCAAAAGCTAGGAAATTAGCAAAGCTTTGCAAACATAAGTCAGGAAATAGGCAATCACTTGTTTTCTACGGTATGTAGACATAGTGCACAGGGCAGCCACCAAAGAGTCCTTATGTAGCCTTTTCTTGTATGTTTTCGGAACAGGTTCCAGAGGTTTCCCTAGCACTTGTTACGGCCTGGAATGACCTGTTTCCTGTATGGATATTATTGACTTGTTTTTCAGGCTGTCTCTGCCAGATAAATTCTGCAGCTCATCTTCTCCACTAACGTAATGAGTGGTTTTCCTGCCTTCCAGAATCAATGGCTCTTATCAGTGACACTCTAGCCTTCCCTGTGGTTTTTAGAAAAAACAAGGAGTTTTACTTTTTGCTTAATTTGCAGTTATGGGGTTGACAGAATTGCCCTAACTTCTGGATAAACACTCAGATCTCACCTTCTCCAAAAACATAGCAATTGACCTGGGAAATAGCCAATCTCTGGCTACATGTTGCTCTTGGAATGACCTGCAATCCTGTTTCCTCCTGCTGTCTAAGCTACAGAGGAAGTGCCAGAGTGGGCCAGTTATCGGAACATATGTATTAGTAGTGACGGACAACACTTATTTTAAAATACAAAAAAAAAGTTTCATGGCATATTCTTTGCAAGCTGCCTGTAGGCAATGTTGTTTTTTTTTTGCTTTAGCTATGGCTGAAAGTTCAAGGGGTTTATATGTACATGTGTATATGATGGGCAGAGCAATGCAGAGCTGGTACTTATCTCTGTATTAGTTAAACAGCAATCAATAAAGTTTATTGCTGTTGAGGACTAAGGTTGGCCATACACTATGAGATTTCCCCATTCCCCCAGTAGTCTGTTGTATTTTGGCAGGGGCAGGTGTCAGCTGATTGGCTGCAGTCACTGTTCACCCAAGATTTTTGGACCAGATCCCTTGAAAGGTCGAATGGGGGGGTTGCCCGGACAAGGCCCCAAGACTAGGCAAATCAGCTTGACTCAAATCCAACCAATGTATGGCCGGCTTAAAGATAGCCATACCGAAATAGGTTTTCTTATTAACATATTTTATACATTTACCCTTAAAAGCCTCCCCTGTGTATACATCCAAAAGCCCCGAGGCTGCTGCTGGGTGCCTACATCTTGGATGTCAGAAATACTTGGAGCCTTCACTCAATAGCAGACTTGGAGCCTTCACTCAAGTGACACCCCATATTATTCCTCTTCTTTCTCCCTTGGCAGCTACATAGACCAACACAGAAGAGAATAACGTGCAAGAAGGGAGGTGGCTTTGCTGGGGAATTGACTCTCCTGGAGTTGTCACATTAGCTAGCAAGGTCACTTGCGCATTGCAAATGATACAAAAATCATTTATGGAAAGGGAAAATACTGCAAGTAAGCATTAAAATACTTTGACCTACAATGTTTTAAGTTGGTGACAGGATCTCTTTAAGTTCTAATGGCACATGAATATGGACTTATGCTGACATAAACATCTCCTGCAAGCTAACCTAATAATTTGCAGTTATTTTTAATCACTCCAGAAGCAAGCATGAATTTATTTATTTTATATTTGCTTACATGTATGTATTTAAAAGAACTGCTTATTGCAATTTCTTTACTGTAGTACAAGAAGGAACATAAAACATGCTGTTGTTTACCCATTTAAAGCATTTAAATGGTTAAACAACAAGAAAATATACATTTATATTACTGTGATTTTTGTTCTGAAACATCTATTATGGCAAAAATGCAATACAAAACTCAGAAATGCAAATGAAAAGGCACAGATGTGCAATAAAAGTGTATATCAAATATACAGATTAAAATGCATAGCATGAGTGCTGTCAAGATGCAGCAGGCTCCTTTGATAGTGTATTGAGTCAGGATACAGACCCTCAGGAAATGCTGCCAGAAATCCTGTTGTAGGACTTACAGCTAGAGTAAGGAGTGTGGACTGACTCTAGAGTCACCTCACCCCCTTATCTTCCATTCTCATCAAGACTGCATTTTTCTCACTAGTTCATCTTCATCCTGTTGCATACAAAGCTTAGGTATTTGATGTCACCATGTTTCATGTTACACCCTTAATATGGAGGTAACATGAAACATGATCAGAAAGATAAACTTAGCCTTTAAGTAGATCTAAAAACGAACTGGATGATATTAAGTATGCTATTTATTAACTTAAATACTTTTTGAAATACAGCTATTCCTCACTTAATGACCTACCTGTTTAACGACCGCTCGCACTTACAACCAGCTCTCCGACAGTATGTGCGGGAATGTGGCAGCGGCAGTGCGGCGTCTCACCGACTTCATCTAGGATACAGTACTGTACTCCGTTTTCTGCTACTATTCTCGGTAAGTACTGTATTTACAGTACACTGTACAGTACTGTGCATCTCCAACACTACAGTACCTTATACAGTTCCTCGCTTATCGACCAATTCGTTTAACGACCTACTTGTAGGAACGGAACTCGGTCGTTAAGTGAGCAATAGCTGTAATGCTCTGCATCTCAGTGCTGCTGATCCTCTCCAGTCTTTTTCTGTCTACATGCACATCGTGGCTTAGGACTGACTTCCTGATGGTAAAATCAGTAGACCATGCCTGCACAATGTATTTAAACATGGTCGCTTCTAGTCTTTAACAGGGGTGCATATGACAGGGTGACATTGAAGAAACTCAACTGGGAGACAGTTGTCACCCCATAACAGGAAATGCCTGAACAAGGACCTATTTGGTAGTGTCGCATACCTTCCATCTGTTCCTCATTTGGTAACAAATCTCTCTGTCCCTCTTTCCACCTATAGGTGACCTTAGTCTTGCGATGGTTGTAAAGTACTTTAAAAAACGTACGATCTGCCCATCTTGGACAGGCAGATCGTACTTGCGATGACTGCAATGAGGGGCGGGCTTGCAAGCACGGCAAACGGGCAGTGTGCGCGTGCGCACACTGGCCCGTTCGTCAGTTGTCGAACAAGCAGGCCACTCACTCGCCGAGAATCGTACGATTCCCGGCGGGTTTTCCAGCCTGCTTGTTCGATGGAAGACGTTCGACCGTACAGTAGAAACGGTCGCACGCCTTCCATACACTGTACGATTCTCGTACGATTGCGGGATTTCCCGCGATTCTCGTACGAGAATCGTACAGTGTATGGGCACCATAAGTTGTCTCTCTTTTTGGTCTGATGTACAGATATCTATGAAAATTTTCTATTTAGCTACCAAAACTGTTGTTCTGCACTAAAATCTTTATCTTATCGCTTAATTATCTTGTTTATTTTGAAATGCCAGTTTAAAGGAAAAGTAATGGTGAAAAAAAATCTAGGTTTAACCAATCATTTGGCATATAAAATCTTAAAGCAGAACTGTGGGGGAAAAAAAACTTTATTTACCCTTGCAGTGGGGCTACCACCGCACTGCAAGGGTTAACTGCTCGTTTTTGTGTTTAGGCGCTTAAAAAAAAAGTTATACCCACCCAATCTTTCGAGCCGGCTTGTTCTTAGACCGGTCCCTGGAGCCTCTCCCCCTCCTCTGTAATGGTCTAAGAATCCTTGTGTCATCATGTTCTATACACAGCGTATAGGACGAGAGGACACCAAGCAACATTCCATCTGTGCAAAAGAGGAGAAAGAGGGACACGCTTCGGTGACCAGAGAAGCAGGAAGTTGGCTCGGCAGTTCAGGTGAGTATAACTTTTTTTGGCACCTAGACAAAAACAAGCAGTTACCCTTTGCAGTGCGGAAGTAGCCCCATTGCAAGGGTTAAAACATTTCCCGGAGTTTTCCTTTAATGGTCCGCAGAACTGGGGGTGTCCCAGGGTGTGAAAGGTGTCCCTCTTTCTCATCTCAGAAAGGTGGGAGGTATAGTGTCAGTAAGGTCTGTTCTTCTTTAAAACCTAATTAAAGTTAACTTGTTTACTACTTTTTGTATGGTATTGTGTTAAGCTGTTGACTTTTGGAAAAAATAAAAGTATTAATATAGGAAAGTTACCAGGATTGCTCTCATGAGAAGAATTAGAATGTAATTAAAAACTGAGATAAATCTGCTGTTTTGCCACAAATAAGGTGTTGGATGGAGATGTGTCTGCCA
Organism: Nanorana parkeri; assembly: GCF_000935625.1. Taxonomy (NCBI): domain Eukaryota; kingdom Metazoa; phylum Chordata; class Amphibia; order Anura; family Dicroglossidae; genus Nanorana; species Nanorana parkeri. The sequence continues at coordinate 745,411 of NW_017306584.1, forward strand.
GTCTAATGAAGGTACTGAGTGTCAGGAAGCAGAAGGAAATAGATATTAGTGAAAGTTAGGAGACACCGGCCAAGTTAAATAATATTTGGTCAGGTGGAAAAACAAGTTTTGTCGTCTGTAGAGTTAGCTCTCATACATGGGAAGGGAAAACTTTTCCATTCTAGGTACAGGGTCAGGTAAAGGCTTTAGCCCATTAGGCAAATGGTTGATGTGTTTTTGTCCGTTCTGTGGATAACAATGTGGATGGTTCAGCCTCTTTTAGTAAATGCACAATAATAAACACAATAATACAAACTCCAGTTGTAAGAAGAATACTAAGATTTCTACTTTAAAGCTAAACTACAGGCAAACAGCAAAAAAAATAATACGTTGATATACATACAGTATATGGAAGCTGTCTTACCTTCCAAAGGATTTCTATTTCTGTTCATTTACTCCTGAGGTTTACATAGGCCTGCAAGACTGTATAGCCAGGCTGGTGACCTGCCTTTTTGCTGTTGCAATTAAGTAGTAATCCTAGGGTCACCTCCCTGCCCCCAGCCTGTGATTGGATAGTGGAGAAGCAGCAGCGGTTTACCTATCTGCTCACACTGATTTTACCTTATCAGCACATGTACATGCAGCATATCTGATTGACTCTCCTGCTGCACAAAGCATTACAAGACGGTGTTACCAGGTCAAATACAGGTACTTACGCTAGTTGCATTTAAAATATTTTTTATGAATATATAAATACATTAGGATCAGGTTACACTATCGACCCTATCATCAAGGCGTTTGCCTTGGTAGGGGGACTTTCTAGAGGGGCGACAAAAATGGCGCCCCCAAAACAGTGAGCCTCGGCTGCCTAATCAAGCTGAGGAGGAAGCGAGAAGGTGGAGAAGCAGGAGGAGGCGGGCAGGAGGAGTCAAGGGCGGGGCTGGAGGCAGGGCCCTGCAGCTCTGGTCGGGTGGTGGAGGAAGCCAGGTTCCCAAAGTGCCGGTCAGACGGTGGAGGAGGACGGGTCCCCACAGCACCAGTCTGGCGGTGGAGGAGGCTGGACTGAAGCAGCAGGAAAGATGATCACACTGTGCTGTTAAAGGCACCCTGCAGAGCCCTGCATAGATTCTGCACAGCCCACCGTGCAGACCTGAGAGTCTCAGGTGGGCTGTGCAAGATCTGTGGTGGGCTCTGCAGGTTCTGTGGTGGTCTCTGCAGGGTCTCAGGGTGGCTGTGCAGGATCTGTGGTGGGCTCTGCAGGGTCTCAGGGGGGCATTGCAGTATCTGTGGAAGGCTCTGCAGCCTGAGACCCTGCAGAGCCCACCATAAACCCCACAAAGCCCACCACAGATCATGCACTGCCCCCCTGAGACCCTGAAGTCTGCAAGGTCTCAGAGGGGCTGTGCAGGATCTGTGGCGGGCTCTGCAGGGTCTATTGTGGGCTTTGCGGGGTCTATGGTGGGCTCTGCAGGGTCTATGGTGGGCTCTGCAGGGTCTATGGTGGGCTCTGCAGGGTCTCAGGAGGGCTTAGCAGGATCTGTGATGGGCTCTGCACGGTCTCAGGTAGGCTTTGCAGTCTGAGACCCTGCAGAGCCCACCAAAGATCCTTCACAGCCCACCTGAGACCCTACATAGCCCACCATAGACCCTGCAGAGCTCACCACAGATCCTGCACAGCCCACTTGAGACCCTGCAGAACCCACCTGAGCCCTCAGCTTTCCTGCTACGCTAATAGCGGAACATGTAAAAAGCTGGATACAGCATATGCGCTGTATCCAGTTACTGACAGGTTATGCAAAAATATAAAACGACAAGTAGTTGCGCTGGGAGTGATATAGAGTGTCTAAAAGATTGCCAGCTGCAACAATGTGTGGTGTAACCCGTGTGAATAATAAATTGCTAGTACCTAGCACAACATACTAGCAGGTTATGCAAAAAGTCTTAAACAGGAAGGGGTGGGACAAATTTAGTGTGGGGGTGCCTGAGTTTCATCTTGCCTAGGGCAGCCCCAAAACAAAATACACCACAGCCTATCATTGGCAGCAAATTGCCAGCAACAGGATTGCTAAAGAGGCTAATTAGCAGGTCAATTTTTCACCATTTTAACTGGTTGTCGGTGGGATTTCTATATTGTCAGCACCTGTTAATTGATACCAGTGAGTTTAATTACATATTACAGGAGCATCACAAACGTGGAATTAAATAATTTCTTGCAATTTGGAGAAGGTGCCAATAATTTTGTCCAGCCCATTTTTGGAGTTTTGTGTGGAATGTGTCAGATTTGGCTTTTTCTCACCACTTTTTTGTGTCATACCAATACAAACAAAAGAAATAAACACAAGAATGCCTAAACATTTGTAATTGCAACAATTTTCTGTGCGAAGTGGTGCAATATCTGACAGAAATGCAGGGGTGCCAATATTTTTGGCCATGACTGTATTTGCTCTCCTACTGCTCCCTGTGCTCACCAAAGCCCACGTAAGAAATCAATAAGTATGTTCTATGTCTGCTCTGGATTGCTGCTTGCACTGCTCTAATAATACCCTCTCCTGGTGACTGTCCACTCAAGCACCCGACACAAAATTGTAGGTGGCAGGTCTCCATAGCCAGAAGTACTTGTTTTTTCTCCAGGCTCCGGTGGATGAATTGGGTGGCAGGACAGAAAAGTTAGAGAAAGCAAATACAACCTCCAGAAGTTTATTTTAAGAGAAGACTACCACTGGGGTTGGTAGAACATTTCTGATGCTGGAAAATATAAAGTTTTTATCAAATTTTCGAAACTTCAAATTAATTTGCGCCATGCAATGTGAGAATGTGAGAATCAAAAGGCAGCCCGGACAGAGTTCCAAAATTTTGGTAGGTAAAACAATTAAGATATATCTTATAACTGTATTTAGCTGTGTTGGAACCAAGTCTTTATTTTGGGGTGTTGCATCTGAGCCACTAATCTTGTATTGTGTGTGAACATGTATATCTGATAACATTTTTAAGCACAGACTTCCTGTCATAGCATTCCACTTGTGCTATGTTGGGAACAATTATGGACAAATAGTCTATTTCTCCTTATGCATCATATGTGGCCTACTTCCAGCATTCCCCACATCCAACCTTACAACTCAACATCTGTGCATTTAGATGTATATGTAAAATCGTTAACACGTGCAGAGATTTGCCATTAGCCCAACTGTTGGGTTATTAAAAAAAATCCTTTCTTTAGGGGTTACTGCCTTTTCCACATCATCATTTCTTAATAAACTGCATTACTGAGTAATCCCAAATGTGTCTGATAATAGCATTTGTTGAGAGTTCATAGATTAAAGAGGCTGTGTCAGTTGGAGAAGGGGCAACCTGCGGTATGCATGAAACTTAGGCACCTAGAGGTACCTACACATACCGACAGCAGCCTCCCAAACCTACCTGTCATGGCTGAATGTTTTTGCACTTACTGGTGGCTGATGCTTTCTGCCCTTACCTGACCCTTGCACATTCCTTTTGGCCAGTGAGGCACAAATGCACTTTGCAGGGGAATTTTCCCTTAGCTTAGTGAATGAGGTGAAGCTCTGCTGACTTTCATCATCCAATCCTGTGCATACATGTTTTTTTTTCTTGGGTATTGGGTGATTGGGCATTCTTTGAAAACTGAATTCTCACAACATTTGCTAATGAAAAATTCCCTTGCACAATGAACAGCCTATTTTCCATCAGTAAACTGCATTATGTTTCAGATTTTACTGTACATTGGACTTCTTCTTCTTTGTCATCAGCTAATTACAGAGAGGTACACAGTATTTTAAACAAAAATCACACTGACATTTATCAAAGTAAAAAAAAAAATCATTATTTTTATTTAAAAAAATATATATACAAGTCATCCCTGTGTTTTACCCCGGAAGTTCATGAAAATCTGGCCTTGACACTATTTTGTATAGATTTCAAGTAACACACCCTTCAATAAATAACAGTACATAGCATAAAAGTCAATCGCAAAGTCTAATATCCATTGTTTTATCTGTCAGGTTTTGATCCTCCATTTGCTAAAATTTAATACAGGGGAAGAAGTAGAAGACGTGAGAAATGTATGTAAACCAATCCACAGGTAATTGAAGACATATTGGTGTTACCCACTGCTAAATCAGCGTTTTTTTTATTGTTGTGAACTATAGCAACGAATATTGTTTCAAAAATCCGTTGACATTTGTTGACGCGTTCTAACTGCTATAATTCTGAAAGTGCAAAAAGTGCAGGGACATAGTGCAAAAAGTGTTATGTGCATATTTATTGGAGAAGAGAATGGTTTTGGACAATGTGCATTTTATATGAATGTGCTAATAAAATATTTGTTATGTAGAATACATAATTTCCCCGTTGGGTATAGAAAGGTGAATTTTATGAACAACTACATGGTTTATGGGTGATCATACTTTTTTATCCTGTTAAGTGGTGGAAAAGGGTCCCTTATTCTATGCTTTACCTCCATCTTATTGCTCAAATTCAGTCTTCAAGAACCCCCAACAGAGGATGTTTTCTCGACCTTCAAGCATAAGTTCTAAATTGGTATTGGTTTTTATTCCAGTTATGTCAACCATAATGAACTTGCTGCCTTGCCATCTAAAAACGTAAATAACTTTATTAGAGCCTTGTTTGTCTACAGAAGGATCCATGCTTTAGCAGTGGACTGGGGATTGGGTTGTCCTTACCGGTGACTGCCCAGACTTCAATTAACCTGCTCTATTTTCATCCTGGATTGACAAACATAAAATTCTATGCTGTTTAGAGGTCCTGGGCAGCTGTCCAAGAAATAAGCCTGCCTGCCCATTATAATCCATGATACTAGTGCATGCAATAATTGGAAGGCGTAAGATATTTTTACTTTCAAGAAGCATGTAAGTATTGAAATGAATTGGTGCAATCACGCATAATTATATCAGATTCTGATTAAGTACATTGACCATGGTTAATCAATAGGACTTAAGGGATAGAAAATGGAACAATAGGGCATGCTAATATCACTGGGGAGGTCGCTTGAGAATACCCTAAAGGGTATCTAAACCCAAGAACAAAAATGAATTACATTGTATTGTACTGTATATTGCAGCATTGCATTACAGGGTTGGAGTAGAGTGCTGACTGCCTGTGGACCAAGGAATATGGTAAATATTCCTCTCTGTTCGAGTGCACTGAATATTACTCCAGGTTGGTCCTGCCAGCTCTTGTGCTGGGTGCTCATCTAGCTTGTTGGTGAAATTATCTGTACAGCATAAATGGATGACCACCCCCGACAAAAAGTTTAACTTTCTTATTAGTAACAATCTATGACAGGCAAAATAAGAAACAAAATACCTCTTATGCGTTTCATGCTAATCAGAACTTAATCATGAAGTTATGATTATGCGCTGATTAGCATAAAAGGACTCTTCATCTTATTGTAACTGTCATGAATTGTCACTAATAAAGAAGTTGAACTTTTTGAGAGAGTGTGATCATCCATTTATATTGTACAGATTTTCATCCCTGCTATATGTCCCCCAAGACTAAACGAGCATTAGAGCCTTACTATATGGTAGGGGAGCTACCAAAATTGGATTTTTATTAGCTGACTGGAGTTTAGCTTTAAGTGGTATCGTGGGTTGATAAAGATTGATAAGTCAGGCCCAGTATATGCATTCCTGTAGTTGTATAATAAATTATCTTAAGTTACCTGTGGAAAGTTTTCATAAATGTTCTCTATTATGTCTTTGCCAACATGTTATATGCACTTGCCAAAACTAACTAAAGCTGCCTTTATGCACATGCAGATGTGTCACCAAGACTGATTGGTGGTGAGACATCTGCTTGTTCTTTAAAACTGTGCATGATAAGAAGTGTTTCCAACTTTTGAAAGTGCTTGTTCTTCCTCATTAAGGAAGCTCTGCATGGCCTAAATGTTGCTCAGTGTTCACTGCTGATGCTTGATTGGGTCATACAGCCAGATGGAGATATACATAGAGATGAGGAAACCTTATAAGTCCTTTGAGTCTTTGACTTGTATTGCATAGAATCACAACAGAGGAACATTTTCATGAATTTTGTGTCTCACCTGCTTTGATATGATTCACAGAAGCTAGCATTCACAGTTAAAGTAAGAAAACATGAAGGACATGAAGGAGGTCCAGATAAAGGTCCTAGTTGAGCTGATCTGCTAAAATTTGCAGTTCATACTGCAGCATTTCAAGTTAATGTAATCTTGTACTACATATTAACGTTAGTATAGAACTACAACAGTACTGCCAATCAGACCAGATGCTCATAGCATGAACAGTGAAAGAATAACACAGGCAGTTCTCTCAGACATACTGTGTTTTAGAGGCCGAACTGCTGGCTCTGCTTGGCTGCTTCTCGACAACAGCATGGGAGTTGGGAGAAACAGGTTTAAAGGGACTGTTGCTGTAATGATCTAGTGCCTGTTTGTCTGCACTGAGGCATAAATGTTTCTCAGCATTGAAGTTTGCCCAGTTGTCCTCATTCTGTACTTTGTATGCTGGGTAGGAAATGTTCTCAGTCATGGGGAGGTACAGGTAAGACTTGTCCTGAAAAGGTGCACTGGCTGCCTCAGAGCATTTCCCTGGGTAAATATCCTCTTCCTTTGTGTATTTTGTATTAGGCACATAGGGGGAATATTTTTTTAAGGCATGAACCATACTCTTACACATTAGATGAATCAGTTCTAGGAGGTTTAGTACTAGAGAGATCAGTGACACTACTAGCATGAAAAGGATGAAGATAGTTTTCTCCATGGGTCTAGATACAAAACAGTCTACTTTATGAGGACATGGGGTTCTCTCACACACATATAATGCGGGCATCACAAAGCCATACAAGTACCACTGGCCAAGCAGGAAACCAGCTTCAAAAATACTCTTGAAAATAACACTGATTGTGTATGTCAACATTAGCGCTCCTCGGATTTTGATCCTACCATCCTCTTGAATACAGATTTTTAGACGTTTCTTCTCAATGACAGCTATTGCACGGTCCACTTGCTGGTCCTTGTCACTCATAGCCCTTAGCTCTTCCTCTTTTTGCTTCAGCTTTTCTTCTTTTCTGGACAGATAAATAACGTGTGCCAAGTAAAATAACGTGGGGGTGCTAACAAAGAGAAACTGAAGCACCCAGAAGCGCACATGAGAGATGGGGAAGGCTTTGTCATAACAGACATTTGGACATCCAGGCTGATCCGTATTGCAGACAAAATCTGATTGTTCATCGCCCCAAACGGATTCTCCCGCCAGACCAAGAATTAGGATGCGAAACACAAAAAGCACCATTAGCCAGACTTTTCCAATACTTGTGGAGTGCTCCTGCACCTGATCCAACAACTTCTCTAAAAACTCCCAGTCTCCCATAGTGCAAGGGTTCTTTCACTGAAAAATACAATACACATTTTAGACGTCCTTCTATGGCAGTCATTTTTAGTTCATAGAACACTATATATTTTGTATAACATTTTATTTTTAAAGGCTTTTCACTTTTAGTGAGCCTGGAGAACTCCATTCAGAAAACAGGCAATATATAGTGGTGACAGCCCCTGCCAATAAATGATTGGAGCTGCACGTGCAGCCCATGGATATTTCAAATTATCCAACTCATCAACACACCCAGAAACCTTTCCGCTAAAGAAAGCCATTTGCACTGTTATACAGTATTTGATAATGGTATGGGGAAGCTTGCCATTGGGCATTACTGTCTATTTGAAGGAGTTTTTATCTTCTAATGACAGTGCAAAACCGCTAAGCTCCCTTTTCCATCCCCGCTGCCTACTACATAGTATACATATTCAACTTTTTGACACAATAAATACCAGTTTTACCAAGTTCACCAATCACAACTGGACAACAACAGTGCACTAATGACAAGCAGATGGAAAGCATGGGTCACACACTATCTTTAGCCTGGAAATATGATACATTTAGATAATTCTTGTATACTGTCTTATGCATTCTGTGAACGGGATGAATCCAGGGAAGTGGGAACACTGTAGTAAATGCAATAGTAAACTGCAAGTCACCACCTGTGTGGCTAATCGGAACATTTCATCATTTCACAATCACAACATTTGTTAAGCTGGGAGGTTGTAAGCATTGATAAAATCAAGAAACTTTTAGATGAGTTTCTTCTTTCACTTCACATATACAAGGATATGGGAAGGGTTAGACACACACACACACACACACACACACACACACACACACACACACGTTGAACTAGAGGGACCCTTGTCTTTATTCAACCTCACCTACTATGTTTAGTTACTATCATGTAACTATGTTGTAACTTAGTTCTTCTCTTTTCTCTATATCTCTATATGCAATACAGGAGAGAAATATAGAAACACAAAGGGGGGAATTTATCAAAACTGGAGCAGACAGAATTTGAAGCAGTTTCCCATGGCAACCAATCAGCATCTCTCTTCAGTTTGCTCAGTTAAGATTTGAAAATTATACAGAGAAGCTGATTGGTTGGAGTGCAAATCTGCTCCAGATTTTGTCTGCTCCTGTTTTGATAAATTCCATCTAAAATGTCTGTGAAGCTTCTCATTCATCCAGGTCATGGTATATCTGTAAAAAAATAAGTAAAGGCAACTGGACTTGGTGTATTTTTCTTGAAGACGTCTCACTGTTCATCCGACCTGCTTTCTCAATTATTAATGAATTAAGAAAGCTGGTTGGATGACCAGTGAAACGTCTTCAAGAAAAATACAGAGTCCAGTAGTCTTGACTTCTTTTTTACAGATATAGAAGCAGAGACATTTAAAAATGTCAAAGACAAAATTTACTTAGAGTTGAAAACTGCAAGAACGCTTACAATATTTACTCACTGAAAATACTCTATTCTTTATCTAATAAGTTTTTTTTAGATAAGTCAACATTTATGACTTTCTGACATTTTTATGACACGGCAATCCAGTTAAAAATCACTTTGACAAGCCTGCAATACTATTATTGAACTTTTGCCTTTAGCATAATATTATGTGGATATAAATTTATATACTTGAACATTCGTGAATACCATTTCACATGAGTCACAGCAAACATTATATACATGAACTGCACTAGTCTGACAGCTAGAGATCTCACGCAGTAGCCAACTCTAATAGAATACCACTCGTTCATCTCTACAGTTACTGAGCTCTTTCTAAAGATGCTATTTGCCTAGCTGTCTCCTGCTTCAATAGTTTGAGACACTGACCTGGAACAATCATGCAGCAACCACAGTCATAGTAAAGTCAGAACTCGTGATCTGTTCTTGTTCCAACTCATTGACTCAAACCGTAATCAAAAAATAAAGTCAATCGATTAGCATAATAGCCTGGCATATAACATTTTCAGTAGGAAAAGTTTGCAAGGGCAGCCTCCACAGAGATACAGTAAAAAAAAGAGCACTGTATGCATTATCCTGAACTGGAGAATATCCATCCAATTTCCAAGATTATCTACGTCTATTATTCCTTTTAATAATGAATATAATTATTATTAAATAATATTAGGCAAGGCATTATGGCTTTTTAGATAAAGAATATAAAACAACAAGATTCACTAAGAACCAATCGTCTTCACATCCTTTTATTTGGTGTAAGGTTGACAACGTTTGTATGATTTTACATTTATAATTAATTATTATTTTTTTATAGGTGTCTAATGCCTTTTCTAAGATTTGGGACTACTCAGTGATGTACTATTATATTCTAAATTTTAAGTAACAGTAACAATAAGACAATTTTTCATAAAAAAATACAATGTAAATATAATGACATCAGCGCAGTATTTATCAAATCTTTAAATTTCTTGTTTTATTTCATTTTTACAATTCAATTATCTGCCTTCAAGAAGCAATAGGAGAGATTTAGAGATCATACAAAATGTAACAGACAAACATACCTGATTGTTCATGGAGGAACTTCTACCTGTAGGACTTAAAGAAGATTACCACCTGCATGCCAGTAAAGTTGGTTAACAAAGCTGGTCTTTCTAGGCCAGTCTTTCTGGCTAGAGCCATATGAGGTTTGCAGTATGAGAGGCCGTGTGATAAGAGAACTAAACAGACGATGCCCTCTCATCAAAAAATCCCAGGGGGGAGAGGAAACCATGGGGCGGACCAGAGGAGGTGCAGGATATCAGGGTTGTACTCCCATTTTTTTTAGTGGGATGGAAGAGTAGTTTAACATGTTAGTTGCAAGAATCTCTTACACGTGTCATTTCATTTCTCCCTACCATTCTCAAATTCCAGTAACTTTAATGAATTGTATCTTTTTGTTTTATTAAAAAAGAATGATTTATGGCTAGTGAACTATTGTCTGCAAGCCCAGTGTCAAATCAGTAATGAATTGAAAAACACAATACGGCAAAATATTACTATTGTTCTTTCAAGGTCTAAAGATAGAAATAAAGGACAAGGATTTTTTTTATTTACCGTGAAATCTGAACTCCAGGAAAAAAACAATATTTGTACATTTGCTATGTAAAAATGAATGACCCCTAATGATGTGGGTCCCATTGGTGGATGCTGCTGAGTTAGGTAAAAAAAGTATTCATTCTGACAGTGTTGTAAACTCTGGACTTCTAGCTCTATGGAGATTGTGACGTTCATCCACCCTTCCAATCACAGAACGCCTTGTAATTTGTGAAAATTATACAATAATATAACATGTTTTATGAATAGAGGAAGTGGAGACGTGCACCTCACATAGCCTTCACTGTATGTGCGCTAGAACCAGGAGTGTTCTACGTTTTTTACCTGCAGCAAAATCCACCAACAGGACACACATCATTTGGGGTAATTCATTTTTACATAGGAAGTTTTTTGGGAGTTCAGCTTTAAAAAGCACAGCTAAGCAAGTTAGTGGTGACAAGAATACTACATCTAGTTTGCACAAGGAATTGGTTACTTTTAATATCTTTTTTAAACTTTAGGCATATTGCTCGTATATTTAAAAGAGACCTGGTGGGAGAGTAAAACATACCCCTTCCGCTGCTTAGAGCCGGTGTGACAGCTTCAGTGTCCATCTCTCTAGCTCTCTATACCAATAGCTGAGCGATCATGTGACCACTGACCGGACAGCTCTCAGCCTCCTTTCCCAATGGAGAGCAGAAGCTATCAGTAACCACTCTCCCGCAGTCATCATTCTCTTCTTCAACGCTTATTGGAGGGATAGACAAGCGATGGGGCGGGCACAGCTGGCTTTAGCTCTAGAGAGCAAAGACAGCTGTCACTTAGATAGCTTTTTCAGTGCTGGTGCTTCTCCTGGCACACGCACCAGTACAGTACAGTACCTGTGATCCGCACTGTCAATTGAAAGTGCAGGTCAGAAAAAAACGGACAGAGTTAATGAAAGTGGCTCTGTAGCACATGATTGCCATGGCCAATCACTGCATTACAAAATGAAAACAATGGCCGCAGTTAGTGGCCTGCTGGCCCTTTCATCTTACACGCAGTCATCAGTGAAGCCAGGTTCACACCTAGGTGATTGAGCTGTTTTTGTGCGTTTGTCACACTTTTTTTGTGATTGACTTTGCTGTGAAAACTGCCCTAAAATAGTTCCAGCAACTTTTCTCCCGCAAGACGCAACCCAAAGGTCTGAACAGCCTCCATTGACTTCAATGCGAATCTGTGTTTTGCAGATATCGTGCGGCTAAATCCGCCTAGGTGTGCAGCAGCCCTTATTAAAAAAGGAGAGTTCCATGATCGCCAGCCAATACCAGTGCAATCAAGAACAGGTGTCAGCCAGGACCAGTGTCATCTATTACCAGTGCCAGACAGTACCAGAACCAGTGTAATCCAATAACAGCCAGAAGTAGTGTCATCCAGCACCAGTGCCAGACAGTATCAGTGCCATCCTGTACCAGTGCCAGAATGTATTCAGTACCAATGTCATCCAGTACTAGTTCTAGCCAGAACCAGTGCTATTAAGTTCCAGTGCCAGCCAGAACCAGTGCCATTCAGTACCAATGTCATCTTGTGCCATTGCCAGTGTCATTCAGTACCAGCCAGGAGCAATGTCAGGCATGCCAGACAATGCCAGACATTATCGGTGCCATCCATTACCTGTGCCAGACAGAATTTATGCAGTAGCAATGTCATCCAGTACCATTGTCAGTGCCATCAAGTTCCAGTGCCAGCCAGAACCAATGTCATTCAGTGCCAATGTCATCCAGTGCCAGCCAGTGCCATTACCAGTGTCATCCAGTGCCTGCCAGAACCAGTGTCATTCAGTACCAGCCAGAACCAGTGTCAGCCAGAACCAGGGTCATTCAGTACCAGTGCAAGCCAGTACTAGTGTCATCCAGCACCAGACAGAACCAGTGTCACCCAGTACCAGTGCCTGCCAGTAACAGTGTCATTCAGTACCAGTGCCATCTTTTACCAGTGTCTGTTCAGCCAGTATCAGTGTCATCCAGTACCAGTGCCTGTACAGCCACTACTGGTGCCATCTATTACTAGTGCAATCCAGTGCCAGCACCAGCCAGAACCAGTGCCTGTACAGCCAGCGTCATTCAATACCAGTGCCAGATTACTACCACTGCCAGCCATATTGTGGGTCTTTCTATTGTCCCGGCACTCCAGGGACTCCCACTATGTTATCCCCATTCTCCGGGAGGAGTAGCAGAATGTGTTTTGGGGTCTAATTCTAAGTATGCTCAAGCTTTGTGCAAGGAATATCTTATTAAAATGAAGACTATGTGAAAAGAAAAAACACATTTACTTTATTTTTTATTTTAAAATACTCTCCATTCCTCGTAATAAATACCCTAGACTATCTACAGTTTGTACTGCCTTGGCATTTTAGGCCCTCAAGAAATGTGATAGGTAGTCAAAGCATAATGGTTGATAAATTTCAAATATATATACCGTAGTTTGTCGATTTTAGAATTTTCACAGCTAGTAGAATAAAAGTAGAAAAATCTGTATTTTGACAGCATGCTGTAGAGAAGGCCCCTCTGCAGGGGTTTGTCACACCGGCAGCTGGATCAAAACTAGAGGTCTCCAATCAGGAAAGAGCATGCTCCCTGCTGATTGGAGAGTGCCTAGCTCAGACTCAGCAAATATGGTAGACCTTGCACCAAAATGCAAGGTCTGCTTATTTATTAGTGCCCCACCCAGCAAAAGGCATTCCGGCAATATCCTGCGGATGCTAAGGATCCCAAATGATAGAAGAAGCTCCATCACAGTGCAGGAGAGCCTCCTTGCAAGATTTGGGATCCTCATAATTCAAACGTAGCTGTCCGGAAGGATCATTATGTCACTCTGGCCTAGGTGTGGTGGGAGGTAGTTGGATGTAAGGTAAGTATGTTTTTTTTTTCCATCCCAGGTGTATTTATTTTTCACCAATTAATGTTTTGTTTTTAGGGGGGCAGAGGAGGG
>NW_017306584.1:759330-768845 GCF_000935625.1 Nanorana parkeri
GGGGGGGGGGGCATTGACAGGCATTTTCAAGGCATTAAGGAGACATCAAAATGTTTGCAAAATGCCCTGCAAGTATGGGAGTGTTAAAGGGGAAGTGATGTAATACATGGAAGTGACCAGCTTGGGCAGACTTGGGTCATAAAATTCTGGGTGTTACTCAACTGCATGAATTAGCCGTGCAATATTTATTTCAGACATGACTGGTTCTGACTGGTACTTGCAATGTCTGGCAATGGTATGGCTGGCACTGCTTTGGATGACACAGATAACAGCTGGCCCTACAGGGTGGCTTAGGTCAGGCTGTCACAGGTTGCAAGTACCTGGCTAGAAAGCTGTCCTCTTGCTGGAAAAATGCTGGGCTGTGTGCAGACAGGAAGTGGAATCTGCACCTGCTCTCTCCACTCACTCTATGATTCCCCTGTGGTTTCTGGGATTGCAAAACCTCCTATGCCTCTCCTAAATTGCCTTTGCAATGCTTCATAAATGCCAGAAAAATGCTATAGGAGCAGTAACCGAGCGTTTAAGGGGCGTTTCAATATAATTCAATTGAGGCATATGTCCAGCGGCATTGCCTCCAGAAGGCGACATGCACTCTTTTTAACACACAGCAACACAACACACTACTAACGCCCATGTGTGAACTGCACTGCACTGCAATATCCCACATGAGCGTTAATAGGCGGGGGAGGCTTTAAAAATGCTTCTCTAATGCGTGATTTTAACACACATGTGGAAGAGGCCTAAGTGGACCTTGAAAAAACATTTTAATTAAGCAAAATGATCCTAACACACTTTTTCTCAAGGTTATACATAGATAAAATAAGACTAAACAATTTACCACAATGTTTACAATTTCAACACTGTACATACCTATAGTGAAAATGTTAGTTGTTGAAATGCCAAAATCCAGGTATGATCAATTCTTTTGGTTGAGAAATTTAGTAGGCTGGTATCAGACGAGAAGCATATTTTCTTTTAAATTAAAATGTTCTTTCTTGATAAATATGTATATATATGTATTTATAATTTTAAAGTCATAATCTGTCTATTTTTAATATGTAAATTAGACATACTGCTTCTTTGACATAGAACTGCCAGAGCGGTTAGAAACTTGGTTAGTGTCACGGCTGTAAACATTACTGTCCAGATTTGAGTGAACTACACCATTCAGGGCCATCTCCTTCTCTGTATTGAAGTTGACCCAATTTTCCTCATCAGAAATTTTATAGGGAGGGCATTTATCCCCGATTGTGGGAAAATACAGACACGATTTGTCAGACTCTGGTGCACTAGGTAAGTTGTAAGTCTTGTCTTGGAATATTCCTGCATCACTTTTATATGCGACTCTTGCATACTTTTTTACTTTTCGACATATACTGTGAGAAATCAAAACAACGAATTCTACTATGTTGAGAAACAAAGAGATGAGGGAGACGGCAAGCATGAAAAGGATGAATATAGTTTTTTCCATGGGTCTTGACACAAAGCAGTCCACCTTATGAGGGCACGGCGGTCTTTCACACTCATATTTTGCCTGCATCACAAAACCATAGAGATACCATTGGCCAATTATGAATCCAGCCTCAAATAGACTCTTAAAGATAATGCTTGCTATGTATGTGCACAACAGTGCTCCTCTGATCTTGACTCTTCCATCCTCTTGAAATAATAATTTCCTGTGTTTCTTTTCATCAAGCGACAAGCCGGTATCCTCTTGTTGAATTTTGTCTTCTACAATCATGTATTGGCTTTCTTTCTGCCTTAGCTTTTCCTGTTTCCTAGACAGGTAGGCAACATGAGCCAAGTAGAACAGAGTAGGTGTACTCACGAAAAGAAACTGTAGCACCCAATACCGGATATGAGAAATAGGAAAAGCTTTATCATAGCAAACATTTGGACAACCAGGTTGTTTAGTGTTGCAAATGAAGTCTGATTGCTCATCTCCCCAAACTGATTCCCCGGCAAGGCTTAAAATCAGAAGACGGAATATAAACAGCACCACAAGCCAGATTTTTCCAACTGTTGTAGAATGCTCCTGTACTTGGTCTAGTAACTTTTCAAGAAAGCTCCAGTCCCCCATGTTAGTTATAGTGTCTGCAAACAGAAAATAAAATGTTATCATTATCCTCATATGTGTATTTACAAATGCAGTTTATATTGTCATCAGTTGTATTTGCATATCATTGGCAAAATTCTGTATCTGAGCTTGTAAATGTTTCTAAGGATGGTAGACTTTATTTGTTCGTTTGCTAAAAATGTGAGATTGGGGGTCCATGTATATACCCCTGTCTCATTAGCTTTAAACCTGTTTTTTTCTGCAGTTATTGGGGATTCTCCCAATTTCTATCTCTTTACTAAAGAAGATAGCAGAAGAAGCATTATTAGAACAGTTTGTTCTATCAGGGCCGGTGCACACCATAAACAGTGCGTTCTGGAACAGTAAGCCTCTGGAACGCACTGTATCGCATTGCCGCTAGCATCCTGCGTTCAGGGGCAGGAGGGGGCCTGATTGTGCATTGAAGTCAATGGCACCGCAGCCACGCCCCCCACCCACAGTGTGATCGCCGGCACCAGAATGCGTGGCACATCAGTGCCTGCGTTCTGGTCCAGTGTGATCTGCAAAAATGCTACAAGCACTATTTTGGCAGATCGCACTGGACCGGAATGCAGGCACTGATGTTCCACGTGTTCTGGTGTGGGCAACTGCGCTGTGCGCTTGGGGCATGTCTGGGTGCGATTGACTTCAATGCCCCGCCACACCCTCTCCCGCCCCTGAACGCAGGAAGCTGGCCAGAATGCGATATACTGCTAACCGCTGACCGCTCTGGAGCGCACTGTTTATGGTATGAACCAGCCCTTAATGTAGAGATTAAGGGACGTTGTAGCATATCTAAGCCCAAAATTTTTAATTTTATATATTGCAGCTTAGTCCTTAGATGTGGTGGTTGTACTAAACCCCTTTTAAACTGTCCGATCAGGAGGGGATCCGTGCATGCATCCCCTCCTGATTGGACAGTACGGATCGGATGTCACCACTGTGACATCTGTGTCTGTCCAATTGTTTTCTTCATTTTGCGATGGAGGAAAAAAATGAACTAACTGGACCCCATGTCGGTCTATGGGGAATCGGATGTAAATGTGTCCGTTTACAACAGATTACTTCTGATCCTGCACTGAACTCTGTCTTGGATATGCGGTTAAATAAATGTCACCCTCTACTTACTGGATAATTACTTTAAACTGGTTATATGTACTGTCTGGGGTTATAAGCGATCTTTCTATGCCTATTCTATTGGTTTTAGTTTTGTTTGTATTTCAGATGTACTGTACTGGAGTACATCATTTTGTACTACCCTCTGGACATGCTGTTGACTTTATAGGGATGATTTGCTAAAGGTAGATTAGGTAGATAGGCTTTCCTAAAAGCAAATTCACCTTGCAAGGCAAGCAACCCAATCACATGCAAGGAAAATAATTTTTACCAAAACCATGTTAGCTTGTATGTGATTGGATGATGGAAGTCAGCAGAGCTTCACCTCATTCAGTAAGCTAAAGGGAAATTCCTTTCTCAAGAAAATGAGGATCTGGATTGTTACTCTGGAAATGTAATTATATTTACTTTGCTTTTTTTTGTAAGCTGAATATGTTCCAGGGATTCTGATGGTCCATGTGTAAAATATTCTCACTCTCAACAGGGGGCACATTGCTCATAATCAGAATTTCTATGGAATATTGCTATCTATATTGAATATTGACATCTATGGTTTTCAGTAGTAGAAGAATATGTGAATAGATTATAATAACATGCGGTGAGCCTTCACTCACCTCCTGATTTAGCAATGCAAATTAGATATAATTTTGTGAAATAATCTTTGGTGCACTGATCTTTTAGGATTACTTTGCATAGGAGTCTGCTTCAAAATTTATCTCGAGTCTTACATTTTGCAAGCACATCACTTCAAGGTTCCATGATGAAGTCAAAATATTTTCCTGCTCTTGACAGATAGCATTCTCTTTCAGCATTAAACATAACAACTGTTTTGTCCAGCACACTCTATAGCCATTGCAATGCCTAAAACTGCTATGAGGCTAGTGGTGGACAAATTAGTTGTGCAGCCTGTGCAGGTACACAGGGGTCCTCGAGGTCCTGAGGCCCATTACATTTAGGGGGTGCCCCTGCCTGTAATAGGCCTTAAAATCTCAGTGGCCAGATTATAGCCAGGGTACTTTCAGTGAATGAAAGTATCCTGGCCGGATTCCAGGTCTTTGGGTGGTATTTGAACTTATCTCATATTCGCAGTGCAGATGGTGCAGGAAGCCACATGTCCAGAGGAGCACCTCTTTTAGAAAAGGAACCACTGTCCATCAATGAACATATCTCTGCTACGCCTCCAGTTATGCAGACTATTAAGAATTTATTTGCCAAAAAGGAATGGTTAAATGCAAGATTGTTTTTTCCACCATTCATTCTGGGTTTTCAAATTAGTAAGCAAGATAATTAAGAAATAAGATAAAAGGTAAAAGTGCAGAATAACACTGCTGGTAATTAAATAGTACCATTTAAGATCAGCGCACCACTGCAGGAAGAAGAGAAAGAAGAGAAAGAAAAGGGTGAAGAGAACCTGAGATGTCACTGGGCTGTAGACACCTTGAAAAAAAGGTAAGTCTAGAGATATTTTTATTTTAATATTGTGGGGGTTATTCAATGAGGGAAGGGGCTGGAGAGCCTTAAGCTGGGTTCTAACTGTACGAAAAAAAATATTGTGGCTGTCACATAAATCACACAACCCATAAGGGAGTCTGCAAGTATCTGGATTGTGTGGGACTCCAGTCAGTCTGCAAGAACACTTTTTAGGAATGTGTATATTGTCAGAACCAATTCAGGGGAATTTACAATGGGCCAGGAAATCTCATCTGGGACAACCAACCTCTTCCCCAGAGAGGGCCCTACAAGGAAACATTGTGGAGGGTCCTCATTCACATCCTCTTTCAACTGTTAAAGATTAGATTGGAGGAATGTTCTCCTGCAGGTATCTTATGTTGTTACACATATTGACCTCAGATATGCCCTATGATATCAGAGACTAGCAGGCAGCACTTATGACCAGCCAGAGTTCACATACTGTATCAGCACTGTGATCACTAGGCAGAGCACCTTCTGCACTAAGGCAAGGAGTGCTCTGTTGGGTAGAAGTCTAAAGTTCATGTATAAACTTTTCTACAATTAAACTGAAGAACTAACTCAATTTTATTGTATTCACTCTACTATCATATAATATTAAAGTATTTGTGAGCACATTAGTTTCGAAGTCAGTAGTAAGACAGCAAACTCACATCGCTAATTCAAATCACTTTTACCCATAATAATGATTATGTACCTCTTTTTTAACTTTTATGCAGGTCAGGTGACTGCACAACCTCTAGCGTTGGGTGTGAGGGTCGTGTCCACAAAACTCCCTATGATGGATATCAACACACCATGCATCAGCAAAGCGTCATGTATCTCCCAGCAGTGGTTCCATGGATGCAAACTAATCATTCCAGCACAGATCTCCTACCGTGCTTGGCGTGGTCAGTTTAAAAAGTAATCAAGGGAAAATGGCAGGATCACCAGGTTTTTAGCAATAACAAATAAAATAAAAACTTTGCGTGCTACATTTGTTAAGAACTATAAAAATAAGGCAACAAACAAGTAATCTTTGCGTTTGGGGTAATATTTACTTTTTTTGGGGGGTAACATAAATTGTGTCTTGCCGATAATGTTGTTTCCTTTAAAAAGCCATGGGGACATTGTTTTGGGAAAAGCAAAGAACAAGCACCTTTGTGGTATTGCTAAGTGTTAGTTCCTCTTTATTATTTATGGAGCTTTTGTTTTGAACGAGTCAGCTCTAAAACCTGTATAAATACATCATATCCTTCCTGCACGAAAACTTTGTGAGCATGGAAAGGAAAGACATATCTCAGTTCTTATCATGTTCTGTTCAGCAACAAGGTTTGTTACATGCTTTCAGGATAGGCTTTCTTTTTCACTGGACTAGATCAAACACAGCCCAAAGATATTCCATATAGAATTTTATTTGGCTATACAGTAATTTCTTTCCAAATTATGGTCTGTGCCTGTGCAGAAGCTTTAATAGGAAACCTGCCATGATAGAAATATGGAGGATGCTATTTCTGACCTCCTGGAAATGCTAGCTGACTGGTTGTTATGTTGACTCAATAGTTTATACTCTGACCTGAAACATAAATGCCTGTATATTTGTTTTAGGTCAGGGATTAAATTGTATTGGAGACAGACAGACACCTTAGGCCCCATTCACACTGAGCGATTTATCGAGCGATTTTTGCAGCGATATCGCTCATATTTCCACACGATATCGCTCTATGTAGCTTCTCCAATCCATTTCAATGGAGCTGTTCACATCTCGTCGCTCAATATCGCTCAATATCGCTAGTAGCTCGTCGCTGGTAGCTTGTCGCTCCTACATGGCCCTTGTTTCAAGTGATTTCGAGTGATTTTGCTCCTGATTGCATACAGCCCAATAGGAAAAAGTCGCTCAATATCGCTCGTCGCTCAATATCGCTCAAAATCGCGCGATTTTCATGACGCTCAGTGTGAATGGGGCCTTATTAAAGTGGATTCTGTCTAGCAATAAATTTGCAATGTGCAACTTATGCTATGCCATTTAGGAAAGCTTTGGACAAAAAGTAAACCATCAACTGAATTGGCTGTTCTTTCTTTTTTTTTAACTATTTTGAGCCAACTCTGTCAGTGCTAAATTGATGTCAATTTATCCTCTGGATTATATCTCTCAAGCTACTATACTTTGTCATCATTCTTTATACTCATACCTTGTCACTTCTGCTTTTGATATAGTTTGTGCAGGGCTTGAGATGTCTCCATTTGAATCTCCTCAAATCAAGCCAGTCACAGCATACCCCCCAACTTTGTTAGATGGGAAAGAGGGACACAATATAGAGCAAATTACATGCCCTTTCCATACCTAAAGTAATGCGGATTATGAGAATTAATGCACAAACAATAATTGGTTTAACTCAAAATTCTATTTTTCATCACTACTTTTCATTTGCTTTAGCTTTTTCAAATAAGAAACTGCATAATTAAAAAGGCTAGATAAAAGGTTTAGTGCAGTAAAACACTTTTGAAACTTAAAAGAGAACTAAGGGGTAAGTGTTTTCACCCATAGTTCTCTTTAGGGTCACGGGAGGACATATGCTAACCTCCTCCTGTGACCCAAAGCTCAGTATATAGCTGGCTATTGCCTGCGATATACTGAGAGCACCGCAGTTGGGATGCACCCCGACAATACTGTCGAGATCCACTCAGCTGCGTGAGTGACAGCTGGCTCTAGAGGCAGAGCCAGCTATGCCCGCCCCCCCCCCCATTCGTTCCTCTACTCAGCGCTGCAGGATCGGAGAGGGGAGGGAGGGAATCCCTGCGGGGAGCGGTAACTGACAGTCACTGCTCTCTGCAGCGAGATGATCGGAAAGTGAGCGAGCGACGGTATGTGTTCACTCACTTTCCGATCAATAGAGCTGACCTGTGACAGAAATCTATACATCAGGCCAATACGAGGGACAATGAAGGAAAAAAAGAAGGATTTGGTTTCAAATGAAGGACAGCCCCTCTAAACGAGAGACTCCTCATTTCCCATTGCTTCTGTTGAGATTTTTCTCCTGCTATAATTTCTCAGCAACATAGAGAGAATCCAGCTGACAAGGATGCTTGGCACAATGGAGGATGGCGTCAGTGATAATTCACCACTGGTGTCTGGAAAACCTTTCATAAATCTTTCAGGATCTAAATTTGCTGTGGCACACACAAATATTTGCATTTATTTGTCCTTTAAATCCCAGTTTGTTTTATCTTCTCTGCATATATTTTCTGGTTTTGCAATGAATACTATGTTTTAAGTCTTAGCGTCTCCTTTGGTGAACAAACAGAAAGTGGGGGACTTGGGACCCTATATGTCTATTTCAGGCGTTGTGCTTGGCAGCAGTTTCCTTGCTTCTGTAGAGGAGACATTATCCAGAGATGTCCTGGAACAATGCAACAAGGCAGCCAAGCCTTAAGAGTCTTAACCTTAAGCTTACCGGGTAAATCATGCCACAAGGAATACTGTGAGCGTTAGAGCATGCTGAAGGCTTTTTAATGCTTACTGATGAGGCTGATAAGGGAGCTTAATAAATTAGCAGCTTTTACCTTGTTATCTTGACACTACTGTAAGTACCATATCATAAGACTTGCTAAACTAAATTAAGCGTGACATGCCCCATGTGGTCTATAGTAGTTTTGTATTTCAGGCATGAACTATAGATATAAATACTAGGATTATGACTGCTGTTTTAAATTAGGCTCAATGAATTAAAGTGGCATCTGCCACTTTTGTACAGTAGTTGATAGTTAAAGTATATCTAAACCAACAAGAACAATATCTACACCACCAAGAACAAACATTTAATATATTGCAGTTTACCAGTCCTTAGATGTAGTGGATGCATTTGTTTTCTTTTTATAAGGCTAAGCACATTTTTTTTTAAAGTACAGAAAAATACCTGACAAAAATCTTGTGTCCTTGTATCTTCCTGTGTTCTCAACTGAAATCTCAAAACAGTTGTCAGCTTCACAGCTATCTTCTGTGAACTATAGAGCACCACCCCTCTATGTAGAGGAGATAATGAGGAAGTGTTCAAACAAGCAACCTAGGATGGCAACGTGGCTCCTCCCTAGATAAAGTAGAGTGAGTGAGCATTGTTACCTTAAGACCGGAAGTTTATTGGTGGAATCACCAGGTAAGAATAAAGGAAAAAAAGTCTAGCCACCACAACCAAGGACAGGTAAGCTTTTTTTTGGTTTAGATAGGCTTTAAAGTATTTCAAAAGAAGACTGTCATTGGGTTCCTTCTTTGGGTATTAGCCAGCCATTGTATAGATAAGGAACAACCACAACATATCATCTCTTAGCACCATTATAGGTATGTGATGAGTTAGAAATGTAAGTCTGATTCACCACTGTTTTCCATATCACAAAGATATTGAATGTATAATGTCCGAAGTCCATGACCACCTGTAGGACAAGTCCCCTTAAAAACTCTGATCATTGTCAAGCCACCATTTAGCATTGATCAACAGCTTCTTTTATCACATTAACTGCATTTATATATAACTGAAACACATCAAACATTGCAATCAGCATATTAAAAAATATATAATCTATATGATATAATCTATATTATATAGACTTTCATTGGATTATAGGTCCAATAGTTTTCTATAGGTTGAACTTGATGGATTTGTGTCTTTTGTCAAGCTGACTAAGTATGTAACTATGGATTCATGTTTATGAGAAGTGTATTATGCGACAAGTGTTTGGACAACACAGGTATTTCTAACCCAATAGTGTTTTATGCACACCTATACGGTAAAGCCTTGTCTTGTTTTCTTTTAACATACATTTAATTAGTTTGCCAGAAAGCTACAGTAAAAAAAATAAA
>NW_017306584.1:768919-844403 GCF_000935625.1 Nanorana parkeri
TATATATATATATATGAGATCATTTGGCATTAACATTTATGTGTATATAGAAATGTACATGTGACATGCACTGGTACTGTAAATTGTGGTAAATTGTGTTATAATATATCCCAAAACTTTTGCAACATGTATCTTTTAGTGGTAGCTCTTACATCTACTGTACGTGCAGGCATTTGAACACTAGTTATATGTAACAACTATATTGGTACTGACTTCCTGAATTAGTGTTATATGCGCCCTCTGTCTGCCTGTCCGCTGTTCAGTAAATGTCACTACTGTCCACAAAATGTTCATTATCAAGAAAGGTGAAAAGTAAGAAAACTGAAGGATTGACTTACCTGATCCAAGGTTTTTGCTGCATTGAGAAAGGACAAGTAGCAGGTTGTAAAGTTCTCCAAAATTACATGGTTCTAAATGGTAGACAGATTTAGTAAAGGCAGAAGATTTTTGAGAGCAGGATGCTGAGAGGAGGAGCGGGGAGAATAGGGCAGGACGTGATTTAACTCATTGTCTGAGCTCTATAAAGGAATGCTTTGATGCAGATATCAAGTCACTTCCCATCTTCATTCCATTTCGTGTTATTGAGTGCCTTTATCAATGTTTAGATGTTTAATATCTACATCTCTGTCTAAAACTGCTTTAAGATTTTATCATAAAATGAGACGGAATAGATTGGATCAAACGAGAAATTACATTTTCATGGGATACCACACTGATTTATAAAACCCTAAAAACACATATTACTTAACTTAAACTTAAAAAAGATTAAATCTATTTGGTTGTTATGAGTTAAGAGGAGCGAGTCATTCAAAATTTGCTAAGCCAAGAACCCACAATATGTTGGCCCAAAATTCTTGTAAACTGTGTCCTTCTAATTAGTAAATCATTCAAATGAGCAATTACAACATTTTGAGGGTTATTCACAAAGCTGCCGACCCGAAGTGAAGTGAGCCGAACGCTGTTCGGCTATTCACTTCAGGCTTATACGGCTGATTTCAGCTGTACATCGGTTCAGCCGAACATGCTGAGTATGTTAGGCTGAGCCGAAGTGCAGAAGGAGTTCGACTCAGCCGATCAAACATCTGGATCGACTGAGCCGAACCTCCGGCAGGCTACTTGCTGCCGTTCAGACTATTCTCATAGGGGCGGAACGGCAGTGAGTGAATAGCCCATTGACGCCGAGCGGCATTCGGCTCGGCTATTCTGTTCGGCACTACGGAGGTACTGAGCAGAATAGAAAAACAGTGAAAAAAGTAGAAAGAAAAAGGTTAACAAATGTAACTAAATTATAGATTTTAAAAAATAAATAAAGATTGAAAAGAAGAAAAACATTTTTTATAAAAAGAGAAAAACAATTGGACAGAGCTAGCAGTGACAGCTAGCTCCGCCCAACTGTTTCCTATTGGCCGGGACCTGCTAGAGATCCACTGGGGAGATCGCCACGGAGGTGTACGGCTAGCTTCATGACATCAGAGAGACCCAATAGAAATACAGCTTTTTCAACATCTCACTTCTGAATAACAACTCCTGGTGATTGTGGCTGGACGACTTGATGCCGTCTCTCTCTGTATGACCCCGAGGTCCCAGGTGTGACAAACCAGGGAGGCCGTAGGGCTAGCGGTGGGGCCACCCGCCACCCGCCCTCTCGACTTTCCGGGCATCTCTCCCTCATTTCGCAAACCAACCCTGCATGATCCATCTTCAGTGGGTCCCCTGATGAAGCCAATGGCGAAACGCGTCAGGGCCTATTAAGATAAGCCACGCCCAGGACAATACTTTTTTATACATTAATGTTTCTTTATTTGAAAAATATGTGAATAAGATCATGATATGTATCACCAATTGGATATTGAGAGCTATATACTATCTCAGTGAATATACAAACATATCCTCTGCAGGGATTTGTTTTGATTTATGAATGTAATATTTTTAATAGTATTTAAAACAAATACATTCTGATATTTTTAACATATCTCTCTTGGACGGTCATTTACACCCCTCCAGAAACCCTTATATCCCCCCACTTTTTGTGAAATATATTGAATTTAGGGGCAGAGGTGTAAACTAGGTGCCCATAGGGAGACAGCCCATGATTTAGTAAATGGTATGAATGTATTATATTTTGCATCCTTTAAAAAATGTAAAGAATAAAGATAATGAAAATAAGGGAGAAAAAGTGCTTTTATTAATGTGGCATGCTTGGGGGGAGGATATTCTGGCAGAGACCAGCTAACAGAGAGCAACAGCAGGTGATGGAGGGATGCTGGTCATGGTAGAAATGGCCAGTATACTTTCTTTTGCAGTAGCCACTGTTCATGTTGATTGGTGTGACTCATGGTAACATTGAAGATACCGTGGGTGGCCTATCATTTCTGTGGCATCAGTGATAGACAGTAGGCCACAATGTATCTCAGGATTTGTTCATTTTGATGGACGTTTGTTGAGGATATCCTGGCATGCTTTTTTATGATGATGTCACTTTTCCAGAGAAGTTCACAAAGAGAGTAATACATACAGTAGATGAAAGTGTTTTCCTTCTTGGATAAGCACAATAATAAAGTACACTGTATAATGTAATAAAATATAGCAATGCTACTTGACATGAATGCATCCATTTCATTTCAAATTGCAAGGTATAGAATTAAGGATGAAGTGCATACCAAAGACCATCATTTAACTTGCGCAAAAGTATTATATTGCTTTCAAACTAAAATATAATACAAACATATCATTTTGCAAAATGTTGGATATATTGTAATGAAATATAGTAAAACAGAATGCTACTCCACATGAATGCAACCATTTAATTTCAAATTTCAAAGACCATCATTCAACTTGCACAAAAGTATCATATTGCTTTCAAACTAAAATATAACACAAACATATACATTTGCAGAATGTTGGCAAAATTGTAATGAAATATAGCAATACAGAATGCTACTCGACATGAATGCATCAGTTTCATTTTAAATTGCAAGGCATAAAATGAAGGATGAAGTACATACCAAAGTCCATCATTCAACTTGCACAAAGTATTATATTGCTTTTAAATATATACTGTAATACAAACAAATAATCTTGCAGAATGTTGGATATATTGTAATGAAATATAGCAATACAGAATGCTACTCGATATGAATGCATCCATTTTGTTTCAAATTACAAGATAAAGTATGAAGGAGGAAGTACATACCACAGAGCATCATTAAACAAAGTATTATATTGCTATTAAACTGATATATAATACAAATTTATTAGGCAAATTAAACATATACAAAGAAAAACAAGATACAACCATAAAGGAAACATATTACAATGGTCCCTCTACCAGAGGATAAAGGTTCAGGGTGATAGCCCCTAAACGAGTCTATAAGGCTGTGAGTCAAAAATACTATTACCCTGTTGTGCTAGATAGTAGACTCAATCTGCCTCCCATGATATTAACAAAAGGTAAGTACTCAGCTGGATGCCGATACTGTACCAAGGACCTGTCCACACCTTTGTAAAACCCTCACCAGTGGATAAGGGCAGTGTCATCTGGAGAGAAACCCTCAGGAAAGCCTTGAGAGAGACCAAAGAAAAGGAGATGAGAATGAGAGTAAAAGGGAGCAAAGAAGAGTCCATGAAATACCCAAGAGACCGAGAAGGGGGACATCCTGTATATGTCAATCTAAACCAGTGGTTCTCAACCTATGTAACCTCAGGATCCACATTTGTCCCTAGTTATTAGGTGGTGACCCAAGTCGCACTGCAATGAACACACAGCATTAGGGTACCGCGTAGGTGTATCAACTGTGGGTGGGAGGTGCATTAGGGGTACCATTCAAATAAATGGCAACGCAACACACCTCCCTGTCAGGATCCAGACTGCCTCCAGGTGGCGCTGGAGCTAGCCCTGCACTTCCAGTGCTCACCTGCGGGTGTCTCCCAGCACTTAGCCATCACCTGGTGCTTCCTGGGAGGGTATTTAAACCCTCCCTGCAGTCAGGACGAGGGCTCAGTGTTGTTTCCTGTTTGTCCTGAACCCTGAATCCTGTTTTGAACCTTGTTACCTGTTAGTCCTGAATCCTGTTTTCAACCTTGTTACCTGTGAGTCCTGAATCCTGTTTTCAACCTTGTTACCTGTGAGTCCTGTTTTTGAACCTTGATACCTGTGAGTCCTGAACCCTGTTTGTAGTCCTGTTTCATGTGTCTTTTGTTTGCTGTCCTGAGCCTTGTTGTTGGTTGTGGCTATTGGTCTAGGGTGTATATTAAACAAACTATACATATCTAACATCCTTGCCTGGTCCGTGTAACATACATTCTGCCTTGTCCTGTGTGGTCACACGTGTTTGGTCTGCCTGTGTGGGTACCTACGCAGGTGTGGGGTCACCTGTGCCGGTATCCCTGACACTCCCACCCCAGAATGCACAGTAGGTGCGATTGCGTTGTACAGTGCATTAATTGCACAGTACTATGCAATTAACGCACTGTACTAGTGTAAATGGGTCCTCAAAAACAATGACATGCATACACAACCACAGACACAATCTCACACACATACACACTCCAAAAATGTTTTTATTTTTATTTAAGGTGCACCCAGTCTCCCTACCTTACAAGAACTGGAGTGGATCCTCATCCTGTTGTCCAGTGTGGGCTTCTGTGCTGAGACTGAGCTCCATCCATATGTGCATGGTTTGCACAGCTCCACTGCACGCCCTGTAGAGGTGATGGGAGCCAGAATGTGACCGGACACGTGAGAGAGCTGTAAGCAATGCATCTATGGATGGAGCTCCTCACAGCCATACCCCCAGCCTACTCCACCTCAAGCTGACACTTGGCGTTGGGCAGCATATTTTGAATGGCCGCTCAGCATGAGAACTGACAGTGCTTTGCTAGGGGGAGGCTGAGGAGCCTCTCACCTAGAAAAGTGAAAGGCATGCAGCAACCCACTGAACACTTTTAGGACACGACCCACCAGTTGAGAACTTAGGATCTAAACCATAAGTGGTGTAAGTACCTATACATATCTGGACTATTGGGTTGGTCATGTTTTGACAAGCATCACATACTTTGACTGAGCGCTGTTTACCTAAGCTGTATCATATATTTTGCCCCACATGGACGTGTACAAGATTATATGGCTGCTGGCTTGGACTACAATGCCACTAGAACTTTCTCCTACTTGAAAGAAGAGGTAAACAAATATTTACTTAGACAGCAGGGTCCAGGGAATCTTCCCAACCATTTTTCCCACTAACCAAACTTATTAGTTGGAAAAGGTATTGAGGAGACTGGTGGCACAGGATTGACAATAACATAATTAGCAGAATATCATAGAACACAAGCGGATTTTGCGGGGTTCCGTAGTAAGGATATTACTGACCTAATTTACTACAAATAAAGAATTTAAGGATACATTTGCACAAATCCTAAACATGTGTTCTTTTGATCTAATGACACTAAATGCACAGTATATACAAAAAAAGATAGACCTTGAACACATGGACTAGACCAGGCCTTCTTAAACTTTTTCCACTCGTGACCCCTTTTCGGCCGAGGAACTTTTTACGTGACCCCAGTGTCGGATGGTATCTCTCCCCTCTCCCCCCCAGCATCAGTCAGTGTCTTTCTCCTCCCCGCTTCCTAGCATCGATCGGAAAAAAAACGTGAACAGATGGTCGGTGTCTCTGTCATCACCAATTACCCCCCCTTACCTTTACCTCCAGCAGCTGTGCTCGGCTTCTGCGGGGTTAAAGAAAGCCCCGCCCCTGGAAAAGTAAAAAAAACTTTCCTGCACGCACGTGCTCAGCAAAGTACCACGTGCACAGAGGGGACCCATGACCTTAACAATTACACTGCACATATTAAACAATAATAGAAAAATCTTGCTTGGAGCCCAGCCCTCTCCAGCCACCTGGGCCGCTCACACAAGTACTGTCTGTAACCCCAATGGCGGCCCTGGCCAGGGATTCAGATCCCGACCCCCCTATTCACTTGCACGACCCCATATGGGGTCGTGACCCACACTTTAAAAAGCCCTCGACTAGACAACTTGAAAACTCAGCTAATGCTATATTGAGAAAAGATGAAAATACAAAACGTAAGAATTGATTTGACAAGGATCCGATCTATTGATATAGAGGAAACAAATAAAATATAGACACAGAATAAACTAGACAGAGACAAACATGATTATCAAACAAACAAAGCATTTAGATAAGGTATAGCTGGTCTACAGATTTGCCAGCTATAGGTTGTTTGTCTTTTTTATCTGACACCACAGACTTTCAACAAAGAGTAAGAGGGGTGCAGAAAGCATAAGAGGAGTAATCACAAATGTTCCCTTGAGGTACCAGACAGCAAACATACGAAACATTATTTACAACCTATCCTACTTAAGTTTAGATTTTGCAGAGATTTCAGTGTTCAAATGTAATGAGATACTACTTGTATTTAATAAGTATGAGGCGCTGCTTTTCAGACAGTGTTATAAGGCACTGCATGTAATGCAATAGAAGTATAAGTCACTATATGTAACAGAGGCATGAGGCACTGTGGCAGAGAGGTGTGAGACACTGGGGTTGATTTACTAACCTTATAAAACACACCACGAACATGTATACACCTCTGTAGTGTGTTCCCTCCCAGCATGATCTATGGGTGGAATCTAAACACCTTTGTAGTGTGTACACACCCAGCAGGTGTGTTTGTGCAAAGCCAAGCATGAATTTGCAAGGTGATGTTGTGTAAATTAGCTCTATGTTGTGTTGCTTGCGTTGATGAATGCAGGAATGTAAATGCATGAGCTAACCATTTTTGTCTAAACTGTGAAGCAGCATTATATATGCATCATGTGCATGATTTTTCCATATATGGCATTAGTGGAAATATGCTTTTAGAGACTTTTTGGTTGATAAATACGTTTTGCTGTGTAAAAATCACACGCACCTAGTGCGTGCGTGTGTTTAGGTTAGTACATCACCCCCACTGTGTGTACTAGAGGAGAAAAACACTTTGTATAATATTCATGAAATCCTGCATGCATTAGATAAGTGTGTGTCTTAAAGTAAAGATAGCAAAACAAAATGGCAAACACACTCATCAATTTGTTACCAACTTTTTTGCTGTTAAAGATAGTCACGGAGCTAATGACAGGAAAGAAATAGGCGGAGGGACTACATGACAAGGTGGACATGGGATCAAGAAGGAGGGGTCAAGGTCTTTCTTTAAACAAAAGGGGCACTTATCTGATTGGCCAAGTTATGGGTGGTTCAGGTGGGGCTTCACAGTGGTCTCAGAGGGCAGAGATTATTCCTGGTCAGTTGGAGTCAGCACACGGCGAGCAAACTTTCCCCCCACCCGCCCCTTTATGATTAGTTATCAAAGTTTTTGGTAATTTTTCTTGTATAGCATGGTCTGGGGGTCTGGGAGGGTAGTGTGTGGTGGTACGGTGCGCAGTCCTCGTGATGGCGGAGTCAGCAGACATGGTTAACAGTAATATGTGTAAAATGTCTCTGCAGCAATTCTGTGGTTGTCCCTGAGTCGGTGTATTGCGGCTAAGGGCCTTGGTAATAGGTTATGCAGAGATGGTTTGTTTTAGGGTAACGGGGCCTTCACAGACCTCCAGCTTCCTTTCACAGACCAAGCTGTCCAGCAAAAGTGACAGATAGAGGCTTGGAACAAACCATTTAACACTGATAAGGATGCTTACAATGGTCAGCTTATATTCATTAATTTAAAAAACGTTTGATCCCAAAAGGAATAAAAAAAGCCTGTTGCACTAACTGCCTAAAAAGTGTTATCTGGAGCTCAGATTTAATTTGCAAGTCATATTCATCTAAATCTGCTAGTGCATCTAACACTACCCTCTCCACAGGTTGACAATGCTGATGTCCAAGGGTGGCTCTGTTGTCTGTTGTACCTCCATAGAGTGGAGCTACTCGAAGACAGGATGTGTGTTCCTGGCCAGATCACCAGGTGAAAATAAAGGGAATAAAGCCTAAAAAGGTAAAATAATGCAGCCATCACATGTAAGAATTAATAAGCTGCAATATATGTTCTTTTTGTTTTTGCTTTTACTTTTCAAGGGAACAGCCTATACTCCTTAAGTAAACCAACCTCACTATCTCACACCTGTGCATTGCAGGTTGTGCATCATGCCTCTGTATTACACACATTTTGTCACAACCTTTCAGTGCACGGTGTCTCATATCTGATGAAAGTAAGCTCTGACAAATCCCAAATTATGTGAAGAGAATGTGGGAGTAGTACTGATCACAGTGCCACCCTTTTTTTAATCTAGAATTTGTAGGTCAGAAACAAAACGGTCAGAACCGCAAATACTGTACAATCGTATGAGTTTCGTCTTTCCAGCAGACTAGAAAACTTCTGTTGAATTGTACGAAATACGATAGGTTGATGGCATTTTCCTTTCGGAAAAAGATCGCACCATTAACACTGCTCATGCGCAAACGAAAATCCGTGCCGTCAATTAACTAAATTTGTCCAGGTGATTTTGCCAACGACTGCTAATTGAACTGAGCGATGGTCGGTGCATGATGGGGACGCCGTACGAAAATTGTACGATGGATCGATCATCGGACGTATATATTTGTCCGATGATCGCAAGGTGTATGGGCACCTTTAGTCTGTGTAAGGGCCTCTATATTGATGGGCTTTTATTTGCATCAGGTGCTTTTTGAACTCCCATACAAGTCTTTCAGAATGCATAACCCGCTTGAAGCGAGTCAGAAGGGTCAATTTTGGGTCAAATACCCCTGTCAATGTATTCTGAATGATCTCAGAAGAGTCTCAGACTGATGACATCTAAACAAATACCAAACAGTAGGTATGGAAGGCAAGTGCCTTCCTGAGGGTCACCGTTCATGTAAGGCTTTTTTTTTTTAAATTCAAGCATTTGGGCGGCTCTACAGCCGCTGCTGGCCGACCCTGGCTCCGCTGTCCTGCGTATGGGCCCGGGACTGGCACGACGGCTCTCCGTATTAAGATCGGAGGGAGATCAGCACCCTTCCATTTTCTGATCTCTCCTCTGATCTCTGAATGCGAAAGTGATGTGTATTACATCACTTCCGCCTTAAGCTGTCATTTCTCTGGCTGCTATAGCCAGAGAACAAGCTGATGAAGCAGATCTCTGCTTCATCAGCTTCTTTGGGGGTCCCTAGGTGACAATAGAGGTCCTTTAGACCCTGATGTCTCCATAAATAAGACCTTTCACTGTATATTTGCTATCACATAGAGGCCTTCATAGCCCCCTATGTGATAGCAATGAAGTTAAGTGTAAAAAGAAAAAAGGTAAAAAAAAACCCACAAAAAAATGTTTTAAGTCCCCCGCCCTCACGTACATACAAACATAAATACGTGTCGGGTGTGCCTATGTGCAAAACCAGTGTGTACACATGTTACACATCACCGCAAATGTCAGAGTGTGAGCAAAAATTCTAGGGCCATTAATCACTGTTAACACTTTTAATAATGTTAATTATTGAGCGGTAAAAGCTTTTAAAGCGTCACCTATGGCCAATTTTGGCGCATGCAATTTTAAGGCTTGATATGTTGGTGTCTATTTACCCGACGTGAGCACGTCCTTTATATTTTACCCCAAAAAATTGGGTAATAATAAATGTTTCATAACATAAACGTATGGATAACAGTTTTATTTCAAAATTTTCTGTACTTTTATCTTTATATAGTAAAAAATAAAAAACCCAGTGGTGATTAAATACCACAAAAGAAAGCTCTATCTGTCCCTAAAAAATTATCTAAAATTCATTTTGGTACGGCGCTGCATGACTGAATAAATGTCAAAGTACTGCAGTCCTGAATAGTGAAAAATGGCCTGGACAGGAAGGGGGGTTCAACACCCCAGGCTTCAAGTGGTTAAAGATGCAAAGTGGATGAATAAACATTAAACTCATAGCAGTAAAAAGCATAAAATGGATAATACCTGGGATAAAACGGAAATAATCAAATAAAAATGGTATTATAAATAATGGCATTTATTACTATATAAACTACATTTAAGTATTTAAAAATACAAAGTGGTCATTGAGTGGCATCTAGTGTTCACAACTGGTATTACAGTCTGATAATATCACAGCCACACTCATCAGCATTGATTATAACATGCTGCCTGCATAACAGATGTTATGCATCAGTATAAGTATGAAAAAATACAATAGCATACAGCACTTGGTATTTTTCCCCCGCAACGTTTTATCCTCTGCAGAATTATGTGTAGAAAATTATGGAAATATATGTTACTTAAAATAAAAGGTTTATAAGGAATCAAATGTTCAAAGGAATCCACCATTTCTGTGCACCACCCTAATCTACATACCACTACTACTGAATATTGGGCACATGTATTCCTCTGCCTTGCAGAATGGTCAGTTATCAGGCCTGAGCACCTTCACATGGGGACCTAGTTCTAAGGCTGGGCACACACCTTACAACCATCGCAAGACTTTTGTCTTGCGATGGTTGTAAGGTACTTAAAAAAACGTACGATCTGCCTATCTTGCATAGGCAGATCGTACTTGCGATGATCGCAAGCCACGCCCAGAGGGGCGGGCTTCCGATGACCGCAATGCTGAACGGGCAGTGTGCGCTTGCGCACACCGGCCCGTGCGGCTTTTATCTCACGAACATGCTACACACCCGCCGAACATCGTACGATGCTCGCCGGGTTTTGAAACATGTTCGTAAGTTTAAAGTTGTGCGACCTTACAGTAGTAGAGGTCGCACAGCTTCCACACACCTATTTCCTGTTCAGAGTATGTTTCACTGCCAGTAAACCAGTGCTTGTTTATGGACATCTTTTTTTAGCGTTATGCTCTGGCACCAACTTTGAAGAAAGAAAAAAAAAAAAGACAACCTTAAAATTGGTTTTATTGCACCATCTGCTGGCTTTACAGACAAATTATCAATGAGCTACCAAGGCAGCTTTTTTTCTTCCTAAAATCGGTACAACTGATGTATTTCAGTAAAACAATCCCTTTATGTTGTCTTACCATCCTTCAAATTTAGACTAAAGCTATTACCATTGGTCTTATGCAAGAACCTGTATTCTTAGTCTTTAAACAGCATTAAAATGATTACAGGAGGGGTTAGAGGTACAACAAAAATTCTGATTTGTGTGTTCTCATTCCCCTGTCCTACTTTGTATTGTCTCTGTCCTCCATTTCCAGGGGCACTCCAAACTGTGCCCCTCTTTTAACTCTTGCATCTTATTTGTAGTGTGCTGCTCCACTCCGCCAACTTTCTCCCTGCAGTCAGGGGTGGATCCAGAGTCTGGTCTCGGGAGGGGCACTTCCAGAAAATAAGGTGTTGCTTACAGAACAGCCAAGAGGCTGTGCGGGATCTTAGGTGCAGGGTGTCTGGAGGGTTGTGTGGGGTCTCAGGAGGGCTATGGGGGGGGGGGGGGTCTCCCCAGGGCTGTGCAGGCAGTGGGGTTCCCCAGGAAAGAGGGGGAGGATATATGCAGTCGGCGCTGTAAACAGGTGCTACATGGTTCACAGGAAGGTTGCCACCTTGGCCTCCAGCAAGTGCGGGACCTCAGACAGCCGCTTCAGTTAAAAAATCTAAAGTGATGGTATCGGCACATAGTATTGGGGCATTTTCATGAGTTTGAGTACTCGTGAAAATGCCCAATATTGGCATTGATACAGATACTGGTATTGGTGCATCCCTACTGTATAATGTAATGTATTGCTGGGATTTGTAGTTCTGTATAGTTGGTGGTTTTCTGCATTGCTGTAAAATCATTATACAGGAATGCAGAATATCGCTAGCTATACAGTACTTCAAATCCCAGCAATGCATTTTACAGCAAATCAGCAATGCTGAATACCACCGCCAACTATAGAAGACTACAAACCAGCAATACATTTTACAGCAATGCAGAATGGCACTGGCTATAGAGGACTACAAATCCCAGCAATACACTACACAACAATGCAGAATAATATGAAGCTACATACTCTATGTTGCTCCGGGTTCTCAGCCTGCTGTATCCAGTGTCTCGGGTGGCCTGTGCGGGCTCTCACCAGGGGTCCGGTGAGTCTTGCTGGAAAATGCGGCTCTCTACCCAGGCAGCCACTCATTCCTCACTAGGGCCCGAGAGGCCCCAGCGAGCGGCCTTCTAACATGCCTGATTAGAGGGCCACCGCTACGCATCAGGCATACCGAGACGATCCGGGCTGGCCGGGAACAGCAGTCCGGTGGCAGAGTGGCAGCAGATGGAGGGTGCGGCATAATCTCGGGGGGAGAGGGGGTGGGGGGCAATTGCCTTCAATCCCGGATCTGCCACTGCCTGCAGTGCACCTGTTTTTTGCCTATACCTATAGGGTATAATCTGCTCTACTTCACATCCAATGCAGCTGCCACTCAAGTATTATTGCCTTTCTTGGTACCCAGCATCCATGCTGTACTGCATGCTTCTTCTCTGCCTTCAGCGTTTCCCCTCAACTATGCCACACCTCTGCATACCTCCCATTCACATGACTTTTACTCTGCCTCTGGCACCCTGGTGTCTCTCCTGCACAAAATCTCTCCTCTGTTGCTTTCTATTATGACTGCAGTTTCACCACATAACAAACAGAATTTTTGCTCCGTAAACCATATCATTAAGTTTCTTTTAGATCCTTTTTGGTGCCTTTGTATTTTGTTCTGTGACCATTGTCATTTCGGTTACAAACTAGTCCCCACTATTTGCTCTCTGCCCTGACCTCATATTTCAACGTTAACTGCCACCTACCTAAATTAAAAAAAAAACCAAAGCAACAGGACTCAAAACAAACCAGTCTAGGAAGCAGTGAAACTTTTTTATTTGTTTTCATATTTTTGCTTATATAATGTGAATTGCAAACTATCATCTTAGGCATCAGAATTGGTTAACTGAAAGATCAAGAAGGAAATTCATGTGCTCACACTGTGAAGCAGACATCACAATAGTTTGCAATCTGCAGACCTTGAAAAATAATACACTTTTAACCTGGCAAATAATTAGACGTACTGTTGTTTGCTTGATGTCTGGCAACTGCTTGAATTGGAAGCCAGGTTGGCCTTTAAACTAGGAGCATTAGTAGCGACCACAGATAAACCACTTTGGGACCAGCACTCAGAGGATGCCTTGTCTTTCTCTAGACAGTTCACCTGCTCTTCAGTGTTAATACTAGGCCAATTGGTACTTTCAGGGTTCTTGTAAACTGGCAGCTCTGTTTCTTGGTTGCTTGCTGTAGGATGATGGTAAGATTGATGGAGATAAGGAAGATTGATTGACTGTGTGTTTGTGTAGCACCTGGTAGGATGGAAAGGTACTCCAGTATTAACAGTTTGATGAAACTGTTTACAGCCCAGGTGGACAAGTTCCAGCAAGTTCAAAAGCAAAGAGATGAGGGACACCACTAGCATAAAGATGATGAAAATAGTTTTTTCCATAGGACGGGAGACAAAACAGTCCACCTTGTGGGGACAAGGCATCCTAGAACACACAAAGACTGGAGGCATCACAAAGCCATAAAGGTACCACTGACCAAAAACAAATCCAGCTTCGAAGACACTTTTGAAGACAACACTAATTGTGTAGGTACACATTAATGCTCCTTGAATCTTAAACTTCTTAGTAGGAGATTCATTTTTACTGTCACTCTTTACTTTTGACACTGTCGCTTCAATGGCCTTCATTTCATTATTCCTGAGTTTCCGTTTCTCCTCTTTCCTAGACAGGTAAATTACATGTCCAAGGTAAATCAAAGTTGGAGTGCTGACAAAAAGGAACTGCAGAACCCAATACCTTATATGCGAGATTGGAAAAGCCTTATCATAGCAGACATTGGTGCAACCAGGTTGTTCTGTATTGCAGATGAAATCAGACTGTTCATCTCCCCAAACTGAGTCTCCTGCCAAGCTGAGAATTAGAATTCTAAAGATGAAAAGCACAGTCAACCAGACCTTTCCGATAAGGGTGGAATGTTCTTGGACTTCATCAAGCAATATTTTAAGTAGATCCCATCCTGCCATTATTTACTGTAAAACAATATGAGATATATATATATATATTAGTTTATTATAATTATGACTGTAGTTATGGAATACTGTTCATTCTTTGTCACGTTGAACAGATCACATTAGACAAGTTTATAAAACCTGGAGCAAAGCTTGAGTAGGTTTATTGCTAAGAATCTGGTGTAAGAGTGACCATCTGAATATTATTCAACTGCTCACAGTGGAAATGTTTAATTTTCTGTGCACCAGTTTTTATTGACTCAGTACAACAAATATCACACATTACACTAACTGTAACCACAGAAGACAAGAATATGGAGTACATCTATGTGCATATGGTATAGCAGCACTGATTGTGTTCCTCATTTTTAAACTATATGTACATCAGTTTTTTTGTCAGGAGGTTTAGAAAATGTAGGTAGTGTTTTTATCCACTAGGGATGAGTGGACTAATTCAAAAAAGCACCTTGCACCAATATGTTTCCCAGCAGCAGACACTACCTGATCTAACAGCCATTTGTGAAACAAATTAATTAAACATAGAGCAGCACACGTATAATTAATTTGTTTCATGACTGGCTTTTTTTAGATCGGGTAGTGTCTGCTGCTGGGAAACATATTGGCGTTTTTTTGAATTCGGATACATTTAGATTTACTAAGTGGATCTTATTCTTGTGGCCTGTATGGATGTATTCAAATTTTTGGAGCAAAGAGATGTAGATTTAAATGCAGTATTTTGTCCAGAGACACATAAAAAAAATAGAGAGTATGGATATTAGTCTCAAACACAAAATGGAAAAGAAAGTGAAACTATGGTGGGATGTAGCAACCATAGAAAAATCCCAGTATGTGGGAGTTTCCCAGTAAATACAGATGGGTTATTGCCCAGACATTTACCGTGGATATACCGCCAAATGATGGATTAGTAGATCAGGAGTCTGTGGGCGGAGTGGTTTAATTTTTTCCCCAACAGTGGTTTGGAAATGTTAAAATTGTTGGTAAAGAGAAAACAAAGGTTTGTTCTATGGGTCCACCACTCTTTTTGCTGTTGGTAATAAGTACAGTATAGCACTTGGTACGGTCCTGGTCCCCCCTCCCCTGTAACTTGGTACCTTCCTGTACAGGAAGGGGGGTTTTCAGGAAGCGGGGCTTGGTCTGTAGCGGGCTTTACCAAAGAGCGATCAGGGAGTGGAGCAGAGTCGCTTGAG
Organism: Nanorana parkeri; assembly: GCF_000935625.1. Lineage (NCBI taxonomy): Eukaryota > Metazoa > Chordata > Amphibia > Anura > Dicroglossidae > Nanorana > Nanorana parkeri. The sequence continues at coordinate 784,138 of NW_017306584.1, forward strand.
TGGTAAGGTAAGTGTTTTAGCAGTCCAACGATGGGGGTGGGGAGGGAGAGCCTGCACAGAGCCTGCAGTCCACCCGAGAGCCCACACAGCCCACTTAGCTCACCTGGGAGCCTGTACAGGCTTAGATGTGCTAGTGGATAGATGAGGCGCAGTTAGTGTTGGTGAAGAGGGAGGGCAGTTATTGTTAGTGAAAAGGGAGTGCAGTCAGGGCCCAGTCACACCAATTGCAGTGCTTTCCAGAGCGGCAGCTGCTGGAATGCACAGCAATTGCTCACTAAAGTTTCCCCTTCCTTCTGGGGCGGGAGAGGGTGTGCATTGAAGTCAATGGCACCGCAGCCACGCCCCCCCCGCAGTGCGATTGGAAGCCTGGCAAAACATTGCCTGCGTTCCGGTCAACTGTGCTCTATTTTTTGCGTTCGCAGTGGGCGTATGGAATATGCGCGTTTGCCGCGATTTCACGGTAAAAAACACGCGTTTACGAGGGCTATCCGGCTGTATCCTAATGGATACGCGCGGAAAATACGCCCCAAAGAAGCTCCTGTACTTCTTCGGGCGTAGGGCATTTCTCTGAAATAAGCCCAGGTGGACCCATGCCCATAGGCAATTATTGGTTTTCACATGCTGAGCCTTTTACAGCGCGTCTCTATGCGCTGTAAAACGCCCAGGTGTGAACCAGGCCTTAGTGAGCGATTACTGTGCGTTCCAGCAGCTTCCACTCTGGAACACACCGCAATTGGTGTAAATGGGCCCCAAGTGTTTGTGAAAAGGGAGGGTGCTTAGTCCTAAAGCTCTGTAAGGGGCCCCAAAATTTCTGATGGCTGCCCTGACCCTAACCATCTGAATAAGTGGCTCTGGTAGCACTTCTATTTATCCACAAATGAAATGGACAGTACAGTTTTCATGTCCTGTTTTTGTTTCTTTTATTTGCTGTTCAGAGTGTTCGGCTTGACCACTAAAGAAAACCAAATCTCATGTCATTGTGCTAACTGACAGCAGCTGCCACCAGCTCCAGCGTCAAGCCGTCCTTGCTCTAGGGCGGCAAATGCGGGAATAGGGGCAGCTCTACCTAGAGCGAGGACAAGTGGACACTATGTAATGCAGTTTCAAGTCCAGCCGTCCTTCCCCACCATCTCTCCTAACTGAAACTCCGTAGTACAAGCTCTTTTCAGTTTGAAATTGTGCAGAAGCCTGAGCTTTGCAGCACTGATCACAATTGCAATGCTTTCCAGGTTTCAATGCAAATATTAAAGAAATGCATATTTTTAATATATTAATAATTATGCATTTCTTTACTTTTTGCAAAAGGTGAACTTATCCTTTAATTAGGGTTAAAGTGACATTAAACCCTCAGATTTTTTAACATAAAACAATACTGTAATGTGTGCCTTACTGTAATCCATGGTAGTTTCCCTTCTCTTTTCTGTTTTGCAGCAGACTGCCTGGTCTCTGAAATGGATACATGGTGTCTGTGTGTAGGTTTGCACCTGAGCCAGCACTACAGGAAGAAGCACTCAGCTGCAAAGGGAAGTTCTCCCCAAGCATGAGAACAGATACAGATTTAAAAAGGAAGAGCAGCAAAGAGAAGGGCAACTGCCATGGATTACAGTAAGGCACACATTACTGTATTGGTTTATGTTAAAAAATCTGAGGGTTTAATGTCACTTTAAATAGGAACAGCTTTTAACTCCTACATGCCCTTCATCATATAGATTGTTTTTTTATACCATATTTATGCAGCCCTTTTTTTGTACATTTTGTTCATTTACTTTTGTAGTGTTGCATTAAGTAGCCAAAATAAAAAAAACTAAACTTTATTTGTAAATAATTTTACAGTTTTGCCCCCGAGAAAATGGTACTGTCACAATAAACGAAACAAACCACAGAACATCTGCACATAGATGTAATCCATATTATTGTCTTCTGTGGTTACAGTTAATGTAATGTGTGATATTTGTGGTCTTTTGCAAATGACTGAAAAGAAAAAACTTGGCTTTGCCTTTTCATATGCTCACAACAATTAAACTGCAGTAGTTTAATCACGCTTATTAAACAATGCTACTTTAGACATTTTACTTTTCACCAAAGCATTGTTACAACCCACTTCCCCAACCGTGCTTTGTTTTGCATGGACCAGAAAGTGCCAAATATGAGTTCTCGCCAGCCAAAGGCTGGTGTTAGGGTAACTCTACCTAACCCCATCATCAGGCCTTTCATGCTGCCCATAACAAACACATGGTGCATTTTATCTTTGAGGCCCCATTCACACTACTGCACTGCATTAGTGCAGCTGAGTTAATGTGCATTACATAAAGCACCACAAAAAGGTGCATGCAGCAATTTTAGGCAGACCACTGCAACCCATGTTAGTACATTTCCACTCACTTTGGTGCAATTTGTAAATAAAGGGCACCCAATACACTATAACAGTGAGGCAACACCCCCACACTGCCGCACACTCCAGCATGCATTGTGGTGTGCTACATTAAAAAAAAAAATTGTTTTTTAGTGTATTAAGGCGCCCTTCTAGTCCAATCAAAATAAATGTCCTGCCTTGGCATGCCATAACATGATGCACAACCTTTAATTAGGGTTAAAGTGACATTAAACCCTCAGATTTTTTAACATAAAACAATACTGTAATGTGTGCCTTACTGTAATCCATGGTAGTTTCCCTTCTCTTTTCTGTTTTGCAGCAGACTGCCTGGTCTCTGAAATGGATACATGGTGTCTGTGTGTAGGTTTGCACCTGAGCCAGCACTACAGGAAGAAGCACTCAGCTGCAAAGGGAAGTTCTCCCCAAGCATGAGAACAGATACAGATTTAAAAAGGAAGAGCAGCAAAGAGAAGGGCAACTGCCATGGATTACAGTAAGGCACACATTACTGTATTGGTTTATGTTAAAAAATCTGAGGGTTTAATGTCACTTTAAATAGGAACAGCTTTTAACTCCTACATGCCCTTCATCATATAGATTGTTTTTTTATACCATATTTATGCAGCCCTTTTTTTGTACATTTTGTTCATTTACTTTTGTAGTGTTGCATTAAGTAGCCAAAATAAAAAAAACTAAACTTTATTTGTAAATAATTTTACAGTTTTGCCCCCGAGAAAATGGTACTGTCACAATAAACGAAACAAACCACAGAACATCTGCACATAGATGTAATCCATATTATTGTCTTCTGTGGTTACAGTTAATGTAATGTGTGATATTTGTGGTCTTTTGCAAATGACTGAAAAGAAAAAACTTGGCTTTGCCTTTTCATATGCTCACAACAATTAAACTGCAGTAGTTTAATCACGCTTATTAAACAATGCTACTTTAGACATTTTACTTTTCACCAAAGCATTGTTACAACCCACTTCCCCAACCGTGCTTTGTTTTGCATGGACCAGAAAGTGCCAAATATGAGTTCTCGCCAGCCAAAGGCTGGTGTTAGGGTAACTCTACCTAACCCCATCATCAGGCCTTTCATGCTGCCCATAACAAACACATGGTGCATTTTATCTTTGAGGCCCCATTCACACTACTGCACTGCATTAGTGCAGCTGAGTTAATGTGCATTACATAAAGCACCACAAAAAGGTGCATGCAGCAATTTTAGGCAGACCACTGCAACCCATGTTAGTACATTTCCACTCACTTTGGTGCAATTTGTAAATAAAGGGCACCCAATACACTATAACAGTGAGGCAACACCCCCACACTGCCGCACACTCCAGCATGCATTGTGGTGTGCTACATTAAAAAAAAAAATTGTTTTTTAGTGTATTAAGGCGCCCTTCTAGTCCAATCAAAATAAATGTCCTGCCTTGGCATGCCATAACATGATGCACAAAAAACTGCACCAAAAAATAAAAAAGAACTTTGTTTTCCAAGTTTTATGTATTCGTCTATGTATCATAGGTTGCATGTATCATTTCAAGTCCGCAGAGCAGATGTATTTAGATTTTAGCAACCGGTATTTAGCCAACAAAAAGGAGCACAATAATAGAAACTTTCTGAACAGGCCGACATAAAAGCAGATATAGATTACATTTCACGCACAAGAATTAATACTTAGTTGAATAGCCAACCCTTTTGTCCTCATGCCTAAAAGGATATAGTATACTAGAAGCCTTAGGGGATCAAGTGCTGGCTCTACCCATATTGTTGTTATTTTATTGAACACAGAACAGGTAACACCCAAACTTAGATTTTTTTTGTGTTTCTGTAGACTGTTTTGTACTTATATTCACTATACAACATTTCTGACTCATGCATAGACTTGTTTGAAGAAATATGTGTTCTTATTGCTCAAAGCAACATTCAGATGTCAGTTTGCAGTGGCAGAAGCATTCCGCTTGATTGATAAAGTAGAACCAAAAAGGAAAAACCTTTATTTTTAGTGTGTAGTGAGCAGTTAGAACCAAAGTCAGGTTTTTATTGTTTATTTATGCTGTGTATGTCCTGTAAGGTAGATTCAGGAAAAGAAGGGAAATTTCTCTAATTGGACACAGACAGCAAAAAAAACAAAAACAAAAAAAAAACAACATTTTTAACCCTTCCCTACTCCATCCAAAAAGAAGAAAAAAAAAAGTTTTAGCTTTAGATATATAGGATATAATGATATATATATAATGGCCAATTCAGCCCCCCAAAAATATTTGCAGGATGCGACAGAATGACTTCCAAGCAACTTATATTCTAGGTTAATATAGCAAGATATCTGTACATATTTGACAAAATTACTATTCAGAGAATATTTCAGCTTCCTTGCTATTAAAAGAAAAATATCCTTACCTGGTGTTTGTACCTATGGTGTCTTGACTGAACTAAATCTGACGCCTTCACATAATGGTAATGATCAGCATTACTCGCACCTGTTGGGACCTTTAACCTTTTCCACTATTAACATGTTCAGGGCAAGATGTACAACAGGGGTTATGTTAAATATCACTATCAATTAAACAAAGTGCGTTGTAGACAAATTTTTATTTCATTTTTGGTAAGATGATCTTTTTTTTTTTATCAGCAGAATGCATTGTTTTTTTTCAGGTCTCTGCTAAGCATACACATATCATGGAATATACCTGTTGTATTTTTTTGTGTGCAAACTGTCCTCTTAAGTTGAAGGAAATACTGCAACACAGTTTGCGTAATGGGAATTTTAGCATAACTATGAAAGACTTTGTATCATTTTCCCCTAGTTTAAAGAAGAACTCCAGGCAGAAATATTCTTAACCCTTGCACTAGGGCTACCCCCGCACTGCAAGGGTTAAGTGCTCCTTTTTGTCTAGGGATGACAGTAAAGCTGGCCATACACCTATAGATTATCTGCAGCTTCTCTATGGTCAGATGGAAAAAGTGCAACAGATTCCTTCATCTACACCAAACTGTGTGGATGGAGGACTCTCCCACTTGGCCATGCTTCAGTATCTTGCTAGTCGGCCCCGCTGGCTCTCAAAATACCTGAACAATGCCTGTATCCAATCAGATTGTTCACATATTTTGAGGGCCAGCGGGGCCGACTAGCAAGATACTGAAGCTTGGCCCAGCGGGAGATTCCTCCATCCACACAGTTTAGCATAGATGGAGGAATATGTTGCACTTTTCTCATCTGACCAGAGAAAATCTGCAGATACTCTATAGGTGTATGGCCAGCTTAAGAAAGTTGCATTCAAGTGAACCTGCACTGCAGTTTTAGGGGTCCCCTATTCTTCTGGGAGACTCGGGGATCACAGCAAATTCATTCAGGGAGGAGAAAAAAAAAAGTAAAAAAAAGATAATAAAATAAAATAAAAAAAATGACAACCAACACTGCTGCCCCGCCATATGCGTGGGGCATGCATGTGTACATAAACAACGATTTGTTATTGCAAATATATTTTTATATATATACAGGAAACTATGGAAATATGCAGGTTGCCATTACTAAGATCTCCCTATGTGAATGCTAGTTTCTTGGCTGGCATGCTCAATCAATGTTTAGAAAGGATTGCCTCAATGACCAGAAACAAGAATGCATATCAGGCGTTTTAACTTCATTCTGACCTTCCTGTCTGCATGCTTGGGTCAATGATTCCGAGATGATGGGAGCCACATACATAAAAGCAACAAGCATTTTCAGGAAGTCAGCAATGGTAGCCTTTCATGGGAGACATCCACCTTACAATGTTAGTTGCTGGCCATTCTGTGGCTTCATCCAGCAAATTAAGGAAGAACTCCTGACTTGCATGCTTTTCCAGGGGACTTACTCAGCTGAAGCTGTGGGATTAGCATGACATTGAGAGAGCTAATATATTCAGAAGGAGGTCTTCAGTTGCAGCCTAAATTTTTTTCTCAGTACAGATTTCCAGGCAAGTTTTTTTCTTAACCCTTGAAGTAGGGCTACGCCCGCACTGCAAGGGTTCGGTGCTCATTTTCGTCTAGGTGCAAAAATAACAAAGTTATACCCCCCCAGATCCTCAGACCCAGCGGGCTCTAAAGATGGCCATACACTGTACAACCATCGCAAGACCTTAGTCTTGTGATGGTTGTAAAGAAATTAAAAAAACGTACGATCTGCCCATCTTGGACAGGCAGATTGTACTCTCGATCATCGCAAGCCCGCCGGGCTTCCGATGACCGCAATGCTGAACGGGAAGTGTGCGCGTGCGCACACCGGCCCGTTCGGCATTTGTCTCCCGAGCACCGTTCAAACCAGCCGAAAATCGTACAATTTTCGGTTGGTTTTCTAGCGTGCTCCTTAGACAAAAGACGTGCGACAGTACAGTAGAAACAGTCGCACGTCTTCGTTCACACTGCTCGATTCTCGTACGATCGTGGGATTTCCTGCGATTCTCGTACGAGAATCGAGCAGTATATGGGCACCTTTAGATTGGTCCTTCCAGTGTCTCTCCCCCTCCGCTGCAGCGGTCTAAGGTCCTGTGAGTCATCGGGGGTGATTTACTAACCTAAACACGCGCACGCACGATGTACAATGTGCCACATTTTCATGCCATTATGGCGCGTTTTTATGTATTTACGTACGCGCGCGTCGTGTAGCATACGCCATAGGCTACACGCTGTCCTAATAGCGGCATACAAGTCTCTAAAAGCATATTTCCACTAATGCCATATGTGGAAAAATCATGCACATGATACATATATAATGCTGCTTCACCTCTATGCCTACAAACATTCCAAAAAGCACTTTGAAAATGCTAAAAATAATATCCTAAAATATGGAACTTACACACCATTGACGTGTTCAGCTCTGCATGAGCCAACTGCGCATGTGTGGACGCCCATTCACACACTTCTTATGCTCAGAAACACGAGCACACCGATTCGTCACGATTTCTTGGTAAATAGAATAAACACGCGCGACTGGTGCATAGTTTTTAGCGGCGTGTTCACGCACAACTATTATTCCAACCATTCTGTACTGTCCAGAGGTTTTTGGAAGCTTATTTCCTCTTCGCAGTTTTTTTTTTTTTTAACCATATTTTTGATTTAACATTTTACACAATACATGTGATGAAAACCTCAGTTGCAAGACCCATACAATGTAATGTGTCAGAGGACAAAATAACAGAAGATAACATGGCCAAAGGCCCAATATTTGCATAGGTGTATCATAAGCCAGTCATGTAAAGCCAGTGGGCCCTGAAAATTCTAGGGACAATACAAATTAGTACAATTAAGGCACCTATCATAACAGCTAGGTAAAGTAGCGGTTACTGTGCACGTGGCGTACAAAGCTGTGATAGTACATGGGTCAGTAAGCGACATATAGCTTTGGGGAGGAGAAAAAAAAAGAGGGGGGAAGGTGTAACACTCTAAGGGGAAAGGGGAGAACATGGGATAAAGTAAATAATAACAAATCTTGGCATTAAAATGGGGGTCAGTGTTTTTCCCCATAGTTCTCCTTAGGGTAACGGGAGGACACAAACTAGCGTCCTCCCGTTACCCTAAGCTCAGTATACCGCGAGCTACAGCTCGCGGTATACTGAGACGCCAAGGCAGATTGTACTCTCGATCATCGCAAGCCCGCCGGGCTTCCGATGACCGCAATGCTGAACGGGAAGTGTGCGCGTGCGCACACCGGCCCGTTCGGCATTTGTCTCCCGAGCACCGTTCAAACCAGCCGAAAATCGTACAATTTTCGGTTGGTTTTCTAGCGTGCTCCTTAGACAAAAGACGTGCGACAGTACAGTAGAAACAGTCGCACGTCTTCGTTCACACTGCTCGATTCTCGTACGATCGTGGGATTTCCTGCGATTCTCGTACGAGAATCGAGCAGTATATGGGCACCTTTAGATTGGTCCTTCCAGTGTCTCTCCCCCTCCGCTGCAGCGGTCTAAGGTCCTGTGAGTCATCGGGGGTGATTTACTAACCTAAACACGCGCACGCACGATGTACAATGTGCCACATTTTCATGCCATTATGGCGCGTTTTTATGTATTTACGTACGCGCGCGTCGTGTAGCATACGCCATAGGCTACACGCTGTCCTAATAGCGGCATACAAGTCTCTAAAAGCATATTTCCACTAATGCCATATGTGGAAAAATCATGCACATGATACATATATAATGCTGCTTCACCTCTATGCCTACAAACATTCCAAAAAGCACTTTGAAAATGCTAAAAATAATATCCTAAAATATGGAACTTACACACCATTGACGTGTTCAGCTCTGCATGAGCCAACTGCGCATGTGTGGACGCCCATTCACACACTTCTTATGCTCAGAAACACGAGCACACCGATTCGTCACGATTTCTTGGTAAATAGAATAAACACGCGCGACTGGTGCATAGTTTTTAGCGGCGTGTTCACGCACAACTATTATTCCAACCATTCTGTACTGTCCAGAGGTTTTTGGAAGCTTATTTCCTCTTCGCAGTTTTTTTTTTTTTTAACCATATTTTTGATTTAACATTTTACACAATACATGTGATGAAAACCTCAGTTGCAAGACCCATACAATGTAATGTGTCAGAGGACAAAATAACAGAAGATAACATGGCCAAAGGCCCAATATTTGCATAGGTGTATCATAAGCCAGTCATGTAAAGCCAGTGGGCCCTGAAAATTCTAGGGACAATACAAATTAGTACAATTAAGGCACCTATCATAACAGCTAGGTAAAGTAGCGGTTACTGTGCACGTGGCGTACAAAGCTGTGATAGTACATGGGTCAGTAAGCGACATATAGCTTTGGGGAGGAGAAAAAAAAAGAGGGGGGAAGGTGTAACACTCTAAGGGGAAAGGGGAGAACATGGGATAAAGTAAATAATAACAAATCTTGGCATTAAAATGGGGGTCAGTGTTTTTCCCCATAGTTCTCCTTAGGGTAACGGGAGGACACAAACTAGCGTCCTACCGTTACCCTAAGCTCAGTATACCGCGAGCTACAGCTCGCGGTATACTGAGACGCCACAGCCGGAGCGGATCCCGACGTAGATGACGGGATCCGCCCAGCTGCGTGAGTGACAGCTGGCTCTGCCTATCTAGAGGCAGAGCCAGCTGTACCCGCCCCCTCCCCCGTCCGTTCCGCCAGTCAGCGCTTGCAGTCACGGCAGAGAGCCGTGACAGGATCGAGAGGTGAGCGAACTTGGTATGTGTTCGCTCACCTCCCGATCTACTGAGCCGACCTGTGACAGTCTCATTGTCACAGGTCGGCTAGAACTATGAGGTGAGTGAAAATCACTCATCTCATAGTTCTCCTTTTAAGGTAGTATTTATACTATTAACTTACTACCGATTTAACTGATTGGACCTGATAAAGGCTAGGTGGTGCAGAGATCATATACATATGGGAAGGTAAACTTTCCTCGATAACATGGTGGGAAAAGGGATTGGGATTCTCAGTACCTCTTGAGCAGTGGTATCGCACGATGGCCTGGCCCCTAAAGGCCTCTAGATGTCTATCTCATTGGGAATCCACCCAGAAGCTGCTGCACAATTGGTACTATACCCCACAAAAGTTGGCCAAGTTTTTTCCAACCTCATCCCCACTATCTTGGCGTAATTGTGGTGGGACAGGATCGCTTCACCATATTAGGTGGCGCAGTCCTACACTTGCTCCATTCTGGGACTCCGTCTTTAAACTCATTAGTGACATCACTCATCTGAAATGCCCTCCTATCCCGCAGATGGCCCTCCTCGGGATTGGTATACTGGACTGGCCCCCCTCATTGCGAGTGCTCGTGACACACATACTCATAGCAGCTAGACCAGTTATAGCTAGGCTGTGGAAACAGCAGACCATCCCGACCCTGTCAATGATGATTGACACACTTAACACACTAGTTTGCCAGAGCTCATCTCAGGAAACAGAAATTCAATACAGACTGGGGCTGTTGGATGACTGACAAACGTTGTAGCTCTGGAATGGTGTAAAGGAATCAACTACCACAAGTGGGTCATGCTAGCACAGTACTCCAGAGGCAAATGTCTCTTGGCAGTTTTTAAGTGTTTCTCATTCCACTTATGGAGAGACTTTCATTATTTTTTGCACTACCTAATTAATGTCCCAAAAACATGAGTGCATCACAGTTTAGACAAAAATGGTTAGCTCATGTATTTACTTGCGCATTTATTGCGCAAAAGCGTGTTAATAGGCGTGAATCAATGCTGGTAATGCACACGCCTGTTAATGCTGTCAACATGCGCGGATGGCGTGTTATCATCTATGTGTTAGGCACTACTTCCTGGCTACAGCTTAAAGGATTGCCTCATGAGGATATTTCATGGCATTATGATTGTTAAAATGGCAATATATTGCTTATTGTAACCGGACATTTTAGTTTAAACTGCTTACTGTTTCTGAGCCACCTCCTAGGAGGGGAAATATCTCACTGTTTTTTTTTTTCTGGTTTGTGACTTACAAATCATGAAATGTTGCTGTACAGACATAATTCAATGAACGGAAAATCTGTATTTTGGCCTAGCACAGATGAACAATATGAGGCTCGCTATTCCTTCTGTCCATCCGTCCTCAGATGTACTGGGCAATGTTCATGTTCAATTGCAGAAGGTGTCCTATGTGGGATTTGAACCAGGGAGTCAGGTGCTGTAGGGCAATTGTTCTAAACCCTAAGCCACTGAGCTGCCTGAAAGATTTCTGATCATGAATCTTGGTAGAGGTAGGAATGTCCTCTACCAAGATTCCAAGACATATGCAGCCAACAGCATCCCAGCAACCAATGACTCATCCCTGGCCCCATTCAACTTATTACATATGCAGCCAACAGCGTCCCAGCAACCAATGACTCATCCCTGGCCCCATTCAACTTATTACATATGCAGCCAACAGCGTCCCAGCAACCAATGACTCATCCCAGGCCCCATTCAACTTATTATATATGCAGCCAACAGCGCCCCAGCAACCAATGGCTCATCCCTGGCACCATTCAACTTATTACATATGCAGCCAACAGCATCCCAGCAACCAATGGCTCATCCCTGGCCCCATTCAACTTATTATATATGCAGCCAACAGTGTCCCAGCAACCAATGACTCATCCCTGGCCCCATTCAGCTGCAGGCACATGAGATTTCCCAGCTGGCAGCTTAATGTAAGCCAGGGGTGGGCAACTCCGGCCCTCCAGCAGTCCCATGAGGCATTGCAAGACTGACAGTTCAGAGGCATGTTCAGTTCCTTAGCCAAGCACTGAGTGGCTGTTCCGCAGCACTTCAGTTCGCTGCAGCAGCTTCACTGACTCCCAGAGGCATGTTGGGATTTGTAATTAAAGCACAGCTCGAGGGCTGGAGTTGCCCACCCCTGATGTAAACAAAGGGGCCTGGGATTCTGGTTGGTGTAATTACCTGAATATGGCAATAGCCATAATTGGTCAATGATATCAGCCAGCATCTCTGCCCCTTTGTTTGCATTCAGCCATTGGCTGGCAGCTGAATGGTGCCGGAATGGGTCACTGGTGAAAGGCTCGAGCTGGCTGGACAATTGTGTCCTGGAAGAGGCTTGGTCAAAATCTCTAGGGAGTTCTGCTTATCATCACGTGATGGATTGCTGTTTCACCTGGGTGTATACATAAGATAGTATTGGAAGTCCGTATGAAGACATATCATTTTGACCTGTTTACTAAGTGTACTGTACTATTTATGTATTTACAAAAATGTATTGTGATCATTTTGAAATAGCTGCCCATTTCAAAGTTAATTTGTTTTATCTCCCGTTGTCATTTTCATTGACTTGTTTTTCTTTGAACCCATTTGGGTAGAGCAGTGTTTTGTTTTCTTGTATACAATTTGTACAAATCACCTTACTAAAGTGTAACTCAGTTTCATTTGTATTGTAGGTTGAGATGCCCACAGCCCTCCCTGACAGTCTTATACACACCTGTCCCTGATCCAGCCAGATATTGCCACAAAGATGCAGCGCTGCTGCTTGTCAAAATCCTTAAAACTGGGCCCATGAATTTCTTGTGAATGATCAATTCAGTCCTATGGAATGTTTGCACTCTTGGCAGAGTATGGAGTATGAAGATTTAATAGTATTGAAAGCAGAGCACACAGAAGCCTAGAAGGTTTTCTATGTGATCCCCCTGAATTCCATCTATATGCTGCCCCCCACATCTCCTCTTCTGCCGCCGTCTGCTGATCCTCTTGTGATGGAATGATACCCAGAGTACTAGGGCAGAAGACAGAGCCTAAATACAAATTCTCTGTTTGAACTTAGCTTGAAACATAGCATGTGGTAACAGTTTTTTAAAAAGACAAAGTCTACCTTTTAAAAAAATAAATAAATGGAGTTGGGTAAATGGAGGTGGGGTTGAGAGGGTGTAACTGTCACCATGTTTCATGTCACATCTTGAATATGGGTATAACATGAAACATGGTCTGAAAGGTAAACGTAGCCTTTAGGGTACCTGAGTCAAGGAAGACCTTTTCACATTTTCCATATACCATGCCCACTACCTGTGTGATAAAATAGTGGCAAATTCAGGTGTGCATTTAAAATCAACGTACTACATATCTGTAAGTACCCGTTCTCCCATTTACTCACTTCTTAGTCACTGTGAGAACCTTACAAGAACTTTGAGAAACTCCTCTTGCTTAAACACATGTATTGATGATGACCTCAGTGATCAGCAGATGTGTTGTGCAGTAACATGTCATTTTTAAAGCTGACACAGTGACAGAACCAGTTCACACCCAGATTGAAAATTCTGAAGAATTTTTAACGTCACGTTTTATTAACAGACACTTGAAACAACTAGAATTTTCAGTGACTTGTTGAAATTCTACTGTCTGTTTCCTAGTTATTTCCATTCTATTCTCCAAGTCTTCTCACTCCACAGGAGCTGTAGACAAATGTTGGAATTTAGATATGTTATGATGGAACAACTGTTCTTGCAGAATAGATAAGTGAGCGACAATTTATTTGTGAACACTTACATGGGATTGCGGTGGTCGCTCCTTTTCTCTTCTCCTCATCTCACTTTGTAGGGGTCGTTGCCCCTTTAAGAGTATGGCCCCTTTAAGAATCTCTTACTTGTTTAGGCGGGAAAGCTGCTTGTTTAGCTTCTAAAAAATTCTTAGAGCTCATTCTCTCCCTATTAAAGATCGAATTCTGAGGATCAGAGGGCACTTGGCTGGACGCACAGCACAACAAGCTCTTTAGCTATAATATGGGCTCGCTGTGTTTGGGAGTCCAGCCATGAAGAACCCTGGTCTGTCAGGTCCTAGAGAGGGCTGAAGCCACTGGAGGAGTGGAGAGGCTGCACCGCTGTCTGGCAGCCGCTGAAGATCTTCACAGCCGGGACGAAGTTTTGCACCTTGTCCGCCGTGGGGAAAAGAAGTGTGCCTTCTCACCACTGCAGTGATCTGCCGGAGTGTCAAGGTCCATCGGCTCAGCCAGTGGGAGAGAGGTAGCGTGAGGTGGATCGACAGCCAGAAAATGTCGGAAGAAGGCAAGAGGCATAGCCGGCTGACAGCAGAACTGAGGGAGGAACTGTCAAGCGAGAGCGCAGGAGCAGACGGACTTTCTCTCCATCACCATTGAGGAGAGCTGGTTGGTGGGCCCAATGCCGTGCTTCAACCCCTGGACAGCAAGCATTTCCTAGGCAATGAGCCGCCGGCATCCCTCACAGTACCAATGTTATTATGGCCGGCCTTTCTTTTCCAACACCCGAGTCAGCTTCTTTGGATCCGCCGGTGACAACTGCAGCAGCAGCTTCTCCAGCACTCCTTGCTTAACCAGCTCCATCTCAGCCTACACATCAGGTGCTTGATTTGGTCCATCCCTCAGCTCAAGCGATTCCATTGGTCTGTGCTGCAGCTCCATCTCCATCAAGCCTAGCTTCTAATGGGAGTGGTGAGCTTTCTCAAACTGTTGTTCGTAATAATTTAATTAATTATTTGTCTAAAATTGCTGATAAGCTTTCTAGTTCTTCTCCTACTGCTGCTGTTTGGTCTTCTGTACCTGATCTTAACAATGTCTCTTCGCCCTGTTTTTTCTTCAATTGCCTCTCCAGTTGTTTGTGCTCCTGTCAATGTTAATTCTTTAAATAACTTAGAATCGATTAGGCCCAGAGTATCCCTCAACTGTCCTTGAGGGAAGCTTTACCTTGTGAGATTTCACCTTTTGGGATACATTTATCCTTGTCATTAAAAGAAAAAATCTGGAGGGGCGAATTTATTGATTTGTTATCAATTTTGCCTTTTGCTAAGGATTTCACTTGTAAACAAGATAAAGAAAAAAGGTGAAGAGGATAGATTTAGGCCTGTGGCTCATTCTTCTTTGGTTGCAGGCTTTTTGCATTTCTGCCAGTGTTTTAGGTGAAAAATCGCCAGATAAGTTTAGCGGGTTACTTCAGAATGTTGAAATTATTTTGGAGACTTATAATAATGTTGGTGGTTTAGGTTGGTTCTATTATGACGAGTCATTTTGTCAAAAAATATCAGTTTATCCTAAAGACGTCGGCTTATGGCTAAATCTTATTTTGCCTCAAAAGACTGCTTTACCTAAGCAGCCGCCTCTTTCGTCTTCAACTTCTGTTCTTCGCGAAGGCGTTTGCTTTGCATTCAACGAGAGCAGATGGGCCTCTGCTTGTAAATAACGAGTGTTCTTTTTGTGCTGGTTCTCATCCTTTGAGTAGATGTTTTAAGTAAGCTGATAATTCCGCTCCTATGCAAAATGATATTTTTCAGAAAAGCCTGCACTCCAGTGAGGCTGGAAAACATATTCCATTGGTTAATGTTGTACCCAGACAGGGAGAAGCTGCTGATTGTTTGTTTTTTTTTGTTTAAAAATTCCTACTTTGAATGGTACGTTGAATAGTTAAAAATCTAAACTCAGTAGATTATTTTTCTCACATTGTTAAAGGAAAAAGCTCCAAAGAATTAGCTGATGGTAGAATTGCTGGCTTATTTTATCTCTCCTCCTTTCGAAAACCTTTGTATATCTCCTTTAGGATGTGGCACAGTGGTTTAAACGCCATGTGTCTGTTGAGGAAATCATTTCTATTTTCTTTCTATTTTAAGTCCTGTCACCTGTACAGGAAATAAGAGAAAAGCACTCGATCCTCCCTTCTACTAATTTGTTTTTGCATTTCTGGTTGTTTACCTTCCCTTTGGGAATTTCCCCTTACTTTTTGCCTGACACCTATTAAAGCTGAACTCCAGCCTTTTCTTCAATCTTGCACAGTCGTACAGGTCCTTCTCCTGTAGTGAAATCGCTTACGCTGATCTTACTGAGTACTGTCTACTCCTACCAGACACCCACCCATCAAGACATTTTGCCAACTGCTTGTATCAGGTTATTGGTAACACAGAAAGAAAAACACTTAAGTAAGCTCTACCCTTTAACCACTTCCCGGCCGGCCATTGTATAAAAATGGCCGGCTTTGAGCTTCCTGGATGTAACAGGCCGTGTATAGGGCCATTAATCACTTAAAACACTAAACTGATGAGTTGTAAAAGCTTTTAAAGCATCGCCTATGGTCGATTTTGGGTATCGTAGTTTTTGCGATTTCGCGGGTGCGCGCAATTTTTAAGCTTGACATGTTTGGTGTCTATTTACCCGATGTGCCACCGCCTTTTATATTTTAACAAAATAATTGGGTAATAATAATTGTTTCCTAACATATTTTTTTTCCAAAATTTTCAGTAATTTTTACTAAATATAGTAAAAAATAAAACTCGCAGTGGTGATTAAATACCGCCAAAAGAAAGCTCTATCTGTCCCCAAAAAAAGGTATAAAATGAATTTCAGTACAGCGTTACATGACTGAATAAATGTCAGTCAAAGTACTGCAGTGCTAAATACTGAAATACTGAAATACTGGTCTTCAAGCGGTTAAAACTATTCTTAATAAAAAAGTTTTGATTACAGACTGGCCATAGGCATAAGATGAAGATGAGTGAATCTGTAAAACATAAGTCAAGGCAACTGGACTTGCTGCATTTCTCTGGAAGACATTTCACTGGACATCCGACCAGCTTTCTCAATTCAGAATGACTTGTACAAAAAATTATCTGGGAATAAATATGGTGAATGTCACCATAGTTATTCCCAGATACATTTTTGTTTAAGTCATTCTGGATTGAGAAAGCTAGTCAGATGTCCAGTGAAACGTCTACCAGAGAAATACAGCAAGTCAAGTTGCCTTGACTTATTTTTTACAGATATGCCATGACCTGGATGAATGAGAACCTTCACAGAAAAGACATGCGGACATTTTCAGCAACATATGGCTAAGATCTCTTGTTTATGGAAGCAGCAAACACCCACTGACCAACTGCTTTTTGGGGAACCAGACAGGTTTGATATGCTGTGTAGACATAACAGGAGAAGTTGTATTTGAATCCATGTTCTGCATATCGATGAATGTTTTGTATGCTGTATATGCAAAAAAAAAACTATTCAGAATAACACACAATTGTCCCTTACTTTAAAAAAATTCAATTTTAATAAAATATACACCTTTTATATAAATAATAAATAGAAGATACAATAGGAAAGAGGGCTTTTTCTAATATAAAAATATCATATTATAGAAAAACATGTTTGCTTGTCCTTTAGGCCTGTTTTCTATTGCAATTTGCTTTATATTATAGAGAGTTCAGAGGCTGGGCACTTGCATTTTCATAGATGCCCATCTGCCCCAGCTATAATGAGTAGATCTTTAATGATTTTTTTTGACCAGTTTCAGATTACAGAAAATGCAGCAGTGGCATTGGAAAAATTACGGATGAATTTGGTGTAGTGACACCCCATAGGTAAGAGGCATTGCTTATAACTCGGAACTATGGTGGGAAGAGAAGATCTCACTCATGAGGTCCTTGGAAACGTAATAAACTAGTTAATGATCTATCTAAATAGTTTCCACTCTTAATGTGAACTTGTGCTTTACCAATGCCCCTCCACAGCACCATATAATTTCCGTTCTTTTGTCCTCCCACTGCTATGTCAGGAAGAGCTGCTCTGTGCCATCTATGAGTCGCTCAAGGTGTAACTTCCATAGAGCTATGGTCTCTCTCCATTGGACAGCACAGGAGTGAGTCACATGCTTATCCATATCTGGAAGAACTTGTATTTTCCTTGCTTCTGGCAGCTAAATGAGACAGCAGGGGAGTAAAGGAAAGGTGATTATGTGCTGCTGGGAAGGGGGGCATTAAAGCAGATCTGTTGCTTTAACCTTTAAATCAAGAATTCATTAACACCAAACTGAATTTCCAAAAATTAGAAAAATGAGTGATCTATTGACCTTATAGTAGAGCCAGTTGAATAGGGTCCTTCACAGCACATCTACAATGTATGTAAATCATGGGGGAAACTTAACATTGGTTACCAATTTTTGAATGCATGCACCTGGCGTGTATACATTCTTAAAGAAGACATATTTGGTGAGTAAAATATACTCTTCCCAATACTTAGAGCCGATGTGGGACATTGCATCTGTCACGCACCGGCTCTATTCTGGTGTGGAAGCGAACATGCTACTGTTGATCACTCAGCTAAAGGTCTCCTCCATGCAGAGAGCATTAATGGTCAGTCAGTGCTCCCCGCAAGGATTCCCTCCTCCCCCTTTGTTCCTCCACCTCTCACTGGAGGGACCGACAGGGGAGGGGGTGGGCACGGCTGGCTCTGGACCTAGAGAGGCAGAGCCAGCGATCAATTCGGTAGCCGGGTAAATCCCGACAATATTGCAGCTGGGAAGGTTCCCGACAATATTGTCGGGATTTACCCAGCTACCGAATTGATCGCTGGCTCTGCCTCTCTAGGTCCAGAGCCAGCCGTGCCAGCGAAGTAAAGATGCAAAAAGGTTTGACTTTACTTCTCTTTTAATGAACTATTGCCTTTAAGTAATTTGTTCCTTTAATTAGTAGGATTTCTTAACAGTATTCTAGTCTTAGTATGCTAGCATACCCAATAACAATTATAGGAAGAAATCTTTCTTCATCCCAGCACTGTTACCCTAGAGGCAGAAATATATATCCAAGTTATAAACGGCTAATATTGTTTACCAAATGACTCTATAGTTATTTATATTTGACTTAACTGCATGTTATTATCAAAGTGTGTTTTAAAGAAAAAAAGGGTCATCATCCAGGAATTCATAGACAGTCTAAATGTATTAAAAAAATTGAACTTTCTCTTATTTGCATATCAGTTGCACTGTTCTAACAATCTAATGAAGATTTGGATATTTTATTAGCAGTTGCCACTTAAAGGGGAGATTTTGGTGTTTCACACCATGCAGTGTGATAACACCAGTATCTGTCACACCCGATGGCTCAGGTCTCATTCACGCGGAGTCATCAGGTGGCTGCATGCAACAACTGTCCCTCCCAGGCGCAGGTTTCTGCAAAGACGTGCATGCTATACGACTGCACATCCATGTGAATGAGGCCTTAGTGTTAATATTTAGCATCCAAAGTTTTGCTTACATAGTATTATTTTGAACTAGCGACATGATCAACTTAACATTACAGTAATACATTCATACAAACATTTGAACTGTTTATAATGATCTAGGAAAGGTAAACAAGGTAGTAAACCTGAAGAAGACTTTAAGAAGTCAACTAAGTAAGAATATTGTAATCAAGTCTATACATTTTGTCATGGTAGTATTGCATAATAGGTCTTTAGTTATCCTCCCTGCAGCTTGTCAATCATTTGAGAACATTTCCTGTTAAATCTGCTGTGGGCAATGATACGTGCTAACACAGGAGGGCAGAGCAATTCTTCAGATTGAAAACTGCAGTCTGTAGACATATGACTGTTGTAGAGATGACTCTGTAGTGTGGGTAGCGGCAAAAAGCTCTTCTCTTAGTCCTTGGTTACTTTTCTTGCTGGCATAGCTGCAGGTGAGATCAATATATGCTTGTAAAAAAAGTTACATAAAAAAACTATCTGTTTGTAATAAGGCTTCCATCATTGCAGTTCGTTTTCTCTTCCGGTACTGTGCTGACTTTGGCTTTCAGATAAAATCACAACTATAAATTGTGTATTCCTCTGAAATCCCTTAGAAGGCAGTTTGGGCACATTCAAGTCCTTTTAGTTGACTTCTCCTTGACTTTATTAAAGTGTAACTGCACCTTTAATTCACTTGATACATTTAAAAGTGTTCCTGCAGTCTATAAAACAAAGCAAATATGTTGGACAGATCAATCCAGTTTCTAGTAGCATGGCCTGGCTGTTTGCATCCATCTTTGTTGTAGACAAGCAGTTTCTGTGCACCCCTAGAGGGGACTGCTTAGAGTGTTGAGCTGAATGAATAACCTGTCTACCAGGCCATAGGAGACTGCAGGCAAAATTGTGCCTTAAATTCCATAAAGGTAACCCATCATATTGGCATTTTTAATAGGCTGCTGGACATGTGCAAGTCTATATTGTTTTAGTGAAAATGCAGTTATTGTTCAGTCTTTCTATGTTTCAACCATAGAAAGCATATATGCAATCATGTTTAGTTGAGTATACTGTGGCAGTGTTTACTTTGAAATTCAACCCCAATTGCTTAGTGGCATCAACTTTCATAAAAACCATGAAATGCAGTAATGCGTGTCTTATACTCTTTGACCCAAAGAGCAGGCAGTTACATATTTATCCTGTAATCCATCCGGATATGTTATGTCCATATAGCTTTGCCTGAGGTTCCATAAAAGGAATAGATATGTCTTGTAAACATTCAGCATGGCTAGTATGATTTTAGTAGCTCCAAAAGAAGGAGAACCTTTCGAAGATATTCTCATTTTCCTTAGTTTTTTTTTTACCCAGCAGCTCCCTCCAAGGCATTCGCCGAAATGGCTGTATAAAAGAAAGATTGTTCATAGTCTGGCTAGTAGATGAATTCAAAAACTTTCTTTTAATCGGTAATGCTGCAAGCTAAGGTCTGTGATGCAGAAAATATATAATGGACCAATGACAGAGAGTTACAAATCTGTTAGATTTGGTGCTGAAGCTCTTATCGATGCAACTGTCTTATTAAGTGGCTTCTTCTCTGTATTATCTAAGTGAATATGGCACTGGCACGTAGAAGCTTTGCTGTAGGTTACCGAGTGATCACTGGACTTTTTGAACTTGTTAAAACAGCCTAAAAATCTTTTAAAGATCAGGTAAAATATCTCACAAATGCTGATGACAATGCACATTGCAGAGGCTGCTACCATGAAGTATGTGAAAACTTTCTTCTCAGTTGGCCTGGCGATATAACAATCCACAATGTTGGGGCACGGGTCGACATTGGTACACTTGACGAGCCGAGGCATGTCAAAGCTGTCCCACATTTTATGCAGGATGTAAAGAAAGGTGATCTCTATGCCAGTTTTGAAGAAAAGACTCAGAAGATAAGTCCACCAGAGACCTCCATGTTTCTTGCCAGTATTGGAGTACAGCTTAGAACAATTCTCACCATTTTTCACGCGGTTCTTTTTTTCTCGCTCTTCTCTATAAGCAACATGCATTATTACCAGAAGAGAAGGGCAAGTCACAAATATCAGCTGGAGGGCCCAAAGTCGAATATGAGAGATGGGGAAGTAGTGGTCATAGCAGACATTAGTGCAGCCTGGTTGCCGGGTGTTGCAATCAAAATCTTTTTGCTCATCTCCCCATACTTTCTCTGCTGCAACCACATACACAAGAACTCGGAATACAAAGACAACTGATAGCCAAATACGTCCAAAAGCTGTTGAGTACTTATTCACGCCACTTAAGAGACCCTGGAATGTCTTCCAATCCATTGTGACTTAGATCCCTGAAGAGACAAAAGAAGGGCACATTTATTAGTATTTTAATTAAATATAAAACTTAAAAATAAAATAAAACTTTTCTGCAGTGTTGTTGTCATTCTTTAAAAACTATTAACATGTTTATCTAAGTTCTGCATTATAATGCCGATAAAATGCAAATTAGCTGTTCTGCCTATCCTTTAAAATCTTTGAGAGTTAGATGGGCTATGATTTTTTTTATGCCTACTGTCAATATAACATTATCATGATTTACACAAGCAACTTAAGTAGAATAAGTTCATAATGCTTCATTATTCTGGTGTATATCTAGGTATACACCAAGATGGCAGTGCCTATATCGGTTTGTGACGTTGTGCATCCCGCCTCCAAGATGGTGGCACGCATGCGCAGCATACGCCGGTGACCAATATGGCCACTACGTGTTCGCAAATGAATTATGTGGCCGAATAAGGTTTTCATATATTCGGGCATATAATAATTTGTTAATTCGGATGAACCGTCCGAATCAACAGAATTTTGTTGATTTGCATTGTCCGAATCCACACAAGTCATTCCACATATGTAGGACTGTTAAAACCATGGGGCCTCAAAAACTGTAAGTGGTTTATTAGGATGGATTCACATGTTTTCTTAAATAAAACTTGTATTATGTCATGTGCCCTGGATTCTGCTGATTATTTAATAGCTATAAACAGCATCTGACAATCTACTGATCTCATTCATATATAAATCTGAGCACCTCACTCACCAACACTAAACACGGATGTACTCAGTACTGAGCACTCTGTTGTTCATTCATAGCTGAATAAATAGCTAAGTTTTAAAATGGCAGCCGGTCTCGGCTGTTCTGGCAGGCCCCTACCGGCACTCAATAAGAGTGCACTTTAAAAATGAATGTAAGCAGAATACTTCCACTTATTGTGTACATTGGAAGATATTCACGGCAGTTCCTCTGAGAACGGGTCCAGGACAGAGCTGTTACTGATGTGGTGATCCATTGCTGGCTGGGGTTTTGGATTAGAACTCCACTGATCCCCCATGATTAAAAAAATGTGTAAAAATGAACCAATATATATACAGTATATATATTCCCTTTAAGCTCTACAGTTCACCTTCGTTACATAAAATTGCACTAAAGAGATATCATTTTATTCAGTGGACTTTGTTGTTTACAATTTTGGGGAAAATATACGGGGGTGTAAACATTGTGTTAGGACAAAAATGACAGGAATTTTTTTTAAAACTATTTATTCCCAATAAAAGCCAAGGAAATAAAAATCGATTCTTTTGTTGAAGAAATTATGTATAATAAGTTAGGGTAGGCTACAAAAGCTAAAGGACATAATGTATGGAACAGAGACATCGGTAAAATTAAATTGATAAATGCTCTGGGACTAAGAGCTATATAAGGCCTGGGGACTCAAGTGGTTAATAATTCATATATGGTGATGGTCTCAGGAAACAATGGCATTGAATAAGGTTGATTTGACACACATCAGATATGAAACTTTATATAGTAAAGATATAGAGTATAGTAAGTAAAAAAAACAAACAAGACTCAACCTGTTTTGTTCCTGTAATAACTAGAAGTGTTATCCTTGAAGGTATTTTCCCAGCATAGCAATGATTTTACCATTTCTATTAACGCCTCTGTATAACATATGGCACACCCCCACCCACACACCAAACCTTGCCAGTAAAGTAATGTGTGACAGTTGGACTGTGCAAGGTAAAAACCTTTGCATTACATAGGTGTCACCCATTTGAAGTATGATTGAGCAGTTTGGGAAATTTGAGGTACTTTTCTATTGCTCTACAAAGATATAGATTAGACAAAGACAATCAAGGTTCCAAGCTTCTTTTCTTGTGCAATAAGTCAGAAACGCATTTGGCAATATAGCACTTGGTCCCATTCAAATCAGTGGCCCCATTATGGAATAAAATAACCTCTTTATTTATGTTAATGCTGGCTGTAGCTCCAGCCCTGTCTGAAGCCTAAAATATGAGCATTACCGTGGGGGAGGTACAGCCAGCACTAAGCCCCCACTCTCTTGGCTGACTGTTCGTTTACAATTATGAGTTAGCAATCAGCACTACAGGGCAGTGTGATAGAGCTGCCAGCTGCTAGTAAACATACAGGGCAGTTGTAGCTCTATCACACATATGTCTTTGTGATATCCCCTTTGCACACTGTATCGTTATACCCCAGAATCCAACAGGTGCTGGAACAACTGGTGGATGGCGCCACAGTATACAATCTAGAAGATATGTTGTCTGCTGTAGATCATAGCTTGCAGTGATAAGTAATCTCTAATGAATGAAAGTACTGGTCTTCAGAGCACCCCCTGCTGCCAGGGACCAGTGCTGTCACTCAAAAATTGCAGAGTGGTTGGACCAAGGAGGGTAAACAGCGTTTGACCATGCTGCTTATAAACAGGACACTGCTTATCATCCAATCAGGATGGATTTGAATTGGACCAAGTGCTATAAGAACTTGTTCCCTAGCGTATGAAATAAAAATGTTCATTTTTTAAAATGTCTTCTTTAATCATAATTCACTCATATTCTTTTGCTACTATTACTACTCAATAAGTAAAGGTACATTAGAACTTTATATAGAGTTCAAACAATGTGCATTTCAGTTCATCTGCTTAAAGGTAAAAAAAAAAGCATGTTCCAGAGTGCCTTATGTTCTTACACAATGGTCAAAACTCCCACAATTGCTTTAAGCCAGATCTGATATAGATGTAGAACTGGAGGGGCATTAGAAATAGTGGTGGAAATTTAAATGTAACCATGTTTTAAAGCTCTACTTCAGTTAATCATTTTAAATAAAATAGGAAATGTTAAAGCAGTATCAAACTCTCAATTAGTTCTTCAATAATGAATCCAGATCAAATAATTACACATTGCCCAGCAAAGTATTTTTTTACATTTTTGACAAGATCACAAGGCACATCAACATCTCCAGCAGCCGTCCATCTACTAGCTTGGAGAAGGAGGGGGGGCGGTGGAGCAGTAAGCAGGAGAGTGTCTTGCTTTGCTGTTGCTGTGTGCTTGTGCATAAACATTTCACTTGCACACAGAAGGGTGGCTCCATAGGACCCTGCATTGGAAAGGAGCCACCCTAAAACAAGATATCATAGCCAGTGACCAGCTGATTTTTCATGAAACTTAAACTTTTAAACATCAAGGAGCAGCATCCATTGTAAGTGATTTAATGAGCATTTGAAACAGCTTAAAAAACCTTTTGACTTTAATATCACTTTAAATACTCTTTATTCCCAGCTGTTTCCCGAATGGGGAGTTTTCCACACACTTAAAGAAGAACTATGGGGTAAGTGTTTTTCCCCATAATTCTCCTAAGGGTCACGGAAGGACATAAACTAGCAACCTCCCGTGACCCAAATCTCAGTATATCGCGAGCTACAGCTTGCGGTATACTGAGACCACCGCAGCCAGGACGGATCCGGTCGAGATCCACCCAGCTGCGTGAGTGACAGCTGACTCTGCCTATCTAGAGGCAGAGCCAGCTGTACCCGCCCCCTCCCCGTACATTCCGCCATTCAGCAGTGGAGGATCAGAGCTGGGGGAGGGGGGAATCCCTGCAGGGAGCCGTGAGTGATAGTCACGGCTCTCTGCTGGGAGATGATCAAGAAGTGAGCGAGCGACGGTATGTGTTCGCTCATTTCCCAATATGTTGAGCCGACGTGTGACAGTTTCATTGTCACACGTCGGCTCGAACTATGAGGGTGAGTGATTTTCACTCAACTCATAGTTCTCCTTTAAAACTTCATGTAAGATGTCATCCTTTCAGGGTTATTCACAAAAGGGTGAAGAGTTTGGAGAAGGCAGGAGAAGTGAACAATCTAGGAAAACATAGCTGAACTGGAAAAACTCTGCAATTCAGTTCACTTTCAAGCTCAGCTATGCTGTCCTAGATTGTTCATTTCCCCTGCCTTCTCCAAACTCTTCATCCTTTTGTGAATAACCGTGTTTGTGTTACTGACAGAGTTCTTAAGCCTATGTTGAGTTAGCCTTAACAAAAAAGGTCTTGGCTGGAGTTTGGGTTTAACTGTTATTTTGCGCACTTATTGCATTTATTGGTGTTGAAGTGGTAAAAATTCACTTTGCAAAGAATACACAATCAAGTGCAAGGAAAAACATGATTGAGCGATAGGAGTCAGCAAAGCTTCACCTCATTCCCTTGCAAAGTGAAAATTCTCATACAGAGTGAACAGCTTATTTTCCTTTAGTAAATGAATGCCATTGCCTCTATGTGGCGTTTTGATCCCATGTTATAGCTGAGACAACTGTGTACAACACTGAGATATACATTGAGTGGCCAGATTATTATGACCACCTGACCACCACCTGTTTGTAGGCAAATTAGCTATAATTTCGTGCTGAAGTTGCTAGAGGGCCAGACCATTATAAATAGGGAAGCAGGTTATTTACCACCACAGTAGATGTGATTTTTTTCTGAAGATATGACACAAGGATTGGACAGTCGAGCATTGGAAAAAAGTCATGTGGTCCGATGAATCACATTTCCAGTTGCATCATGCAGATGGCAGAGTGAGAATTTGGTGGGAACAGCATGAAAGCATGCACCCCACATGCATGAGTACAACCCTTCAAGCTGGTGGGTGCAGTGTTATGGTTTGGGGCATGTTTTCCTGGCATGATGTGGGCCCTTTAATTCATTTGGAACAACGTCTGAATAGCACAACATACCATGGAGATGGCTTCTTCCAACCAGACAATGCGCCATGCCACGGTGCTCGTATTGTGCAGGAGTGGTTTCAAGAACATGAGGGAGACTTTACCTTGCTTAGGTGGCCCCCACAATCACCAGATCTCAATCCAATTGAGCATTTGTGGGACGAAGTTGAAAGAGCTATCAGGCAGCTGGTTCCACAACCATCAAATCTCACAGAACTGGACAGTGCTATTCATCAGGTATGGTGTCAGATTCCTCACATCACCTTTCAACATCTCGTGGAGTCAATGCCAAGAAGAATCGCCGCAGTATCGAAGGCAAAAGGTGGCCCAACGAAGTACTGATGGGGTGGTCATAATAATCTGGCCACTCAGTTTAGATTATCTCTTTCTTCAATGATGAAGGTAGTTTCCTAATCAGCAATGGTATATATAGAGACCATACAGCCTTTTGTGCTGCCCTAGGTAAGAGTAAACTTAGGCACCCACCATAATCTATATTTGCCCCACCCTTTCCTGTTTAAGACATTATGCGTAACCTGTCACTCTTGGATACAGTGCACATGCTGTGCCCAGCTTCTGACAGGTTGTGCTATTAGCGTAGCGGGGAAGCCCACTGCGCATTTTGCTTATCCTGTCAAAAGCTGGATTCAGCGAGCGCCTTTTTAAATAGTAACAGGCGTGCGCTGTATCCCTTCTGCCAGTGTCGGAGAGAGAAAGCTGAGCTCGTCAGTGGATTCGGGTAATTCGGGGATTGCCGCACTGGTTTGGTGGCAGCATTTTTTTGCCACCCCCTGGAAAGTGCTGCCCAAGGCAGATTAGTTTGCCTTGCGGTAGATACACCTCTGCATACAGCTATGAATCAAGCTACTGTATGATATGAATGAAGGTTCAAAGAATAACAAATTTAAAAGTGAAAGTTTCCAAAGGAGTAAAAGAGTTGCTTTTATGGAAATGTCAGAGATAAATTATAACTAGTAATATGATAACATGAGTCATGCTGACATGGAGCAAAGACAAGAGTAAAGGACCGAGGGTTCACAGTTCTAAACTAGGAGATAACTCCATGAAGGCTGCTCATACTGACTACACTTTCTTTGCATTCTATTCTTAGTGGCAGGTTGCCTAATAATTATCAGTTAAGGCAGCTAACAAACATAATAATATTACATAAAAAATAATGTTGTGCTTTGGGAGATTGTAACAACAAATTCTCTTTTCTCTTAGCTTCAAGCCCCTTGCTAGAGCACAATGTTCTGTAATTACAGGCTCCAATGCCTGCCGAAGACCATGAATTAGAGTAATCTCTGATAAATGTTATCATTACTTAAATAATAAAGTTGAAAATATATACAAAAAATAAAGCAAATAACACTGGAGTTAGACTGCAGCAGTAACTCTTTTCAACCAATCAAATTCATTGTTTTACTTAAAAGATTAGGTCTGCTTTGTTACTGCTGGCATCTGGCTAACTTTACCATGTTTTCTTTTCAGATTTTTAAAATCAGTCTTACCCTAAAGGGCTGGTAAAGAGGACCACTAAATAGGTTTTATGGTCTGACCTTAAAGAAGAAGTCTCACCAGAAGTTAAAGGCTTGTTAAATTCCAAAGGGGACAGAGTGCAAATAACACCGGGCCCATTAACATCTATGCATTTGTCAATAAAATCTATTTTTTTTTTTCTGTCAGTGCTGGCTGTAGCTCCACCCCAGGCTGAAGCCCAATTTATAGGGGGAAGTACAGCCAGCACTGAATCCCCCTTACCATTTTCCATCCTTCCTTGCAGTGCACCCCTGTGCCTCCTCTGCATCCTTTGTATTGATAAAAGGCTGAGCCCACAACCTAAGTCTACTTGGTTGCTGTGTTTTGTAATTGCGCTGCGAATAAAGCTTGAGTTCATACTCTCCAGATGAGGGCAGCAGTACAGATACTGTGCATCCACTGCTTAAAGTAAATACATTAAAGTAAATACATATATTTATGGCAAAACAGGTCACTTTGATACGTCCAATTTTTTAAAATTGTGACATTTTTTGCCAAGATATAATTATCTTCTCTCTGGCATTTTTAGTTGTTCCAAATAACTTGCAGCATTATTCAACCTGCAAATGTTTGTAGCAAGTTAAAGAAGAAGTCCAGTCAAACATTTAATAGTGATCCCATTTGGAAGTTTCAAAGGGAATATCTAACATTTTCACCAGTCAGAGATGAAATTTTTCCAAACTTTGTGGCGATTTCCTTTTTTTTCCCATTTTAGGTTTGGGAAATTAGGGTAAATTTCCTCACTGGGGTACTCTGACAGAAATAAAAAGATGCCAGAAATTCTAACCTTCCCCACTGCCTAAGTCTTGAAAAACTGTTTTGACTGGATTTGTGCCTTAAAAAATAATAGACTCCCTTGCAGAGCCAGAATGGGTTCTTTGATGATGGCAAGCTTAGCCTCTCTGGCTTCTGCCAGATGTCTCCCAGGTAATCTTACCACTGTACTCTAGTGACCCAATAGTTCTCGGCTGAGTATCTGAGATTATTTACTAATTGTTTGTACTAATTAAATATTCCTGCACGTGCAGAGCTGGCGGTGTGTTCATAAACTCACCCTTAACACGTGGATGCATTCCATTCTTATTAGGATGAGCCATGCTATGTGGGTCTTGAAACTTGTCATGACATTACAAAAAGAGGAATTTAAATGACATGATTTAAACAAGTACAAAAAGCTGTGTGTGTTAACGCTTTCAGTATATACATATGAACTCCAGGCAGATATTAGAAACACAAATTGAAGCAACCCTGTATTCATGAAAGAACTCCAGGTTAGGAAAAAACTTACCCTTGCAGTGGAACTACACCTGCACTGCAAAGGTTAAGTGCTCGTTTTGTCTAGGGGGTGCAAATAAAGATGTAATACTCACCTGATCCTCAGTCTTGCTGATTCCCTCCGAACTGCTAGACCAGTCCCTGCAGCCTCTGCTCTTCTGGGCTCTGGCAGTCTGAGGATCAATGACAGTCACTGCTCCCCACAAGGATTCCCCCTTCTCCACTCAGTTTCTACAGCCCTGACTAGAGCAACGGACGGGGAGGGGGCGGGCGGGCACAGTATTGTCGGGATCCGTCCTGGCTGCAGAGCTCTCAGCATATAGCGGGCAATAGCCGGCCATATACTGAGTTTTGAGTCAACGGAGGACACAGTATATGTCTTCCCATGACCCTAGGGAGAACTATGGGCAAAAAAGGTTGCCCCATAGTACTCCTTTAACAGCTGCAGAAAAAAAAAATCTGGTTTCATTCCAGACAGAATTGTGCTGTGTTACAGAGCTGTGCTAATCTCAGGACTGAATAGACAGAAAAACAAATCCTTTGTCACATAAAACTGCTCCTAATATATGTTTTTTATCTGTGTATTTAGCTGCTTGCTTGGAGTTTAGCTTTAGGTTTAACATGGCTATAGTTAAGACCTGGATCTTGATAACATCCTGAATAAACCTTTAATACTATACATGGAACATTTATCTTTATCTTGAGTGGAAAGCAAACTGCTGTGTTTTATCACTGAACTAGGTGTGGCTGAGCAAGAATATTTTGAACGTATCTATACTTTATTCATGCACTTAAAAATAAACCTCACACCCAGCTAACAGTAAACAAGTAAAGGAAATCAGACCTTAAAAATCATTTAATCTGATAACATTACTTTTAATGTCTATGAATATATCAGTTTCCTGAGCTATGATAACTGGCCATGTGAGAAGAGCAAATATACTTTGTATTGAGGAAGTTAATGCATTCATTGAGGTTCTTTTCTCTGTATATCTCCAAGATGCCCCATCTTGTCACAAATGTATGCACAGCATTGGAAATTATATGGTTGTTTAAGAAAAGCTAAATGTGCAACATGCATGGAGCCATATCAGCCAATCACTGTTAATTCTTTAGAATTAATTCTGATTGGGGTGTTACTGCACTTTGCACATCATCCTCTCTCTTTACACTATTTACATTCAAGCCCATATAGTCTTATATTTTTAAGCTTAACTTCATATTGAAATGTAAGCATTTTTAGGTTATACATTTTTATGCATATTTTGTGTGGATACCTTATTAGGTAGGCTGGATCTCGAAGTGATAAATAGCAATATCAGGCATGATTTGGGAATAAAAGCTTGCAAATATTATACAAAAGCTAGTTGTAAAGTAGCCACCGCTCCAAGCTCTCTCCAGTGATGGACTACAATCTCCATGCATGCAGTCAGGGCCGGATTTCCCACAGGGCCAACCAAGGCCCGGCCTCGGGGCAGCAGGGAGTAGAGGGGCATCAGGGGTGTGGAATCCCTGTCTCCAGATGCCCGGGACATGCAGTTCCGGATATCGGGCAGGTAGTTGTTATCTACATTTAGCCCTGCTTTTGGCAAGCAAAGCTAAATGTACAGCGAGGAAGCCGCCGCTTGTATGCAGCCTGCGGGTCTGAGGAGAAAGAGCGCAAGATAATAAGTCGTGATAGATCGGTATAGATCAGTATAGATTGAGAAGAGTAGATGATAGGAGAAGGAAAAAAACAATCTATAGAGTAGAAGGTTGAAGGTTGGTAGAGTAGTGTTAGAAAGAAGATAAGGAGGAAAGACATTTGAAGTGAGCAAGATGTTTTAGATGAAAAGTATTAATATAAAGTGTAATTGTAAGGAAATACTTAGCAATAGAGACAGAAGAACAGTGATAGAAAGAGATATATTATTTTTAATGCTTACTGAAGGAAAATCTTTTAGTGTGTGCATTATAATTGGGAAATATTTAATATGGACTATATATATAGATATATATATATATATATCTATATATATATATATATACACATACAGTATATATGTAACATAAAAGTTATGTTTTAGTGTCACAAGTGGGTTAGATGTGCGGTGTAGTTAAGTGTATTATCACTTGTGCATAATGTTATATTAAATTTCCCACAAATAGACACTAATATTGAGAAATAATAAAGCCAGGGTGTATATGTACAGTTGAACATATGTTTACAACATGCCAGCTACTGTGGTCATGGTTCACAAAGCAGCACATTACTTGCATTGCAGTGTAAACGACAGTCTCAACATTGCAATTTCTTTACTCACTGTTCTCGGTGAGGAGACATTTCATTTGTGGAGTGGAGCTGTAAATGTTTGCTCATTGAGAGGCAAAAATGTGAACCAGAGAACAGCAGCTAGAAATCTGGGTGTAGAGTTTCACTCATCAAACTTGTCAGGCAACTTTCCTTAAAATGTCAGTATTACAAAGGGAAAAAAGGTTCCCAGAATAAATAGTTGTAAAAAAATGCAGTGGGACTTCCAGTAAGGAGCAGCTGAATGTCTATGGCACCGTTCAAATCTGCTTATTTCCAGTGTGCTGAGAACTAGTTTTTCTTGCTACATCTTTGATCTGGTTTTTCAGAAAAAATTGCATTATATAGGGTTCAATGGTAAACCATGTAAAACGCATAACACGCATACAAAGCACCACACCCCTAATGTGCAGCTGTGAATGGGGTTAAAAGTGTAGCAATAGCCAGGCCTATGGGCTTGAATTTATTTACATAAACTTACCAAACAGTAAAAGAGCTGTAAAACAAACTCTCATTGCCCCATGCACACCGGAATTATAATGCTTCCAGATGCATTTCAAGCTAATTTCTAAACACACTTAAAAGCATGTAATGGTTTTCTCTCCCTGAATGCACACTTAGATGTACAGAAGCATCTAGGTGCATTCACCTGCAGTCTAGCTGTGTTTACACAAACAAGAATTTGTCCTAGGACCATTTAGCTTTGGTTTTTTGTGGCTAAATGCATGTAAAGGCATGTTAATGTGTCTAAACACGGCTAATCTCAGGAACACTTAAACAAAGGAAAAGGTGATCTGGGAAGCATAAAAGTTGCTTATACTTCCCAGATAACTTTTCATGCAGGAGCCCGGTGTGCATGGGGCGTAGAGTGGAACTAAAGCACACAACACTTCCCTCCCTTCCCTCTAGCGATGTGATGTCTACAAGCTCCCTCTTTACTGCTGCCATCTTCTTTCAATTTTGGTGTGTTTAGCCATCTTGCTTGGCTGGTTGGTCCTGATTAGTCCCCTGTTTGATTACATTCTGACCCCAACATCTTCTGTGCCTGTTAAGTAGCTTCTCCTAGACCTCTATAGGGCTGTTTCCCAATGATGGAGTTGTAAGGGAGACACCCCTGTAGGAGGTCCATGAAAAGTTGCTGCTTTATTTATTTTTTTAGGTCGTTCTCTCAGCAGCTCAGCTTACCCTACTCCCGTCCTCCTAGAAATGAATCGGCAGCCTTTAAGTCTCCTATGTAAACTCAGAGCGAGTGATATAAGAGGGAGAGCAGGGGCAGCTGAGCTGCCTAAGATAACAACTTGGACAGTATCAGTGCTTCAGCTATGAATTTAAGAATTAATTACTCCACAGTGCAGCTAGAGATGTCAGTGAAGGCTTGTTTTAAAGCTTATCAGCTGTTTGTTAAAATTTGTAAATATTGGAATTCTATATCCTGGCCACAATTCTAATTTACAATGTACACATGACCTTATTACCAGAGTAATTTTCTTCTTCAAATAAGGGAGGTGATTTACTAAATAAATAATTGATTTACTAAATAAATAATAATAAATATCCAATCTAGAAGAGGGCAAGTATAGAAATAGATAATAATATAATAACATTACACAGTGGTGTAAAGGTTAGCACTTCTGCCTTGCAGCACTAAGGGTTCAAATCCTGGTCAGGACACTATCTGCAAGGAGCTTGCTTGTTCTCCCTGTGCTTAAATGGGTTTCCTCCGGGTACTCCGGTTTCCTCCCACACTCCAAAGACATGCTGGAAGGTTAATTGGCTCCTGTCTGAATTTGCCCTCGTATGTATGCATGTGAGATGGGGACCTTAGATTCTAAGCTCCTTGAGACTGGGACTGTTGTAAATATGCAACTATGTAAAGCGCTGTGTCTTGAATGTGCTGTTTAAAATAAATCTATGGCTTAATTAAAACAATAAAGCTAATAAAAGTAGGAGTCTGTCAATATATGCCTGTTGCTGTAGAAAGTCTTACATTGGAACCACCTATTGCTTCCCGACATTGTTATACAAATAGCAACTACTTCAAGTTGCTATTTGCAAATAAATTGTCACACTCCCACATGATAATGTCTGGGCTTGCTGCTAGGAAGCTTGGGCATCAAGCATTGTTTTATTGCATGAGGGTGGGGTAAGGGGAACGGGTCAATTCTCCATTAGCATCCTCATTGACATTAGGTTGTTGGTTGTATTCTTTTGCTTCTTTCTTTTCATCTGCTTTTTGTTTAGCTATAGGAACAAAAAATTAATTAAAGACTGCAGGCTGTATGCAGTATTTCTGGCACATCAAATAATTAGCAAAACATACCTGTCTATGTATAACTTTTAACAGCATTACAGCAAATAAGAAGTGCAGGAGATGTGTGTATCACACATACACTCCTGCACCTCCTCAATGTATTTACCATTAGTGTATGTGTAGGCAGGATGTTTTAACATTGAAGTAATTATATTCAGATAAATGCAAATGTTTCCATAGGTACATTATATGGTCATAGTTTATGGACACCATCACATCTTTATGAGCATAGACCTTCGAAAGCTATTGTCATTAATATGGAGTTAGCCCCCATTTGCGGCTAAAACAACCAATACTCTTCTTTAGTATATGTGCCAATTTAGCCAAAAAATCATTTGAAAGGTCAGGTACAGATATTGGACAGGATGATCAGTTCATCCCAAAGGTGTTTAGTAGGGTTAAGGTCAGGATCCTGTGCAGGCCACTCCAGGACCAAACTCATTAAACCTAGTCTTTATGGACCTGGTGTTGTATGCAGGAGTACAGCCATGCTGAAACAAAAACAGGCCTTCCCAAAATTGTTCCCACAAAAGTTAAAGTGCACAGTCCACTAAAATGGCCTTGTATGTTGTAGCATTATTAGTATCCTCAGTGAATACACCTGAACTCAATAATTTGGAGGTGAGTCCACATACTTTTGGCTATATCTTGTAATTATGGGGTGAATACAAAAAGATTAATTTTATGATACTGCTGGATATCTGACATAGTGGTAATAGCCTCTAATAGGTGCAATGTTCCTTTCTTATTATGTAACAAAATAAATATATAAAAAGGCAGAGCGTGACCCAGGCAAATATTTATATGGTTCATTGTCACTGTAAAGGCAACATGTTTACGTAAGTCATTCCTAAACATACAAGGTATACTTAAAGTATACCTTGTCTGGCATGTTCAGGTGACTTTTGGCACAAATATATATTAAATGTCGGTTGTCTGAGATTCTGTAAACACATTTTTTTTCACCCTCATGTAGTTGCGCTTATAGACTGCAAATATGGGTGTTAGCCTTACATTTCTATTCAGCTTTCATTCTTTTGTTTCATAGGGTTAATTAATTATTTAATGTTATAAAAAAACATACCGAGGCTGAAAAAAAGCATAAGCATGTTTTAACACACACACACAAAAAAGATTGAGACATTTAAAAGGATACAAAACTCAAACTCTCTAAAGCAAGCATTCCTCTCTCTTTCTCTCTCTCTCTCTCTCCCTCTCTCTTTTTCTCCTTGCTCTCTCTCTCTCTCTCTCTCTCTTTTTTAATAACTTGTACACATACGTCAGGACATTTAGCTGGCCTACAGTACCTGGCAACATTGTAAAGTTAGGCTATGGAGACAAACATATGTAAAATATCCTCTTTTATATATTATTTTATTTGGAGAGTAGTGATGTCAGAACACAATACACTAACATGCATGCGCTAGTGCACACAGATGTGGGAATGGACCTTTAAAGTGACCTCTTGTCTATCAGATTGAACTGTTTGCCCCTACAGTAATTTATGTCAGCAAAGGAATGCCACTTTTTAACATGATTATCTTGTGTACTAATTCTCTTTCAAAGTGAACCTTGTGTTAAAAGTAGGGATGCACCGATACCAGTTCAGATACCAGTGCCGATACTTGGCATTCTCATGAGAACTACCAGGGTTGCAGCGGTTGCAGCTAGGACCTGGCTCTGGCACTCCACCACTGTCCTGAAATCATTAGTCTGCATTGTTTTAGAAAATCTGTCACATGACAATAAACAAAAATGTATCAGTACTTGTATCTGTGAGCACTTGGACAAGTATCAGTACTTGTACTTGCAAAAATGGTATCGGTGCATCCCTTTATTTATATTTATAAAAACAAAATCATACATTAATACAGAGATGTACAAATGAGAGGAGCTCCGTGTGCTCCCTACAAATGACAGCTGCCTCCTAACTTTGAATTGTTCTCCAGTCTAGTCTTGTAGCTGGAAAAGTATCTGTACTTGAACTTGTACTTGTACCGAGTACAGTACTTGGTATAGGTGCATCCCTAGTTAAAAGGAATAGACCGTATTCAGTAAAACAGTGAAAAGGAATGTGCCAAGTTTATTGCTGTCAGTCCAAAATAGTCAACATGCTTACAGGAGGAGGGAACACAGAGATGACCTCATCACACTGGTTCTTGTAGTTTTTGTCTAGTGAGGATACACATATCTAATTCAATTTAATTACCAGAAGCACTATATTGAATTAATTTTAACATTCAATGTTGATATTTGGTCCAAGTAAATGTAATTTTAAGGAAATAGCACCTCCAATGTAAAGTCAGAATGCATGTATTTTTCTAGCAACCCCATAGCTACAACAGCACTGATCAAAAGATTTTTTTCAAAAAGGTGGATCATTAGTTCAGTTACCGCAATTGCATACCTTGCAGGACGTTTACTGGGCACAATTATTTGGCAAAAGGATTTGGGATAAAAGCAAAAGAATAGAACATAAATAAATAATAAAAGGAAAGTCATTATGTACATAACCACTAAACATTCTCTTTATATCATAGTTTAACATGATTACAGAATATGTAAATCATGTTTGCCAAACACTTTGTGAGGGAATTCCAATGGCCCCGCTGGGATATACATTTGACAACATTACTGTTTGGTTAATTCTCAGCATATAGTGTCCCTATTTTTACATATTCATTTAAGCTATCCTAATACCTTTTAAGCAACAACAGAAATAGGTATTTTTGATCTGCCAACAGTGACATAATCTAGCCTAATATTACAAGATGTAAATGGGCACATGTAAAAATGCATTTAGAACTACATTTTATTATTTGGCCATACATAAGTGGCTAAATACAACATTTCCAAATCACAAAGAACGATACCTAATAACAATTATTATGGATAAAAGCATGACCGTTGAAAAAACTGTCCTTAAAAAGGACAATGACAGAGACAATGGAAAGGCACTTGTTCCACCGAATATTGTGACTTCTATAGCCATATATTATTTTTCAGCTCCCTTGTCTTCTTTATTATTATAACTCTGTTACAAATCTCTTATTTCCTTTTAGGGCAAACTTGCATTTTATGTTGTAGATATGTTGTGTTTGGTATATATATTATATAAAGATATAAACACACACACAAAGCTTTTTTATAAATGTGTCTTTTTATAAATATGTGTTTGTGTGTGGTGTGTGCATGTATATGTATGTGTATATATATATATATATATATATAACTTGTCTACATTCCCGTCACTATCACACAACATATCGGAAAATAATTTGTGTTTGGGAACAGGTCTGGGATGATACAATGAATGTTGTGTAGTCACTTTGAAGACAATAAGGTTTATTTGTGTAAGTGTATTAGTGTACTATTCATTAGAAATGCTAATTCAAAGCAGCAAGTGTTCTAAACACTGGAAGTGCTGAGATCAAGTAAAAGGATCAAGAACTGAACAAGGAGCAGCAAAGTTAGTTCGAGAGCAAGTTACGCATTGTACCTGTTATACAACACAAAGCTGAACCATTCAAACATGTGCTTTGTATTGGTAAACTGTGAAATATCTTTATATGTTTTAGGCGGAAGGTTACACAGTTCTCTAATGGAAATAATTAATAAAAGAAAACCTACCTGTGGGTCAGTGGAAAGGTCCTAACAGACCTGGATGTAATGCGACTGCAGTGCACAGTGTCAGTGTGCTGAGTCCTTACTGGGGCGTGTCCAAGCAAATACCTGTGTCTTCGGAGAGGGGGAGGAGAAAGTAGAAAACATGTTTTATAGCTGTGTGTTAATCTCTTGGAAAACATTAAAAAATGTATCCACATAAAATGCTACAGGCAGTACAGCTGCAAAGGACATATTGTTTTTACTTGTAAATGAAAATACAGCTGTAATTTTTGAAAGACCAGCTAATAACACAAATGGCTCCCAGATGCTAATGGTGACCTACTGATAGTCAAGTAACCCTCGGAAAAAACGTTTAGGTCTCAGGGAACCCCTGTTTATAATTATTATATCTACAGCTCATTGGGTATTAGGTTCCATTCACACCTATATTTCAGGTGTGTTTAGGGATTACTGCAGCAGGAATCCCTAATCTGCTGTTTACAACTGGCAGCTGTCACCCTTCAAGTTAATGATCCGGTGGCATCGGCCGCATTTGAAAGTGGCAGAACACAGGCACACCACATGTATGTAATATGATTACGTGCGGTTAGGAATCAATCACTATGGCTGCGTCCAGGGACAATGATTGATTCCTAACCAAATGTAATTGTATCACATACGATTACATGTGGTATACTAACGTACTGCTGCTTTGAAATGAAGCTGCTGTCACCTGATCGTTAACGAATCGGGCGACAGCTGCCGCTTATAAATGGAAGATTTGGAATTCCTGCTGCAGGAACTCGCAGGTTCCTGATGCAGGAATACCAAATCACACCTAAACCATAGGTGTGAATGGAGCCTTAATGTGCCCATACACCTTACGACCATCGCAAGACTATTGTCTTGCGATGGTCGTAAGCTTATTAAAAGCTCGTATGATCTGCCCATCTTGGACAGGCAGATCGTACTTACGATCATCGAAAGCCTGCCCCGCTGAGGGGCGGGCGTTTCCGATGACCGCAATGCTGAACGGGCAGTGTGCGCGTGCGCACACCGGCCTGTTCCGCGGTTGCCGAACAAGCAGGCTATGAACCCGCCGACAATCGTACAATTCTCGGCGGGTTTTCTAGCATGCTGGTTCGACAAAAGACCTGCGACCGTACAGTAAAAACGGCCGCACGCCTTCCATACACCTTGCGATTATCGTACGATCGCTGGATTTCCCGCGATTATTGTATGATAATCGCAAGGTGTATGGGCACCTTTAGTGTGAACAGTAAGTTGTGTACATAAGAATAAATAAAAGTAATCGGCAGAATTAAAGTAGTATTAAACTCTTAAAATTGTTTTTGAAAAATGAATCTAGGTCAAACAAATACAAAGTGCCCAGCAAAGTATTTCTTTAAATTTTTGCCCAAGACCAAGACCTTAGTCCTGCTTTGCACAAGCAGGACTAAATGTAGTGTACCTTTAAAAAGGTGAGAAAGGAGCAGATAGGCCCAATAAAGGATGGAAGCGGGAAGCTGGTCACAAACGACAAAAGGAAGACGATTGTTCGTTTACATGTGATCTCGGCGATGTTGCCGAGATCACATGTAAAAAGTCTGCAGCCTACCCCCCTCCACTTACCTCTCTCCTCTGGTTCCGTTCTCCGGGCTCCACCACCAAGTCTCTCCTCACTGCAGTGAGCAGAGCGGCAGGGTTAAAAGTAACCCTGCTGCTCCGTGTAACCCTGCTGCTTCCTCTCTCACCTGTCACAGGAGTTCCAGCACAGTGCTGTGCTAGAACTCCTGTATTGGAGGTGACAGGGTCAATAAAGAGAACCTGTCCCCTC
The DNA here is from genome assembly GCF_000935625.1 of Nanorana parkeri. NCBI lineage: Eukaryota > Metazoa > Chordata > Amphibia > Anura > Dicroglossidae > Nanorana > Nanorana parkeri. The sequence continues at coordinate 822,908 of NW_017306584.1, forward strand.
CAATTGCTATCACACATGGGATTTTTTTCTCCTGTGTGATATCAATAAAGTTAGGTGAAAAAAATTAATGAAATAAAAAAATAAAAAGGTGATTAAAAAGTAAAAAATAATAAGAAACAAATTATTAAAAAAATAGAAAATATTATAAAAAATAAACAATAAGATAAAAGAATTATAAAAAAGTAAATAAGATAAATAAAAATCTAAAAAAAATTAAATTGATAACAAAATAATGAAATAAATAAAAATTAAAAAATAAGAAGAAATAATTAAATAAAAAGTGCTAAAAAAGTTAAAAAAAATAAAGAAACAGTAATAAAAATTGAAACTAACCCCGCCGCCCTGCCATCTGGCCTTGGGGCGGCACGGAGAGTAAATCCGGCCCTGTTGCCCCCTGTTGGTTATATATTTAGATGAAGCATTGAGATCTTAAGGAATGCTGAATTAGGTTTTACTTGCTTAGAAGGACATTACATCTGAATACAGCATAGTAAGGAAAACATATACAGTAGATAGAAAAAGCAGCTTCCTGTGTATCATAGATGAGCATGCACATAGAAAGTAACATTGCACTGCAGCGCCATCTACAGCTCAAAAGACATAACAGTATATGCTGTTGCATTTCCAACACCCCCTACATTGGTGGCCATTGAAGTGCTCCATTACATTGGTGGTCAGTGGAGAAGACCCCCGTAGATTTGTGGTTGGTGGAGAAGGGCAACATTACACTGGTGTTTTGTGGGAACACTTGCTTCCTGACAGATAGCTGAAAAGTTAATTGATGTCAGTGGTAACTTATCATAACTTATCCTGGAGGCATACATTGGTCATTGTTTAAAGTGGACCTTTAGCCATATCTTTAAAATAACAAGAAACACGCCTTTAAAGATGTTTAGTAATGACAATCTACAAACACATACCGTACTTCTAGATAATTGCAGGCTTTGTATTCTCTGCATACCTTATTTCTTATTTCCTTGTCTTCCCCAGTCTACTGACAGTGGCCATGTTTGCTAAGGGCAGATTACTTACTCCCCTATTACTTCCTGGATTAATGGCACATGTGTGACTAGGACAGGTGACCATGCACATCATCTCAGGGGAGGAAAATGCCTTTCCTTGAGATCTTATGAGATTACATAAGATTTCCCAGCAATGCTCTGCTGATGACAAGGAAATCCCAGTGTACATTGTGTGCGCAAACTGAAGTAATTTCCACTTTCAAAGCAGGAAGTGAATGCTCTGCAAATTTAAGTATTTCAAAATCACAACTGTCTATGTTATTAATAATCATCGTACATAGAGAGATGCATTGGTAGAATTTGATTTTTGAGTGTAAAGTACTAGCAACCTCTGGAAGAACCCTGATTGAGAAACACTGCTGTATCTTTTGTGTCTAGGATAAATTCAGTGTACTGTTGATCAACTTTTGAGTGAAGTTAAGTTTGAACTTGTTTTGTACTTTCATTGTGTTTATAGAATCATTTACTGGCATCATTGGTTTAGTTTAAAAAAGGAATGCATATAGTATGCATCTTTGAAGTTACCAATAGAAACTTTGACAGGAAAAAAACATATATGTATTTTTATAGTATAAGAGTTAGTGCACATGGGCATTTGTGATCAGTTTAAGTGTACACTGCTCCATAGGGGCATGACCAGCAGGGTAACGAGCAGCGGTAAGCAAGTGGAGTTGTCTGGTTCAATGTTCCAGTTCAGGCCCATTAGACATAAGGTAGGTATTTTTTTAACATAAGGCAGTTCACTGCCATAGGTTTGCACCATTCTTACATTAGGCTTTGATTATTGTTTTGCCCAACATCCTCCTTAGTGTAATGCATTCAAGTGTTTTACAACAGCATCCATAACTAATTTTTAATACTTGTTCACAGATTTGCCATGCATGTTTTTGACAAGCATTTGGTAACTGGTGGTGTTAGCTGTGAATACTTTTTTTAGCGATGCACAGATACCAAGTATTTGGGCGAGTACTCATACTCACCCAAATGCTCTGATACTTACCCATGAAAACGGAACTTCGGGTCAGAGGGAGATTTCCTCTGACCGACATTGCCGCGAGTGAACAAGGAGCCGACTTCCGGGCCAATCAGGAAGTTTGTCGGCAGGTTATCACCCGCAGCCTGGCTTCCTGATTGGCCAGGAAGCCGGCCCCATGCTGTTTGGCCGGCTTAATGCTAATTGGCTGGGAAGCCAACTTCCCAGCCAATCAGCATTAAGCTGGACAAACACCATGAAGGCGGCTTCCCGGCCAATCAGGAAGCTGGGCAGCGGGCTCCCAGAAGTACAGGTATCGGTATTTGGTATCGGCGAGTACCGAAAGATAAATATCAGTACTCGTACTCGATTCCTAAAAAAACAAAAAACGGTATCAGAGCATCCTTACTTTTTTAATTTGGCTTCCTTTCTTTTGAGGGCTCAGAGTGGTGGCAGTATAATTGTCAGACACACAAACAGCTGGATTAGATAGACATAGAGTAGGGAGTAGTGGCCGATATGGCCACTACTCGTTCTGCAGTTTCAGTGTGCGGTTTCGGATTTGGAGGCTCCTAGCCCCCGAATCCAAAACAACATAGAAATGTGTTTCCTCTGACGAAACGAATGACAATGTTTTTCGTTTTCATTTGTTTAATCTGTAAACAATTTTTTTTGCCGTGCACATGTCTAGCAGTCAGCCAAACCAGGTCAGGGAGCACGGAGAGCAGGATGAACAGAGACAATAGCTGGAGTCAGGAAACAGGAGATTAGTCAGCCAGAGCCAGGGTCATACACGGAGTACAGGAACTGCAGAGCACTTGGTAGATCAGAATAAACACAAGGGCAGAGACTGAATAGACAAGGTGAAGGTTAAATAGTGACCTGGTGCTTGAATCATCACTCTGAGCCAGGTGTTCTGCCAGTAGCAGCAGAATGATGATGTTTGCGGTCTTGGACATAAGAGGGCACCAAAGAAGAACAGCAGTGTCAAAAACACTACAAGCCATGCTGCAAGTGACTGGACAAGGAAGGGTAAGAAACCCTGACAAGAAGTTCGGAAACTGCTATTGCTGGTCTCCTTTTGCCTGTGTGTCTGACTTAAGTACTTTTCAGCCGCTGACATAGAACATGAGTGTCAGAAAAGTGTCAGAATTTCTCATCTCTTTACCTGTTCCTGGCCAGTGACCCAGACACTATTGAAGCCAAAACATCAGCATGACAGCCAGGAAACTAGAATTCTCAACAGGAGAGTCAAGCAATGGCAGTCTCCATTATACTCTTATGACAGAGTCCCTTTAACCTTTTTGCTGCAGGAATCATTTTTTTTTGCACACATAGTAAAAACGCACATTTTTAGGTCTGAAGATTACTAAAAAAACCTTCAAAAATGATATATTTTCTGAAAGCAGAGACCCTGTAGTAAAAAAGGTGACAGTTACAACACTTTATGTCACATGATAATTGCCCATTTATCAGATCTATATTTTCAGTAAAAATAATTTTAGTGCACACAAACACCATATAACACCCAATTTTTGGTAAAATATAAAAGATGTGGTTGCATCAAGTAAATATTTACTAAACGTGTCAAAATTCAAAATTGTGTGTGCTTGTAAAATGGAAATATGGTACTCTAAATTGTCAATAGGTGATGCTTTAAAAACCTTTACAGCTTATCAATTTAGTGTTAACAGTGAATAATGGCCCTAGCATTACTGCCGTCACTCTGGTCTGTGCAAAAACATCGAGTATGTGTGGTGCAATCATCACTTTTGTGTGCATGCATGTACATGTTTGCATTTTAAAAAAAAATCCTCTTTTTTTCACTTAAAGGAGAACTATGGGGTTATGGGGTTAAGGCTTTTCCCCATAGTTCTCCTTAGGGTAACAGGAGGACACAAACTAGCGTCCTCCCGTCACCCTCAAGCTATCACAAGTAATAATGTAAGGGTTGTTTGTTACAGAGCCCTTTTAAAATGGCCTCAGTAACTCCTGGTGGTGTAAATGCTGAAACCATTGGCTGTAAGAGAAAGCCACTGGAGCTGAATTGATTGCCTCCACTGCTTGTAATCGGGCTATAGAGCATTCAGTAAAAGTGCTATGTAGCACACTGCAACACAAAGCATCACAGTGCATCACATTATATTTAAAGAGGAGATGCTTTGACATCATCTGCCATCTTTAAATAAAGCAGAGCTGATCTTCTGCCCTGCCTACCCCTGCAGAAAAAAGATCACTGCATAGGTGATCTAGTGCATGCCGATAGTAGCAAGCAATAGATCACTATTATAAGTGATCTGCTGCTGCATAGATGGATGGGGAAAGATGGATACGGTCTTACCTGGCCTTATCCAGACCTCACATCAAGGAAAAAAGGTATAAAAAGTTCTCATTAATCACTACGCGTACTGAACATCAAACACCTAGTTAAGCATGTGCCACAGCACTTGGAATTTTAGTGATCACAAACTTGTGAAAATATTGTTGCTGTGTCAATTTTTGTGCATGCAACCCCTACTTGATCTTATATTAATGTCGCACTAACAATTTATGTAAACATTATTTTTTCCTGTTCGCATTGCATTGAAAAGAAAAAAGCTCTTCTAAATTAAAAAGCATAACAATTGAACTTTACCTTTAAGCTATATTACATAACAATCACACTTATGAGATATAATTTAGTCAAAAGGCTTTGCCAATTATATGTTGGGTTAAATATAAAATATAAATAAGTTAAGTTGGGAAATATTACAAGAAAGTAATTTATCATTCCTGAATAGTTATTACAGGTATGGCTAGAAGATTTACAGGTATGACTAGGAATAAAAGGCATTCAAATAAAGTACTGGAAAGGAAGTTTTCCTTCTTAATGTTGACTGGAAGTTGAAAAAATCAGGGTAGCAACTATGTTGTAAAAACTGCAAAAGAGAATCCATAGCATCCTCTATATTTCAATGAATATAAGAGTTTCCTATTTATGGCTGTATATTTTAATAGCTCGTTTTTACAAAATACTGTGCTGTGTGACACTGCATAGAGTAGCTTTGGGCTTGTTTATGTCAGAAATTGGAGTTCCATTAACAGAAAGACATTAAACTGGCATTAGAAAATAAGAAAAAATTATTTAAAAGAGAAAACATATACATACTGTATAATAGAAGTGTTTTCATGTGTATGATGCTACAACTTTTGTTTAGTTTGTATTTGACATCAGCCTATTGACTGCATTTAAACCTAGAGTACCTTGCCTAAGTGAACACTGCTTTTAAGTTAACCCTTTGTTCTTTGTGAAATTTGTTTTTTCTTCAGTTAACAAAAGAGAGCAGAAAAAAGGCACAAAATGACAAAAATAAACAAAAAAAACTGAATAAATAAAAACCTGTTAGGCAATATAAATGAGGGATTCAAGTGAACAATCTCATAATAAAGCCATTTTTTTTTATTTTAAAAGCCTTTTACATTTGTTTTTTTTTTAATTCTTCTTTTATGAACATCCGCTTTGACATAATTTAGATTGGTATGCAACATTCTTCACATTTTACTAAGTCTATAGTGCTTTGTAAAATACTGGTACTCTATAATCAAAGTAAAATAATACCTCATTGAAGTCAGTACAAAGGTCTTGCTATCTGTTGAAATGGAATTTAAATGAAAGTAGATGAAATAAAACAGAAAAAAAAGAATAAAGAGAGCCAGCTTTAATAGGACTTTGCATAGATGAAAGGCAAAAATGTTAGGCCCTATTCTAAGATGTAGATGTAAAGGGAAACTATAAAATATTTTCAGTTAGTATACATTTTGATATATATATATACATATACACATTATATACACTATATTGCCAAAATTATTGGGACACTGCTCCAAATCATTGGATTTAGGTGTTCCATGAAATTTCCTTGCTACTAAATATTATTATTATTACATAGTATTTATATAGCGCTTTACAATTTAAGGAGGACATTACAATCACAATACAATTCAAGACAAGATGGTAAGGAGGGCCCTGCCCCTGAGGGCTTACAATCTAAAAGAGGAGGGGGGAATGATACATGAGGAGGTAGCTGTGTGGGGATGAATTATTTGAGAATGTGATGGTTCAGTGGTTAGGTTGAGGTGGGATAGGCTTCCTGAAGAGATGAGTCTTTAGGGAACGCCTAAAGGCAGTCAAGGTGGGAGATAGACGGACAGGTTGGGGTAAAGAGTTCCAGAGGATGGGAGAGACTCTTGAGATGTTCTGGAGGCGAGTATGGAAGGAGTTGACAAGGGAGCTGGAAAGCAGGAGGTCTTGGGAAGAGCGGAGTGGACGGTTAGGGTGATATTTAGAGACAAGGTCTGAGATATATCCAGGGGCAGAGTTGTGGATGACTTTATAAGTGACTGTTAAAATTTTGAATTTTATCCTCTGGGCGAGTGGAATATTCCACAATCAACTGTTAGTGGTATTATAACCAAGTGGAAGCAACTGGGAACAACAGCAACTCAGCCACAAAGTGGTAGGCCACGTAAAATGACAGAGCGGAGTTAGCTCATGCTGAAGCGCTGTAATGTCCTTGCCTGCCGCAAGCCGTCTGCGTTCCAGCGTGGAACGCATCGGCCGCGTCACGCAGGCCGCTTCCCTCTCGGAGGGGGAGCTTCCCTGCTCTCCACCGTAGAACGCTGAAGTGACGTCACGGTCCGTGTCACTTCCGGGTTCGCGGACTATATAAAGGTCCTGTGAACGCTATGGAAGCGTTCACTATTGTGCTTGATGCCCTACACATGCCAAGAGCCTCACGGACCTCCCAGTTCTGGACCTCCATATACCTCACTCCTGTCTGCTAGAAACCGCAAGTATTTGTAACTAGAGGGGGATTTGGTACTTGGCTTATTTGAACTGTCTCACAATCAAAACCCCTTTGGCAAAGGATCCAATACTATTTGTTGCGAATACTGGCTTGCTTGTTAATTTCCTGATACCACTTGTGCCTATTTCATTAATCTGGATTAGGACTGTTACCTATTCATTGAATCTACCTCTGTGTATACTGACCCGTTTGGTTATGAGTTAAATAACCACTACATGGTCTAAACCTCTTCACCTCATTTGTGGCAAATGATGCAAGAACCCCTCACTCTCCGTTAAGATTGAGAGAGACGACCGGGGTTCAAGCCTGATTGCCATACCCAGCCTTAAATCATAGTTTCGAGTCCGCAGCTGTGATCCATTCCCCTGTCCTAGAACCAGGCGCATTACAAGCGCACAGTGCGCAGAAGTCGCCAACTGTCTGCAGAGTCCCAACCAGTACCTCTCTCACCTGTGCAATGTTTTCTGGCGTCCCTGCAGTACCGGCGGGGCCTGGTGGCTTCTTGTTCATAATGTTTCCGGTTATTCTAAAATGCTCAACAAACCTGAGGACCGTGCTGCGACTGGGATTGGCTCAACCAACATTGAAGATTGATTTCAACATTGAATTCTCCACAAAATAGCCGCTGCGGTGCTGTGATAGACTCACCACAAAGTTGTCGTAAGCAAACAAAAGATGTTGTAATGTCCATTGCATCATTGTGACTGAATTGGCATTCCAGCGGGGGGGTTGACACCTAGCTCGTCCCCCTCCCATCACCACTTACTGTGTACTACCTGTTCTAAAAACGTCCGACTCCCGTCGGTCACCCTGTATAATATATATAGTTAAGTATAACTACGATTTTTTAAGTAAGATGATACTTTGTATCACCATGCTATATACAGAATTTGTGTATTGTACTGTGTATTGGATTTGATGATACTTATACACAATTGTATGTTTTTCTAGCTCATTCTTTGCTCCTGATGAAGCGGATTTATCCGAAAGAGCTGAGTTGATTGATGTATTGTCTCTTTCTATGGTTTTAAAGATTACCAGAGTATATGTTTAATAAAAATGAATGTAATTTGAATTAATTGGTTTTTGTGGGTGCTTAAAAATCCCAGTATTCTGTGTGCATTCTTTTTGAGTAAACTCCAGGCAGATATAAAAGACACAAATATGACACACACTATATGTCACTGAATGTGACTTGCTATTAGCCACTTGCAGTCCCTGTACAGCAGAGTTCAGACTGGAAAAGGGAGAACAAGCACAAGGAGTCAATCAGATTTGCTGCAGTGCAAGGAGCATGCTGATAGGAGGAACAAGCAGGGTGACCAAGATGAGCTCATCAATTTTCTTCTAAGTTCACTTTGCAGTCACATAGTGATAGTGCGGAAAGGGTAGCACATCCTAGAACAGTGATGGCGAACCTTTTTGAACCCGAGTGCCCAAACTGCGACGCAAAATCAATTTATTTATCTCAAAGTGCCAGCACTGAAAATAAGTTTGGTAATTCTTACACGGGAAACCCAGCCTTCACTGCTGCCTCGGCGCCCAATCGTCTCAGCTTCGCCGCTCGACTGGCCTCTTGGCGACGCCTCCTACATCGCGGTCTCTGCCGTTGCTTCAGTCTTCACAGGCCTCTTCCATCTCCCAAGTCTCAGCCCCCTGTCTCATGCCGCTCCGTCCTCGTCTCCTCACGTCCTCTCATCTCTGCCTCGATCTCACTCTGTTTCCGGCCGTCTCATGCCGCTTAGTCCCCCGGCTCCTCCCGTCCTCTCAAATCTCCCCCCCCAACTCCCTGGCACGCGTGCCATATGTTCGCCACCACTGTCCTAGAACATCATTGCATACAGAATAGATAATCCCAGGACAAACCCACAAATTCAGCACATGTGTATAGGAACATTGCACAGCTTACACTCAGTATGTTTCTAGCTTAGTCAGCCCTTTATCACTTTCAATAGTTCTTTATTGAAGTCAAGTGAAGCATACATAACAAAATGCATATAACATAACCAACTTAAAGGTGTGGAAAACGTCAATCAGTCAGAATTAACATTCAGGATACAGTATGCTTTGCAATGGAGAATATCACAATATAATTAATATTTATAGGGAGGTTAGGAGGAAGGGGAGGATGACAAAACAAGTGGAAAGAGAGGTGGGGAGGAAGGAGGGAAGACAAGGTATGGACCAGTTATGCGTCAGGCCATATTAGAGATCAAACAATGCTGTATGGATGTACGATACATTTTCTCCAAGCTGAGAGGAATATAGGATATGAGTTATTTTTCATTGCAAACATCTTTTCATAGGAATATTGGGCGTTAACTAATGAAATCAGGTCAATGATGTTAGGAGGAGTTGTTTGTAACCATCTACGGGTAATCAACAATTTAGCTGCATAGAAAATATGCACAACAATAGTGCGAGTTGCCGGTGGGACAATATCAATATTAATATGCAGTAGGGCGAGTTCTGGGGATGGAGAGAGAGGTGAGGGGGAAAAATGGGAGATAATATGGAAGACTCCATTCCAGAACACACTGAGGGACCTGCAGTGCCAAAAGATGTGAGAAATTGAACCAATGCAGCCGCACAGTCTCCAGCAAAGTGGTGAATTGGAGGCAGAGAATTTGGATAATTTGTAAGGGGTATGCTACCATCTATGGATCATTTTTTGGAAAAGTTAGTCAGCCCTTTATCAACTCCACCTGATAGAGGGTTGACTAAGCCTGAAGTTTTGAACGTGCATCTAAGCTATAGAACAGCCATTCTAAAGCAGTGTTCAGGAGGGACCTTAGGGTTCCCCCAGATGTTGCCAGCATGGCTCTTAGTCCAACGCTACTTAGCAGAGTCAACAGAATGTCACCAATGATCTTTGTAGCTGTCTGTAAGTGTTGCATTCTGACCACCAGTGTAAGAAGAGCATTTCCCCATTGGCCACCAATGTAAGGAGCGCTCTTCCCACTAAACCCAGATAAATTAATTTTAGCAGGGTATCCCTGAGACCTGGAATTTATTTCAAGGGCACCTCAAAAAGTTTAAGAAAAGCTGCTATAGAATGTTGCAATAAAGTGGTGTTAATAAATAGCAATTAGGTCCCAGGGTATTTTTTCTAGTGCTACTCCTGACCATGGCTACTAATGAGAGAATTAAGAAACACAATGCTTTGTTGAAAACCCAATTAGACGTGCTGGTATACAAGAAGCATGCTGATTGAACCAGCTACTTCTTCTTTTACTGTCCAATCCAGGGTGGGTTTCTCTTACTTCATTTCCAAGATAATGACGATGAAGATAAATATACTGTAGGGAAAAGTATGTGCCAGTATGTGCCAGTATGTGCCGGTTTACTCTTTTAGGGGATTTTTTGTGGACATTGAGCACATATAATATAGATTTATGTTGTTGGCTGTTTGATTGATTAGTTCTAAAACACTATGGACCAGGCAATGACAATAACTAAAGAGTGAAAGTGTTAAAAAAAACCATTTGGACTCAGGATATATGTTTGCAGATATTCTATTTAAGTAAAACAGTGTGATCATGGTTCGTCACCAGCACACCAGGATATTGTGTCAAAGCAAAAGAGTGTCCATTTATTGATGCATATTGTTAATCAAAACAAGTGTATTAAGGGCCACGCAGAGTACCCTTCATCAGGCTCAGAAATTACTTTTCTGAGCCTGATGGAGACACTGTGCGACCCCGAAACTGCTTGTTTTGAGTGACAATATGCGTCAATAAATGGACACTCTTTTGCTTCAACACAATATCCTGGCGTGCTGGTGACGCCTTCATTACGTTTACTGTCCTCCGTGCCATCCGCTTTCACTGCAAACACCAACTTTGATTGTATGGGAGATCCGGTAAGGAGTGCAGCAAGTTACATTCCTATTCTATAGTGCAACTTAATGCGCCACACCAGAATGTGAAGGTGTGAATAGGCCCTTACTGTCCTCTTGACAAAAAACTGTAGTTGTAAAGGATTGAACTTGATGGACATCCATACTGGACCAACTAAAAAAGGTACATTGAATGCTCTGGGTTGTTACAACTTGCTCTTTGAGCTAATTATTGAATATGGCATAAATGTTAATATATCACTGGTGATGACTAGAAATGCGCTTCCTTTAGGCTATGGTGCAAAGATCAGCCACAAGGAATATCTGCTATTCCATAAGTCTATGATCCCATTTGTATGTTTTTATCTTGTTAAGTGTGATGAGACAATTTGTAAGACAGATTTATTACAAGGTTATAGTCATACAGTCATACATTCCTTCCTCAGCTGCTCTTAAAGTGTAATTCCACTTTTGCAGCCAAATTGGGGTAGCACCCACTTTATATTTGTTGCATGTTCCCAAACACATAGCATAACTTAAAAAAAATAAATATAAAAAAATTGCAGCTTACTTTTTTTAGATGTTCTTTACGATATCTCAAGGAATGCAAAATCCTGCTTAGTTCCCACTGTCTTGAGGGGTTTGGGGGAGTTTTATTTAAACAAATTAACCCTGTCTATACTATGCTGGCAGATTTCATTATCAATTTAAATTAGATGAGCAGGAATGTCTGTCCTCACAAAGGGTTAAAGCACTGCAGACATTGTAGGGGTGTCTATTTTTCAGGCCTCTGCAAGCTTCTCTCTAAATTTCAGTAACAGGAAACTGAGCTAATAGAAAGAAAGGTAGGATTTAAAAATTTTTTTTTTTATGTAAGCTCTGTCAATAGGAACACATACCAAACATATAGAGGGTTTGTTTCTCAATTTTGACTACAAAAGTAGATATATATTTTTAAGTAGCCTTGCAGCAGAATAAAACCTGACCCCATCCACTTCTGTTTAGTTGCTGTATAGAATGAAAATCTTTAGTAATACATCTGTATGAGAACTGTGCAAACTGTGGCACATGGCTGCCCAGCAATATAGACACACAGGAACCTCATGCAGAGACTTTTCTGAAGGAGAGGCAACATAATATGCAACTTATTATGTCACTAATTTGCTTGATGTCCCCCACAATTCTTTTCTGTAAAATCTTACTATTTGCCCTGGAACATTGTAATGTTAGTTGCTGTAGAGCTAGACAGAAGGAGTTAAACTGTCCTCCAAGACTAGCATTATATGGAAACATTTGCATACACTAAGGACAGCACCAAGTAGAAAACGCCAAGACAGGTGCCATCAGTCACTTCAGTCCTGTTTACAAGGCTGCATTTCTGCAGGTAAATCCATGTGAAAATGCAGTCACAATGTAGGTAAGACGAATACCATTATTACAAATGACACTGTTCACTTTTGCATTTTACTCATGCAGTTCCAGTGCTAATGACTATAATGGCACAGATATTATCTTGCATTCTGCATACAGTTTCACGTGCATTTTACTGTGCCAGAAACTCAAAAGTGTGAAAACAGTCTTAATTCTTGTTTTTCTGCAGTTCATTTTACAAAATCATTGTCTCTAGGTGATCAGACAGTTGTGCATCTCAGTCAACGTATTATTGTTTTTTTTTAGCAAATTAATTGTTCTCTCATCTTCTATTCCCAGCCCAGCTGTAATTAAAGCAAGTTGACCCAGTATGCACAGTTCCCAAACATTATGTCTGACATGTTTTACTTCTTTTACCTTCCATTGTAAAACTGGGTGTTCCTTAGGCTGCTAGCTGCTAGCCCTACCTTATTTAACTGAATCCCTAAAGCTGATTCACTAATACATAAACAAAGACATCAGTAATAATGTAATTTAACTATGGATTACTGTTGTTTTAAAAACATTTATTATATGCTTTAAAAAAAAAATATTTGTAGGACAAAAGCAAAAGAGGGCCTGCAGATTTATATAAGAATTTAATTTTTGAATTATATTACCGATACTTTATGTGGCATTTATATGCAGAAACTAAAAATCTTAACACTCCATAGCAAAAATATTGATGCCCCTTCCACCCAGGTTATTATGCTCACCCAGTAACCTCTCTATTTTCCAATACCCAGCATTTTGCATTGGCAGCCAGAGGCTCATACTGCACCACTGATAATAGTTGCTTTATATTGGTGGTGAATGGCAGCTTTTCAGGTCCCCACTAACAACAGGACCTTTCACATCAGTACAGTAGAAACAGTGGTAGACTTATGCCCCTACCCATGATAAATGCCCCTTTTGTATGTTGGTGGTGGCAAATCTACCTAAGCATAAAGCTTCCTTGCATTTTTACTTACAAGCACCATTTTTTCTCTTTTTTCAAGATAAATGAGAATGGTTTTCTCGGCACGATTTCAAAAATGTTAAAAAGAAAACTAGTCATAAATGGGCACTTGAAATATGAATCTCTGCTCTTAACATTTTAAAATTAAAAACTTTAACCTTTAAAGAATACATGTACGCCGTAATACAGTGTTATTTTCCTGTCAGAGTGGAAATGTCAAGTCAGTGTCATGCTGTAAGCCTCCATGGAGATTGACCTTCTTCTGCCTAAGTGCAAAGCTGATAACTGACAGTACTTCAAGATGTTGGTGGTGGGTATTCAGGGCCGCCGTCAGGGGGTACGGCCGACACTCAAGTAAGGGGCCCGGCCAGCCTCAGGGGCCTGCGAACCTTTACCTGGGTAACGGCCGTACAGGTGACTGAAGGTGGCTGGGCCCCCGCAGCACCGGAGGAAGCCGGGGCCCGCACACACTCCACATCGTAACCTCGGGTGCTGTGTGAGCCTCCGTTGTCCCCCCTGGGTCCACTGCACATTAGGTTTTTAAACCTGGCAAGTGCCCTCATGCCATTTAATATATTGCCAAAACGGCAATATATTAAATGAAAATCATTCCCTGGTGGAGAATCAGTGTGATCTGCATCTCTTGCTGATGCAGACCATACTGATCGCTCCCTCGTGGGGCCTCTGCTAACATGCAGGGAGCTATTAGTATGGTGTGCACCAGACAGAGTGCAGAGCACACTGATTCTTCACTGAAGCCCAGGGATGCAGCCCCCCCTTCCGGCAAAACAGGTAAGCAGGAGTGGGGGACATTTTTAATGAACTATTATTAGTTGTGAGAGTGTGTTTTATTGTGTGTTTTTTAATGAGTGTGTGTGATATGTGTGTGATATGTGTGTGATATGTGTGTTTGATTACGTGTGTGTATTTTTTTTAACCATGATTGCTGTTTAAATACAAGCGATCCGGCATCTGTATAGATACGGCGTATTGTACAATACGGCGCCGTGTCCCCCTCTGCAGCTGCCAGTGCTGCCGTCAGCTTCCCGGGCTCATCTGTCCCTCGTGTGAGCCCGGGACCGGTGTGGAGGGTCTCCCCTCAGAGATCGGAGGAGAGATCAGCAGCTTCTAGCCACGGATCTCTCCTCCGATCACTGGACATCGGAAGTGAGGTGCATTTCATCACTTCTGCTTTCACTGGGCACATTCTCCGGCACCTAGAGCCCGAAGAAGCTGGGGAAGCAGATATCGGCTTCATCAGCTTCTTTGGGATCCCTAGGTGACACTAGGGGTCTGCAAGACCCCCTGATGTCTCCATAAAGAGGACCTGTCACATTATATTTGCTATTAAATAGGGGACTTGTTAGCCCCCTATGTGATAGCAATAAAGCTGAGTGTGAAAAAAAATGTAAAAATTAAAGTAACAAAAAAAATTTAAAAAACATTTTTTTAACCACTTGAAGTCCGCGGTGTTACACCCCCTTCCTGTCCCGGCCATTTTGAATGACATTTATTCCGTCATGCAACGCTGTACTGAAACTAATTTCGTACCATTTTTTGGGGGACTCATAGAGCTTTCGTTTGGTGGTGTTTAATATTTACTATATTAACCACTTGAAGTCCGCGGTGTTAAACCCCGTTCCCATTCAGGCCATTTTCAGTATTCAGCGCTGCTGTACTTTGACTGACATTTATTCTCTCATGCAACGCTGTACTGAAATTAATTTTATACCCTTTTTTTGTTGACAGATAGAACTTTCTTTTGGTGGTATTTAATCACTACTGGGGTTTTAATTTTTTAATATATTAAGGAAAAACTACAGAAATTAAAAAAAACAAAACTGTTTCCCATATATTAAATTCTAAAACATTTATTATTATCCAATTTTTTGGTAAAATATAAAAGACGGGGTCATGTCGGGTAAAAAGACACCAAACATGTCAAGCCTTAAAATTGCACATGCGAGGGGGGGGGCGGCACTCGAAAAATCGGCGGCACTCGAAAAAATCACGCGGCTATAGAACATTTATTATTACCCAATTTTTAAATATAAAAGGCGGGGTCACGTTGGGTAAATAGGCAGCAAACATGTTAAGCCTTAAAATTGCGTGTGTGCATAACCTCAAAAAACTACAATATCAAACATTTTAGAGTGTAAGCTCCTCTGTACAGAGACTGATGTGACTGTGGGAGGACATTAGAGTGTAAGCTCCTCTGTGCAGAGACTAATGTGACTGGCTCAGTGTGGCGGCAGTGCGGGGGTGGGGCAGGCCTAAAACTGTGTAAGGGGCCCCGAAATTTCTGATGGCTGCCCTGTGGGTATTATTGTCAATATAGCCACTTTTTAGTTTTCTTTCAGCCAATCCTGGCAGCACTTCTCTTACAAAAGTTGTGTGGCTGTGATCAGCTAATTTAGGAGATAGAATGGCATTACAGCCAGTCAACCATCCTGACACTTTGGCTCTGGCGGGGAGAGAATACAAGTAAGTAATAAAAAATGAAGAATCCCTGAGAAGCAAGGCTGATTTATTTTAACATTTGAAGAGTGCAGTTTCAGATTATTGTAAATCACTGTTGATGACTGATTCCCTTTTAAACACTCACAAAAGCAAGAGTGCATTTGAGGTTCTCTTGGAAAAATATGTGAGATCTAGTTCATACTTTTTTTTCTGATGTTGATGATTTGCATTACTCAGTAGTTATAAAAGTTATGTTAAAGTCAAAAGGATTTTAGGCTATTTCAAATGCTGATGAAATAATTTACAATGGATGCTGCTTCTTGATGTGTAAACGTTTTAGTTTCCTGCAGAATCAGCTGGTCCCCTGAGCACTGGTCCTGACTTCCTGTTTTAGAGTGACTCCTTTCTCAAGCAGAGTGCTATGTAGTCACCTTGTGTGTGCTATGGAGCTGTATGTGTCTCCACAAACACACAGATACAACAAATCAAGCTACTTCCCTCCTCCTGGCCCCCTCTCCTCCATCCTCCCTTCTCAAAGCTAGTAATCGATAGCTGCTAGAGTCTGTTTTATCCTTTGTCATCTTGTACTGGACAGTGAGTTCAGGGAAGCTGAGCTGAGAGAACTGGAAGCAGCTGTTCAGAAACATGATGATTGCAAGTGTTTGGGCAAAAATGTAAAGCAGTGCTTTGCTGGGCAATGTTTATTTGTTTCATCTGGAATTTCACTGCGTGGCATTTTACGAAATTATGTTGTAATCCTAAACTAGAGAGACTTCCTGAGTTACTATTGCTCCTAAGCAGTTTACGTGTGTAATGACCCCTGCAGCTGCGATCCTGTCCAGGTAATAGCACAACCGCTCAGTAACATTACATGGTATGGCCTCAAGTATAGTAATTATAAAAATTATAATTAAAGGTACTGTACTCATTCAATATAAATTCACATGACACTTGGTCCTTTTTTTTTTTTATAGACAGTAACATATAAATAAAAACACTTAGGGATTTAGTTATAAATATTTTCACACAAGATTCATGCATTCTCTGAGTGGATTCTGTAGGAAAAATATGTGAATCCTGGGTGACTCTGGTGTGAAAACATTTATAAATAGACCCCTTGTTTTTAATAGCTATATGGTAACACACCAATGTACTTATATTTATAAATGTATTCATTCAAACATGCGGGCATAACACTTCTAAATATTGGGGAATAAAACATTTTAAATAAAAACTAAAAACTCAGTGGTGTATTTATGTGTGGGACAGGCTCAAAAAGTATTGGCAGTGGTAAACCGTGCACGAGATGAGACCAGGACAGGCCATTAACATTTGTCCTGCACTTTTATTTATCAAGGTAGTACAAAATCACAGCTCAATGCAGGAGATCTTTATACAGCACGTCCACAGTGTAAAACAAACAAAACACTTGCTCATCCAAGCCAGTAACTTATGTCAGTTAATGACTAGCAGGATGCTCCCTAATGGGTTCCCCAAGACAAACAGGCAGCACATGTACTTTTTTAGTGTTCTGTCAGCAGTCAGGCTTTTCACCCAGCAGCAGGCTCTCACAGCAGAGAGAGAGCCTCTAGCATAAATCAGCTCAGAAATAAAAAAAACTTGTGGACAGCTGACAAATTAGTGAGGTCCAGCTAACAGGTAATATGTGAATCTGGACCTAGGACTGGAGGCTTTAAGGACTTGAGGCAAGAAACTGAAACCATGAAGATCTGAGAAAACAAGAACATCTGATTCCTCATTAGCAGACACAAATTCTGAAGCCCCCTCACCATGTGTGGGTGAGAATTCTAGGTGACACATACATTTTTCACAATCCTGCCAAAATATATATATTGACCTAATAGATAATAAAGCAAAAAACAAAAACATCTAATGGGAGAATGTTATACCCAGTAAAATGTGCAAATACATTTATATACCCTGTTTCCCCGAAAATAAGACCTACCCTGAAAGTAAGACCTAGCACTATTTTTCAAGATTCCTGTAATATAAGACCTACCCTGAAAATAAGACCTAGTTCGGCGGTAGCATGTGAAGGGGAACTTGCAGGAGAGATGGTATCAGCCTGCAGGGACATACTGTATTAAGGGGATGACAAGGGACTCCCCCCAGCCAGCGCAGTGACAGGGAGCACTCCAGTACCTTTCTTCACAAACTGCTGTCCCCCGAAGACACTGCTTAATGTAATGGTACTGTAATGTGTACCGGTAGATGGTACTGTACTTTACCATGCTGTCCACTGTCTGATGTCCCCACTGCTGCACCGCTGGTACCGCTGTCCCTGGTGGCAAAGGAAGCCGGCGCTGTAGAATGCAAGGCTGCGGCGGGAGCAGAGCCGCATTAGCCGATATTCCTCTAGAGCGCCAGTTACTGTGACAGGCGGAGTGATAAAGATAACTTTAGATTGTTGTAGATTTTGCTGCACATTAAAAAAAAGACATCCCCTGACAATAAGACCTAGTGTGGTTTTTGGGGGCAAAAAAAATATAAGACAGTGTCTTATTTTCGGGGAAACACGGTAGCATCAATGCTTTTTAATAAAAACTAGAATGCCTGTAGTATTGATTGTATGAGCCAAGCAAAAAAGTTATTACAAATTGCTGGTTTCCAGAAAATACAGTAAACTCGAATGTGCTTAGTTAGGATACAGCTCTGAAGGAGTAAGGAATTCCATCCCTGTGGAAATGTCATCCCCTACCTATCCTTCCCATAAATTGGTAAATTGTTTTAAAAACCAAAATTGTTTCTCTCACTTAAGTTCGTCATCGCTTGTCCCTTTCTGGTGCCTTTTCTGGCAGCGAGGAACATCGATTCAACAGTACAGTCTGTGGGCTTGCTGACCTGTTCCCTAGTTGGGAAGTCATCCATGTAGTCCATGTAGTCTTCTGGAGCAAAGAAGATTTCAGATCCATCAGGCAGCAACATGGGTACCCTAACAAAGCACTCACTGACTCTGTAGTAAGGAAGAGAGATAACTTGGGACCCTTTGTGTCATGTGACCATGGATTTAGGTACATAAAGGGGCTTTTAGACTAGTTTTTCAGCAGCACCAAAGAGTCAGTGGAGAGTGGGGGTATTTGTCAAACACACACAAATACCCCCACTCTTCAATAACTATTTGGTGCTGCTGAAAAATGATTCTAATGCGTGTGTGGGGGAGGAACTTGGCTGGAGTAGAGCTTTACCCTGAGTTGGATTTAAAAGTCCAACAGAATATTTTATGACAGTGTTACATAAATACTTTTATGGCTAGTAATCACATTTATCAAAGTATAATGGAACAATTGGACTTGCAGTACAAGAGGACATTTAGACCTGCAATGATTACAAAAGCAATATATTGCTGGACTAATTTTTGCTGTGTAATGTCCTTGGCTGACTTACAAGTACGGCAATAGTATTGAATAGCACAACATTTTTTTTTCTAGATTTGTAAAAATATGTGCAAACAATATATCTAATAATATATTAACAATATCTGTTAATTCTCTTTTGCATAGAATTTATGCTGCTCTGCAAGAGACCTAATAAACACCATTTAAATATGCATAATTATAGAAATATTGTCTTCAAATTGCACTAACAACACAATGGAATGCAACAAGCCTACTACTGTCAAATAAGTACCTAACAAGTGCAGTAATAATTTGAGAAGACACCCCAATCCTTAATTACAAATGTATTTGTTATATAAACATAGATTATATTTCAACTTTAGTACATATACATTTACACATGTGAGAATGGGGATTGTAGAACAAAGCACTTGTTTCTATTTATCTATTATACAGCATCACACATACATTTGCACAGGGGTTTGGTGCTGTAAGTTGGAATACAGTATATTCTTAGTGTACCACTTTTTAAACTAGGTAAAGAAAGCCATTTTGAGCAAACCCCATATCAAAAAAGTTAGACACTGGGAGCCTCCTGTGCAAGAAATTTGTCAATTGTTCATCCCCTCTTGCGAAACCCAGACAATATTATAGGTTTTTTTCCTCAGACCTATGGTTAAAGTTGATGGGCGTTCTTGTCAAATACTACTTTTTTTAAAAGTTGAATGCATGCAGCCAGTGGCGTCACAAGGGGGGTGCGGCCCGCACCCAGGTGACACCATTGGAGGGGTGACACCAAAATGACTGACACTCATTTTGGTGTCACCCCCTGAAAAGTTAGGTACTCGGTCATGGACCGAGAGCCCAAAAGCTGCAGGAGAAGAGGGGACCCGGCGGCATACCTTATCCCGCCGGGTGAACTTCCCCACCTCTCTCTGCCGGCGTCCATCACCAAGATGGCCGCCGGCAGGTATAAAAAAGGTGATTGCGCATGCAGGATGACATCATCACGCAGGCACATGGTGATGTCACGCACATGCACGATGACGTCGCGGTGGGGTGTCACCCGGTATCTGACACCCGGCCTCGGGACGCCCCTGCATGCAGCCGTGTTTGAGTGGAAAATACAGCATTTTACAAGAAAAGTCTGAATTTAACCTGCTTTGCCTACAGTTCAAATGCACCTCAATAGGACATGCTACATCTAAAAAAAATGCAGCACAAAACAAAACAGGTTAAACACCTCTGAACTGCCATATGTTATACTCCTTTTAAAGTCAGTGGGATTTTGCTGATCTGCATTTGATGTGCATTCCAAACACATGTCAAGTGTGGTTGACATAAGGCCTTAAAGATGTAAATGAGTGACAGCTTTCCTGGCATATACAGGTTTCACCTGTATATGAACTGGGGAACATGTGAAATACACGAATAATCGTGTATATCCATCCATGTTAGATGCATTTTATTATATGGTTCTGTACACCCTAACCTTGAAAAACACATACAGAAATCGCCGAAGTTTAAATGGACCCTATTTCTCCCTGTGTTTTTGCCCCCTTCCATGCTGCTTCTATAATAGTAAATTAATGTGTGATTCGAAGCTTTAAATTCTTCACCTTTCTATATTTGCTGATAAAGAGAAAGACATATTTTCTGTAATACAAAATGGTTAGGGTGTGTTTCACATGCATTTCTATAGAGAATCATTCTTGAAGGATAAGATCATTGTAAACACTGGTAGACCTTTTGAAGGTAGAGGAGGTGCAGCTGCCTAGATGCATAATTCTGGTTAGCATCATATTCTAGCACTGCTGTAGCCAAGGCAGGGATTAAAAAGCCACCAGTAATGGATTGCTCTGTGGGAGTTTGATGATGAGGAAAATAATTTGCTCTTCAATCCCCCCTACTCTTTCATTTGATGCTTTCACATTCTCTCCCATGTGTGGAGGATCTAGCTTTCTACAAAAAAATCTGCAAAGTTGCCCATAAATAATCAATGTGACCCTTCAGATTAAAACTATAATATGTTGCAGGTGTCACATGATGTCATGCAGACAGGTCATTCCATATACTGTACATGGATGTTCATGTCAATGGAGAAGAGAGTTATAAGAAGTAGTGTGCAGCAGGAAGACCACACTGGTGCTGTTAATCTCAGGAAAGCTTTCCCTTCTAACCTGTCCAACTGAAATTCCACCTTATGCTGGGCACACACCTTACAACCAACGCAAGACTTTTGTCTTGCGATGGTTGTAAGGTACTTAAAAAAATGTACAATCTGCCTATCTTGGACAGGCAGATCGTACTTGCGATCATCGCAAGCCCGCCCCCCTGAGGGGCGGGCTTCCGATGGCCGCAATGCCGAACGGGCAGTGTGCGCTTGCGCACACCGGCCCGTCCGGCTTTTATTGTACGAACATGCTACACACCCGCCGAACATCGTACGATGCACTACGGGTTTTCGAACATACCTTACGATAATCGTACGATAATCACGGGAAATCCCGCGATCGTACGATTATCGTAAGGTATGTTCGAAAACCCGCCGAGCATCGTACCATGTTCGGCAGGTGTGGAGCATGTTCGTACGATAAAAGCCGGACGGGCCAGTGTGCGCAAGCGCACACTG
>NW_017306584.1:844574-927241 GCF_000935625.1 Nanorana parkeri
ATTGCGGTCATCGGAAGCCCGCCCCTTAGCGGGGCGGGCTTGCGATCATTGCAAGTACGATCAGCTGTGTGAAAGCAAATACAAATGTTTTATTGTTCTAAAACAGTCTTGAATTAAAGTTGTTCATAATCATAAAGAAATTGGCCTAAAATCATTAGTCTGCATTGTTTTAAAAAAAATGTCACCTGTCCCTTTAAGAAAAAGTATCGGTAATTGGTATCCGCAAGTACATGAGGGGAGGTACTTATACTTGAAAAAGTGGTATTGGGACATCCCTAGTTGTAAGGTGTGTGCCCAGCCTTACAGCCATTGTACAACTTTTTTGTACAGTTGTAGCATCGTACGATGTTCGGCGGGTGTGTAGCATGTTCGTACGATAAAAGCCGGATGGGCCGGTGTGCGCATCGCGGGATTTCCCGCGATTATCGTACGATTATCGTAAGGTGTGTGGGCACCCTTACAGCAGTCGGCTGGAGGGTATCTGCCTGCCACTATAACCATTGGATCATCTCTTGACCTCGCTAAAAGTGGGCACTATAGGAAACTGTCATCTCATAACAATGGGCAACTTTACAGACTTGGCACATCAATTCCAAGTCTGATGTCCTCATAATATAATTGACTATACAGTAGATGCTATAATTTACTGAATGGCAATTCTGCTCTAGTGAGAATACTGATAATACCTGTTCATTTGGGGTTTAAATTGGAGGATTTCAAGAACCATTCATTGTAATTATTTCCTGAGATCAGTCACTTACCATTAATTAATAATTACAATAGCATATCAACTAGCATAGGTTTTGTAAATCCGATATATCGCTGATTTCACCCTGTGCAGACTACACTGCTTTATAGAGATACAGTTTTCATTTGAAAGGCTGCTGTATAAGGAACCCTATTAAAGAAATGTAATTCCATTCTTGCAGTAATGTGGGAGAGTTTAATCTGACAGGAAGTGACACATCTGTGACTCAGCCACAGAACACAAAGAATGCAGGGTAGGGAGAATACAATGCAATGTTTATTATGTTTCTAGGCACATCTGTCTCTATGACCGTCATTTTTCCCTGCAAATGTCTGAAATTTTCTAATATCTAAGATTCAAGAACGTAAGTTTTATAGTGTAGCCACCTTGTCAAAACAGGAGTGCCTATTTAAATTTAGTTGCTGTCACATTGTATTCAGCTTGATTTTGATTTAATAGTCTGTGCTCATGTGGTTTCTTCTAAGCACTCTGTTATCGTTTTCATCTGCCTGCTGCTGGGTGACACCTTGCCACAGAGCAGAGCAACCAATAAGAGTGTGTTATGAGTATCTATGTTTACCTAGCTAATCACTAGAAGGTTCATGACCTGTGGTGCATGCTGGGAGAAGACATAAATATTGAGGGTGGACCATGTGAGGTTCTCTTTCTTCCCTGGGCTCCTACCTGGAGGGAGGCTGCTGTGGATTATCTGACCTGTCTAGGCCTAAAGCCTAGGAAGCAAAGCCATGTACTCACACTGAGGCCTGAGTCTGGGCCTAGTGACTGAAGCTGAGGATGAAGATAACAGAGAGCAACTTCACCAGGTGTGGGCTAGCCTGAGAAGTGATCCTCTGCTGCAACCTGAAAGTCTGTTCTTGAAATGACTAGTAGCTTTTGATTCAAATACTGCACAGCCAGGAGCTCAGGACACAGATTGCCACAGTTCGCTTAAATGTCCTCTATCTGTGAAGGCTGCAAGTACTTTGTTCTACCATTTATTGGAGTCTGTCGCAACCTGGGTGTCCTGTGCCCTAACCCTCTCTCTCCCAGAGTTTTATCATTAAGGTTCTTTAGCATAGCATCTTATGTGCGGACTTCAATTTCATTGGTTGCCACTGGAGGGCTAGTAAATGCTATTGGGGGAGCGGTACTATTGAAATCCCTAGACAGACTAGGAGGATCCGTGTATTCCAGCAGTTCCTTCCGGGGTGAGCGCTACAATAGATTATTTTATTTGTTAATAGCTTGGAGCAGTGTTTACCAGAGTACAGCTACAGTCTGTCATTGACTTGTACAGGTGGGCTGCACACAATACCTGTGGCTCCCGGGTGCAGTGATCTGGCCAGTTTGTTTGGTACATGAACTTCCATGCCTGTGTAAATAAGCCCTAAGGGACAAAAAATATTTGTGTGGTGGTTGCATTTGAAGAGGCCATTGACTAACTCCTTGACTGCATCCTAGTTCCAGAGCAGTGACCTCACTGACTTACTTTGCGTCAGACATATTTCTTCATGTTAAAGTAGACCTGAACTCAAAAACTGAAGATTTGCTTTATTATAGGAAACATCTATTATTAAAGTCTCACATTTAAAAAAAAAAAAACCTACATGCAGTGTAGTCAGACTTACTTCCTCAGCTGCTTTTTCAAGTCTGCAGACGTTGTGTTTTTTCTCCTCAAAGTCTCTCCAGCGTTGACATTTAGGGGGTTATTCACAAAGCTGCGGAAGGATCTAGCCGTAGCTTCGGCTGATCTTTCGGCTAGCTTCGGCCCCAGGACCCCTACGGTTCAGTAGAACCAAAGGTCAGCTGTACGGGCTATTCACTATAGCCCGTACAGCTCCTGAAGTTGTCCGAGGGGCTCAGTCAAGCCAAAGGCATATGCTTCGGCTCGCCTGAGCCCAGGGGAAATTCGAAGCTGGCCGACAGCCTGCTACTGACAGCTGGGCGGAGCCAGCTGTCATTCCACGGCTGGCTCCAGCCACTTGCAGAGACAGATCAGCAACCCTGGTTACCAGGTAACCAGGGACACCGTTCTGTCATTACACTGAGAACCCGTCGGAGCCGCAGTGATATCACAGCGGCTCTGCCGGGTTCTGTGTGTAATGACAGATGGGCGTCCCTGGTTACCTGGTAACCAGGGACGCCAATCTGTCATTATGACAAGAGCTTAGGAGAGCAGGCAGTGATATGAAAGCCGACTCTGCTAAGCTCTCATCTTAATGACAGAACAGCGTCCGCTGGTTACCTAATGAGCATGTTCGGCCGACCCGGAGCCACCCGATGTATGGCTGATTTCAGCCGACATACGGCTGAAATCAGCCGCACAAGCCTGAAGTGATTAGGCGAACTTTGTTCGGCTCACTTCACTTCGGGTCCGTTATTCACTCAGCTGCCTACAACAGCTTTGTGAATAACCCCCTTAGTTTTGTTCTGAGGGTGGCTCCTTTCTCTTACTGTGTGGTATGGAGCCACCCTCCAGAAAGTAGCACCATGAATTATGGGACATGTAGTCCCTATTAGTCAGATGAGGAGGGCACTTCCCCAGTCGGAAGTGCAGCACAGCAGCAATGAGGAGAGGCGAGGGTGCAGCTTGCAAAGGTGAAAAAATATCTAACAATAAAATAGTCAAAGGTAAACATGTAATTAATTACTGCTAGTTTTACCACTAGCAAGCAAAATTTGTTGCAAAAACCAAGGCTTTAGTACTACTTTAACTCTGAAATATACAGTATATATATTCATTGTCTTGAACTCACCCTGGTATGTGAGGCTGTCTAGGCATTCCTGTGCCTATAGCTCTATAGCTTTATATCTACAGTGTGAGGTGTAAGCCGTTCACTGCTAGTTTTAGGAGATTTGTGATATTTGGTCATGTCATTACCGTGCTTCTCACTGTTCTACCAAGATGGCCACCTCCACACAGAGAAGTGCAAAACACTGCATGGTAGGTCAGTAATGGGTAACAGATCAGCTGCAGGGGAACCTCAGGCAATACTGGTGACCAAGCCTATGCTCTGAGGTCACAGCTTCAAGAGTCCAGTTCCTCTGTGAATTGAGCCAAAACTTTTTTTTTTTAAGTTTTGAAAAGAGTAGAAAGCGTTAGGTCATGTTATTATTGCTATTTGTGTCTCCATAAAGAAGCTTTGACTGCACTTTCTGTCCCAATTATACAACAGGAGGTGGATGGAATTCTTCCCAGCATGAGGGAAAATCAAAGAGGTGTCCCCATTGTAAGATTTCCTCATTACTTCTGTTCTTGTGACAGCTGTAAAATTTCCATTCCTTCACCCTTTCTTATCCAGTCTAAGTGGTCGCCAAGACAAAAAGAGAGAGCACATAGACAGCCAGCGTCTTCAAAATGGCATCTAACATTAGTTCCAGTGGCGGAAGATGACACACCTCAGGAAAGCCAATGAATTGCAAATAACCTTGCAAAGTGAACAGCCTATTTGCTTTTAGTAAATCAACCCCTATATGTGTATAAAGCTCTCCAGGTATGGGACCATATATGTTTTCTAAATAATGTTCTCCTTTAAGCTAATCACATTTCACAATTTAATGTTAGTTTATTACATGATCTAATATGTCTCCAAACAGTTGACACATTTCCAATATAAGCATCATTGTAGGGGCTTGCCTATGTGATCATCTCTTCTTAGTATGTGAACACAAGCAGTTGCCCTAGGGCTGCTTTTCTAGATGTTTTTGGCACTACACCTTATACACATTCTGTATAATAGGCCCTCTGTGCAGAAGACATGTAAGTTCTTGTAAAGATCAGACACTATTATGTTAGATATTGCATGCCTGCGATAAACAGTCTCTTCTTTTATTGTTTCTGACTAGCAGAGTCAAGTACAAACGTGTTATTGATTTTTGTGGTGTTATACTATGGCTTTAATACCTGAGATGAAAATATATAGAAACAAAGGTAAATGGTTTCCTGGCAGGGTTTCACACTCTCCAGAAACTCTGCAATATACCACTCACTAGTCTGATGGATCACCTAAAAACTCGGTTTTAAAATGACGCTAAACTCAGGAGTTAAATCTTCAAAATGCATTTAAGTACCTTAAATATTAACAAAAATGTGTCTTACCTACGTATCACTCAGCTGTAGATCCTCAAATCATCTCTGAATTGGTGCTGACACTGTCCTTCTTTCTGGAGGGTGGCTACTTTTGTTCCCCATGGTCCCTGTGTGTGTTGTAAAGTAGCCAGCGCTCCAAGTCCATGCTCACTCCTGTGATGGATTACATTCTCAGGTTTAATTTACTAATTTGTATTGAGATTGTAGTTCATTAGGGGAGTGATCTTGTAAGGGTGACTACTTTACAACACACACAGGGACAATGGGGAAAAAAAGTAGCCAAAAGTAAGGACAATGTCAGCATGAATTCAGAGATGATTTGAGGATCTACAGCCGAGTGATACACAAATAAGATACATTTGAGTTAATAGTTAAAGTGACATTAAAGGATAACATTTTTCTCCCTCCCCCAATGTAAATGTTAGCACTTACCTTAAATGATGTCTCTTAATCCGATCCTCTTTTTCTTTCCTGATGTTTTCATCTGTCCCTCCAGCGGTGTGGCGGCTCTCTGATCCAGCGCTGACTCCTCTCTGCTTGCTGGCACTTCCGATCCAGCGGTGTCTGCATGCGGGTGCACGCGTCCATAGACTTACATTACATCTCTGCTCGTCTCCCGGCCGAGAATCCGAACTGCTCATGCGCCCGCTACAAGATGCTTTGTGGCCGCCCGAACAGTTTCGTTTTCTCGGGCGGGAGCATGCAAAAGAAAAAAGGTAAGTTTAAACTGCTGTTATACCGGGTTTTTTTGATAGCAGTAGATATAGGCAACCCCTATATAGAACCCATTTAAGGTACTTGAATGCACTTTGAAGATTTAACACCTGAGTTTAGTGTAACTTTAAATTCGAGTTTCTAGGTGATCAAATAAAATACATTCAGGGTTATTCACAAAGGTTGAAGAGTTTGGAGAAGGCAGGAGAAGTGATTTTTGTTAATAGTTAAGGTACTTGAATGCAAAAGGGTTATCTCTTTAGTTTAGCGTAACTTTAAGCAATAGAACATAACAGTCGAATGCAGTAAGTTTTTGATCAAAGGATTTATTTACTTGGAAGTAGTAGAGCATTACTTCTGAATTTGGTATGAGAAGAGTCAGGTCATGAAATAGCAATCTTTTCCCCCCTTGGTATAAGCATATCCATGTATACAGTACATATGATTCAAGGCAGCTGTATTGCTAGACTCAAATGAACCTTATATAGGCTAGCAGAGGGACCTGACAGGAAGACCATCAAGGTGTTTAATATAGTGTTTATTTAAACCATGTTACAGGGGATACAGATCAAGAAAATTGTTACCTGGGCAGGAAAAAATTGGGTAAACTTTATTAGCACTCGCCCCTGAAAGAGCTGCCAGAATAACCCGGGTATTTCTGTCCCCAAGCCCAAATAGGATCCACCGCACACCAACACACCTTAGAGAGTTTTTTAAAAGTTTTACTAAGCAAAATATATATAAGTATCAAGCATTGCTCAATAATTGAAGAAACAATATTCAGCAATATACATCAGGTATTCAGACACTAAACAGCCGCGGCTATCTGTATTTGAGTTATACTGTACTGAACTTGTTCCTGAAGTCATCTGCGGTCCCTTGAAGGAGATCCCCGGTCACTGGATGATGCAGAGTAACTTTCTCCATGGGTACCTGTATGCCACCCACAGATTGTTAGTTCCAAAGGTGCCCATACACTGCTCGATTCTCGTACGAGAATCGCGGGAAATACCGCGATCGTACG
The DNA here is from genome assembly GCF_000935625.1 of Nanorana parkeri. NCBI lineage: Eukaryota > Metazoa > Chordata > Amphibia > Anura > Dicroglossidae > Nanorana > Nanorana parkeri. Next base: position 851,151 of record NW_017306584.1, read on the forward strand.
AGAATCGAGCAGTGTGAACGGAGACGTGCGACCGTTTCTACTGTACGGTCGCACGTCTTCCGTCGAACCAGCATGTTCGAAAACCAGCCGGGAATCGTACGATTCTCGGCTGGTTAGAACGGTGCTCGGAAGACAAATGCCGAACGGGCCGGTGTGCGCACGCGCACACTGCCCGTTCAGCATTGCGGTCATCGGAAGCCCGCGCCTCAGGGGGGCGGGCTTGCGATGATCGAGAGTGCGATCTGCCTGTCCAACATAGGCAGATCGTACGTTTTTTTAATCCCTGTACAACCATCGCAAGACTAAGGTCTTGCGATGGTTGTAGAGTGTATGGCCACCTTTAGAATCTCTTACTGCAAAGGCTCAGCCATTCATCCAGGCTGCAATATCCCCGCTGTGGTGATGACGTGGTATCACACCGAAAGCGATCGTCTGGCGGTACTGAGCGCAGCAGACCAGGCTGAAGTCTCTCTCTATCCGGAGTCTCTTCAGCCTGCTTGCACTCTTCCAGATAACACACACAGAGTCTGCAGTCCCCTCTGCACCAGCGGCAGCCACATAGCTCTGTCACCTTCCCATGGTTCCCTGGACTGAGCGCGCTCAGCAGCCCCAGTCAAGAATCACCCCTCCTCTCGAAACACACAGTCTCCTGGGACTGCAGTCTCCACGTTCTCATACAGCACAGCTTGTCTCAGTCTCTGTACTGCAATTCCCACAAGTTTCCCAATCTCAAGCGGTGTAAAGGTCAGTTAACTATTTACAATCAGGATATTAGTTACTCGCATAGCAACACGTATATAGGGACTACACTTGAAAATGGAAAAAAGGCTTTCCAAAGAATAAATGTTCCCAAGAAATTCTGTCCTAAATATCTCTACCTACTGTATGTAGTTTAACCACAAGCAGAAAATCCTATTAGAGACTTCATTAGTAGGACCACCAAAGCCATATAAGATGTTTGTAAAATGGCCGGAGCTCTGCTATCCAGGAGGTCATTAAGAGCCATATAGAAAAATGGTTTTGCCAGTTTTGAGTCTTCTGCCTCAAAAGAGATATACAGCTTTGCATCTGTTCAAACATGTTCTGCAAATCCAGTTCATCATTGGGAAATTCATGATTTTTCTAAGGACTGTTTGAAAAGGAACAGTGCTGTTTTTCTTTAAAAATAAAAAATATATGTTTTTTTAAATTTTTTATTAAGGAATATGACTAGCACATATTAAAGAAGAACTCCAGGCAATCAGAAAATGAACCCTTGCATTGGGGCTTCCCCCACACTGAAAGGGTTAACTGCTTGTTTTGGTTTAGAGGCTAAAATAAAGAAAATACACTCACCTGATCCTCAGTCCCCCTTGACTGCTAGACCTGTCCTGCAGCTGAAATAGACATGAGGACGCCGAAGGACATTTCACAGCCAAAGTGGAGGGGGAGAGAGGTGAGTGATCACTGCTGCAGGGTGAGAGTATCTTCTTTATTTGAGTCCCTAGACCAAAATGAGCAGTTAACCCTTGGAGTACGAGGGAAGGGTTAATTTTTTGTTTGACTGGAGTTCTTCTTTAGATATGTATGTACATTCTTAAGGTGGCCATACACTCTACAACCATCGCAACCATCGCAAGATGCGCACACTGCCCGTTCAGCATTGCGGTCATCGGAAGCCCGCCCCATACTTAAGGAAAAAGCAGTGCAAAGCAGAGCTATGTTCTAAAATAATCTAAACTCCAGGTACCCCCACAATTAAACAGCACACACACACCAGAAAAATACTGTTTGATTGTAAAGTTTAGCTGATTTTAGAAGAAAGATTTTTTTGTTTTTCTAGTGGTGGCAAATATTGTGCATTATTCACACAATGCACAATATTTGCCACCACTAGAAAAACAAAAAAATCTTTCTTCTAAAATCATCTAAACTTTACAATCAAACAGTATTTTTCTGGTGTGTGTGTGCTGTTTAATTGTGGGGGTACCTGGAGTTTAGATTATTTTAGAACATAGCTCTGCTTTGCACTGCTTTTTCCTTAAGTATGTAACAGTCCTATAAAAATCCTATAAAAATCCTTTTTATATGATGTTTTAAAGGAGATACATGGGGAGAGTAAAACAAACCCTCAATCCTTAGAGCTGGTGTGGGACACTGCAGCTGACACTGGCGATGAGACTGAGAGCTGATCAATCACGTGACTGCTGACCAGTCAGCTCTTGGTCTCGGCTTTCCAGTGAAGAGAGCAGTGACTATCAGGCACTGCTCCCCGCAGGGATTCCCCTTCTCTCTCTGCTCCTCAGTGTTGGCAGAGGCAGCTGTCAACTAAGCAGCTGGGGTGGATCCCAACAATATTGGGATCTTTCTCAACTGTGGATTAGCCGTGCTCTATCAGCTAATAGTGGGCATTTGCCTGCTTTATGCTGACTTTGGGAAATATGAGCACATTAGTAAATGTAGTCTTGTGGCGCAAAAGAGAAGTATAGCCAAAAAAGGGTTTGGCTTTACTTCTCTTTTAACTTTATTCTCTTATATGTATTGCGAGGATAGACTCATCAGCACAGAATGCTGCTACAGAGTGGACAAAAATATGTAATTTCCTGCACCTGCACAGCCCTGCTTTTGAATTGCCACTTCATAGTGATATTTCTGAATGCAGCAGCCAAATTCCAATCCTCTTTAAAGGTCTGAAGGTGACATCGATGATTGCCAGACACTCCTTAGTCTCTGCACCTTAGAGACAGCCTATGTATAAGTTTGCCAACACAAAAGATCAACCATTATCCGTGACATCCATCACATGCTCTTCCCATGATAAAATGTGGGTAGAGCAACTCCTACACTATATTGATATGGTTAGCGAAAATGTACCCGAAACAGATAAATTAATATCAAGGTACACTGAGTTATTTGAAGGATTTTTTTGCACACTGAAGAGTGCAGAAGAAAATGGCATTGCGATTCATTTACATAGAAGCTTACAGACCCCATTATAAATACAGAAATACTTAAAAATATATTTACAGCAATATTATGAGTTTCACTAACTCTCTTCAAAGAAAAGGGCAGCTTTCAGCTGGGTGGTTCTTAAAGAATAATTGTACATTTCGTCAAGTTATCCTTTATAAGCCCCCTTCCCTTTATTAGTTACTTGTCCACGCACCATTATCTTTTCTATTCAGCTGCTGGAAGCTAAACAGCTGCTGCTTCACACGTTTTCTAGCTGGGCTCTTTTTCTGGGCATGTCCTCTACATTCGTCATCATTAATTTCTATGGTGAAGTGGTCCACCTCTGTGTCACCTCCTTACATTCTTCTCCAGCCCTACTTTGTGACCCCCCACCCTAAGAACGTCCAATATATATGACACACAGCATAAGAAGAAACAACTTAGTCAATGCAACAATCAGATTCTAGCCTGTGGGGGTTGAATAAACGTGTAGTAATGCACTGCACAAAATAACTGTTATATACAGTGAAGGGAATTTATCAAAACTGGAGCAGACAAAATCTGGAGCAGCTGTGCATGACAACCAATCAGCTTCTCTCTTTCATTTTCAAATCTTAACTAAACAACCTAAGAGAGAAGCTGGTTGCCATGGGCAACTGCTCCAGATTTGCTACATTCGGTTTGCTCCAGTTTTGATACATTCCTCCCACTATGTATAAGTTTGTTAAACTGCAAATCTAATAATATGCTACTTAATTAAATGCTTTTGAATATATTTTATGCTGGCCTTATGCTTTGCAGGTATTGATAACAATGTTCAGTGTTATTTGCCATAATTAATGTTTGTTAAAATAAATAATAATTTTGGCGGTGTTGATTTCAGAGGTCTTCCAGCATGCTGGAAATGTCTGAATGCTACTTTCAGCAAAAAATACTCAAAAAGACAATTATTTGGACCCTGGTTTGAACTCACAGCATTGTTGATGATAGTAAAGATATGCTGTTTAGAATAACCAAAGTCATAAGGACGTCTGATATGGATATACTTGTTGAGTCACCAAGTAGTAAAGAAAGGATCAGGATGACAGCTTTAGCACTTGCCCCCTCAAAAAATCTGTCCACACCAGCAGCAATTAAATTTCTATTCTGACTAGTTTGTTTTAAAATACAAAAATGTGCAATTTAAAGAACTGGTATAGTTTTTACTTTGTATATTTGCTTTCACTATAAGAACAATCTGCTTATTACTTTGGTCAACATAATAATGGGGCTCATAATATACCTATCTGCTGTGTGATCCCAAAACTGGGCTGGAAGTATATATTCTATCTAATTAAAGCACATCATATCCCAAAAGCAAATATGTAATATATTGCAGCTCCCCAAACCTTAACCACTTGCCGCCCAGTCATTGTAATTAAATGACCAGACGGCTCACTCTTGATGGTGGGTGCGCATTTATAAACACCCTTTCCCACTCCCACGCGCCACCCCACGCTTAAGCGGGAACGTTTGAGCATTTTAAACAGCCAGCAATGACTGTTATGTACAAGCATTCAGACAGCTATAGAACTGCCAGATAGCTTTACAGTGCTGGAGAAGTGTGCCCCCCTCCACCACCGCTGCGGGCCCAGGACCGGCATGGCGGCTATCTATACCTAGATTGGAGAGATATCAGCTTATTCCAGCAGCTGATCTCCCCTTTGCTCACTGGAAGCAGAAGGGATGTGTATTACATCTCTTCTGGTTTCAGGTTGTAATTTCTTCGGCTGTTGTGCTTCATCAGCTCCTTTCAGGTCCCTAAGTGACATTAGGGTCTAATAGAGCTCTGATGTCTCCATAAAGAGCAACTGTCACTGTATCTGTGCTATCACATAGGGGGCTTGTTAGTCCCCTATGTGACAACAATCAAGTTAAGTGTAAAAAAAAAGTTTAAAAAAATTAAAGTCACAAATAAAAAAAACACACACAAACATTTTTTAAAAGTCTCCTGCCCCCCGTGTACACACACACACATACAAATGCAAACACACATTGGGTGCGCTTACCAGTGAAAACGATGATTGTGGCACACATGTAACATATAACTGCGAACGACGGAGTGCGAACAATAATTTTAGGACCAATAATCATTGATAGCACTTAATTGATGAGTGGCAAAAGCTTTTAAATTGTCGCCTATGGGCAATTTTGGGTATAATAGTTTTTTGCAATATCACGGACGCATGCAATTTTAAGGCTTGACAGGTTTGGTGTCTATTTACCCGACGTGACCAAAGAAATGCAACAAAATACATTTTGGCCTAAATGTATGAAGAAATATTATTTATTTTTTATTTGTTGCTACTTTTTTCTTTATATAGTAAAAAATAAAAACCCCAGTGGCGATTAAATACCACCAAAAGAAAGCCCTATCTGCCCCCCCCTCCCCCCAAAAAATGACATAAAATTAATTTGGGCTTAGTCTGCATGACTGAATAAATGTCAAAGAACTGCAACACTGAATAGTGAAAAATGGCCTGGACTGGAATGGGGCTTAACACCCGGTCTTCAAGTGGTTAAATGTGGTGGCTGCATTATTTTCCTTTTATAGTCTTTTTTCCCCCTTTATTTTCACCTGGTGATTGCCCAGCAAGTCTGTTATTTTGCAGCTTCCTTTAACAGACCACGGTGTGCAGCAAAAATGGCAGATAGAGGGTTGGGACAAACCATTTAAGACTGATAAGGGTACTTACAATGGTGAGGTTTTATTTATTTATGTAAAACCTTTACCTCAATAAAGGAAAAATAAACTGTTGCTGTAATTACACAAAAGGGTTAAGCTGGCCATACACCTATAGATTATCTGCAGCTTCTCTATGGTCAGATGGAAAAAGTGCAACAGATCCCTCCATCTACGCTAAACTGTGGGGCTGGAGGAATCTCCCACTGGGCCAAGCTTCAGTATCTTGCTAGTCGGCCCCGCTGGCCCTCAAAATACCTGAACAATGCCTGCTTCCAATCAGATTATTCAGGTATTTTAAAAGCCAGTGGCCGACTAGCTAGATACTGAAGCTTGGCCCAGTGAGAGATTCCTCCAGCCACACAGTTTAGCGTAGACGCAGGAATCTGTTGCACTTTTTCCATCTGCTTATAGAAATTCTGCAGATGATCTATATGTATATGGCCAGCTTAAGCCCTCATTCACACGACTGACAGCCGGCCCGTACAGAACTACAGATCCGTGCTACCGGGAAGGACAGGTGCTGCGTGTGATTTACACGCAGCAGCCTGTTCTTCTCTATGGGAGTACACCACCGTACGCTCACCCAAACTGCACATCCGTGCGGATGTGGGTGTCCATACTCGTACGCAGACAGGATAGGACACCCGCACCCATAGAGAAGAACAGGCCACTGCGTGTAATCACACGCAGCACCTGTCCTTCCCGGAGCGGCCCGATACGGCCGTGCACGCAGCATGGATCTGTACTGGCCGGCTGTTACTTGTGTGAATGAGGGCTTAGAAAGGCCAGATCACCAGGTGAAAATCAAGGAAAAAAACAGACTACATAAGGAAAAAAGAATGCAGCCATTACATTTAAGGATTGGTAGGTTGCGGTATATTACATGTTTGTTTTTGTGCTTCGATAAACTTTAAATATTTTATTTTCCTTCCAATGATCCCACTGCTGACATACAAGGTTCAGCGCTGACAGAATGTGACCAGTGAACGAACCTAGTATTATGTTCAATGCTTACAAAACATGTTGTACAATGTTTATTTTTTATAATGCTGCATAAATGGTTTAGCTGCTTGTTTAATATCAAGCACAAGAAAAGCCTAACACAAATACCTTGTTAATCCTAATACAATCACTAGATACAACATCACAGTCAAGCCTTATATTTGCGTTATGCTAGTTTCCTGTTGGAACATCTGCTTCAATGATATAATTATATTTAAAGCAGAACTCTGGGGGCTACCCCCACACTGCAAGGGTTAAGTGCTCGTTTCTGTGTAGGTCCTAAAAAAACAATATACTCGCCCGAACCAAGGAGACAGCGTGCTACTACTCTGGTCCTTGAAGCTTGTATCCTCCTCTGCTGCAATGATGGTATGTTCCTTGGCATCCTCACGTCCTATACAGTACACTATGTATAGAATTTGATGACTTAAGGATCGTTAGACTGCTGCAGCAGTGAGGGAGAGAGGCTCCAGGGACCCGTCTAAAAGCCAGCTGGCTCAGAGGACCAGGTGAGTAAAACTTTTTTTGCACCTAGACACAAACACGCACCTAGACACAAACCTAGACACAAACAAGCACTTATCCCTTGCAGTGCAGGGGTAGCCCCAATGCAAGGGCTAAGAACACTTTTGCCCACAGTTCTGCTTTAAGGCTGATCTTCCAGGTCTGTTCGCAGCTTCCACACAAGGGCATTTTGCCTGTATTCTGTCTGTGCTTGTGGTTTTGGCCTCAATTGCCAATGGCTCCACTGCCAGTTTGACAGTCATTCCTCCTTTGACTATCAGGAGATGCTACCAGAGTTCTTGATAAATAAAGCAGGATGAGCTGTCAATGGGGACAGGGGAGGCTAAAAAATTCCCCATGTAATCTGCTAAATTCAAACTCACAGCTTAGCTCTGCAGAGCTTTAAACACAGAGAGCAGCTAGATTTTCATTATCAGAACCTGTAAGTACAAGTTTTGGTGTCCAAAGTAACACCCCTTTGCTGAGGCACCTCTACCACACTAAATATTTGCTTACTTTCCTGTTCCTAACCTGGTTTTAAATATTGTTATTGTATGTAAATTACCTTATACGAGATAACTATTCCTACTGATGATGTTTCGAAAAATATTTAATATTTTGAATATGTTTCCATATTTGTCAATATTTTGATTTGTAGCACCCCACCTGACCCCCAAAGGCCTGTGGTTGACCCCAGAGGCAGGGAGGGCTAACATTTCATCTCTCAGGGGGGGATCCTTAGCCGGGTTGTGGGATGTGAATAGTCAATTGGGCATCAGCCACTTTAAGTCATTTTTAGATGCTTTATTAAAGAACAGCCAAACTGGGAGAGAGGGTATAGGTCTACAGACATCCATGGTAGAAATAGACTCCAGACTCATCAATCCCTTCCAGCTTCCACAGTGTAGAAATACTTTAGTTGCGCATAGGATGACACTGTGTAGAAGAGCAACTGCTGAATAGGGGATATGCATGAGATGGAGAGACACCATACTTGTTCCTTAGGTCCATGCCATCTTGGCCTTCCACCTCCAAAGGATTCATCTGGTTCCCCTTCCACAGATAGTTGCAGACCCGTCCTGGGCTCACATATGGCCTCTTGCAGCCTTGAGGCCTAGTCAGCTTCTCCAACCTTGTACAGCCCACCCCAGGCTAGGCCCAGGGGCAGACTGCCTTGAGCACATGGCAATTCCTGAGTATTTATGCACTTCCCCAGCATGCACCACTGACCATGAAACGCATAGTGATTGGCTGGTGAGGCATAGACATTCCAAATATTGGCTGCCCCACTCTGTGGTAGGGTCCCACTCCACACACAGGTAGGTGCATACAATAGCAGAACACCCAGAAATGACCAAATGATACCAGACTACAAATCAGCCAGACTGATTACAGTGCTAGCATCAGTAAATTTAAAGAGCCGGAGGGTGAAAGGGGCTACAGATTATTTTATCTTTTATACAGCTCTATTATTGCTTTTTGTAAAATTAATCATCTGTCTATCAAGGAATGTGATTGGTAACTGTATGAGGAAAGGAACTCATGCTGAGGAACTTCACAAGGAAAACCTGTCATAAGATAAATATGGAGGCTGCTAATTTTGGGCTCTTTTTCTAAAAATGTTGGTTGCTATTCTGACCTGTTGCTTCAATACTTTGAGTCACTGGCCTAAGAAAAAAAAAAATGTCACTAAGGGCTTTTGATTTTCCTCTGATTTTCCTGATCTTCATAATTGTTGGTACTCAGTAATTCATAACCCTTTGAGCTAGGGGGTCAGAATAACAGCTGAGCAAATGTACTTGAACTGCTGACATAAGCTAAGTTAACATTAAACACTCTTCGGTTTTAATAATTCAAACCTGATCCATAGACCTGAGCATTGAGAGAACAAAGGAGTTACGAAAAAGGAGCAGCAAAGCACAGTCATTGTGCAACACTACTAATCAGAGTCTGTATAGTAAGTATATATTTGGCTGCTGCTGCTGTAAATACGTGCCGTAAATGTATTAAGTCTAAACATTCATTGGTGAGATTATTTAGATTATGATGGTCACTTTAATGTAATAAATAAAAGAATGCAGTTTCCCTTTTAAGTGTAAACCTAGTACACATTGCAGTAGCACTGGAAAGGAATTCCATGAGAACTGTCAAAGTAGCTAAGACACACTTTGAAGAGTAGATTCTGGCTCTAGGGCTTTGACACAGGTATCTTTTGGTGCAGAGAGTTAACTTTTTCGATAAAAGGACTGCCGCACAGAAGAGGTAGGTAAAGTATGCATACGAGGGACTAGTTTACATAAGGGATAGTGTGAGGATTGGGGTTACAGGGAAGTTGTGTGTCGCACTTAGGGTTACGCATTGCAATCAGTGTCAGGAGCTCTGTGCTGACAACTGACAACTCCAAGTTCATGGCAATGAATGTAGGTCCCTAGCCAGTGACTGTGGGGTACTGTTTACAGGGGTGTTAAGATCTACTTTTCAAATGACAAGCTACATGAGATCTACCAACGAAAAACAACCCTCCCTCGCGCTCTCTCTCCTGCCTGTCATTCCTTGTTTTCTCTCCTGGCTGTCTCTCTTCGCTCTCTTGGCCGTCTCTCCTTGCTCTCTCCCCTGGCTGTCTCTCCTCTCTCTCTTTCCTGGCTGTCTCTCCTTACTCTCTCCTGTCTGTCTCTCACTGCTATCTCTCCTGGCTCACCTTGCTGTATTTTGCAAACAGCGCAGTGCAACAGGCTGTGTAAACTAATATTCTTTGATGTAATACATAGCACTTCAACCACCAGTATCCACCAGAAAGGTGTCAGGGAGCTTGGCTCAGCAGACTCAGGCTAATAGGTAATCATGTGTGCACAGCTAAATAAATATACCAAAATGGAATAAAGGGGCCACCATTCACACTCTTCATGATCTACCAGCATCAGCTATGAGAGCTACTGGTAGATCACGATCTACCTAATGGGCACCCCTGGTTTACAGTATACCTTCATGGGTAGCAACAACTTTCTTGAATAGTAACATGCATTGCACAACATGTTAGAGAAACTGTTCTGCTACCTCTATTACAAAAGCACAAACTGGTGACCTTTTTATTATTGCACCACTGCATATTAGATATACTCCTTATTTTCTTGTAGACAAAAGAGAAAAAAAACAAATCTATTGAATTTGCTTTTGTAGACAATAGGGGTTGCGTTCTCTGCTCATATAATTAGGTTTGGTACAGTTTGCCTTGGCACGCCTTTTAGAGTTTCATGTTCCGATTATACTTAAAGATGTAATCAGAATGACTGACCCTGTGAACTTTAATAAGAGCTGATATTTAGGAGCCCTTCCCTTTCTTTTTTCTTCTTCTTATTGATTCCTAATCCTTGCTGTTCTACCAGTCTTGTTAGTCATTGCAATAAATCACTGTGCAGGAACAGACAGCCATTGCACAGAAAGAGAACTTTCCTACATTGCACCAGTGAAAAGAGAAACAAAGATAGTATAGGAAGTTTTGCTTGATCCATAAATTAAAATAACTTTCATCTTCCATTGACTCACGAATCGTTGGATTATTATTTTCTCCATTGCCCTAGAAGGCTTGCATTTGCCAGCTCCCTTCACTTAAAAATGGGACTTGACCAAAAGCTACAGGCAAGTTCCACATTTTAACACAAGACATTCCATATTAAATTCTTACAAAGTATAGTCATGTACAAGGAGATGCTTCCGTAAAGAAAATAGGTGGTAACATATCTATTTGTGCTTTACATTGTCATATAGTAAGGTTATACCAGCCTGGTCAAGGGGTGATATAAGTGGACTGAAGACAGTCTCTCTGTTCCTTTTCTTCACTTTCAAATAGCAACTTTTAGCACAGATATTTTCTATTTGTGTTTTACCTCTATCAAATTTCTGCGTTTTAGCTGGTCAGAATTTCTAAACAACTTGATTTTTGCACAATAAGTATTCTTATGTGCAAACGCAACAGAAATCAGTATGTGAACAGGACCCACAAAATGCAAGGCAGCATCATTAGTGAGCAGTAGTTGGCTAAATTAGGTGAAAGTTTAAAACTGATATCGAGCAGTCTATTAGGCAAGAGTCTGGAAATAATTTCCAACATACCTTAAAAACTTTGTACAAACAGTCAGGGAATAGTTAGGAAAAATCATGATGAAGATTAGGATTTTAAATCTAATGGTTATCCTATAAGAGTAGGGAACATGTTGTTGTGTTCACCTCCCCCAATAAAATTTCTGCTCATATATTACTTATCATGACTGGTCTAAAACCCTTACTATAAATAAATATACACTACTCACCTTCCATCATCTGTTTTTCTACCTCATCAAATGTATAATACACTTTGGTGATAGGTAGTCTTGATTGTTGTCTTTTTTTTTTACATATCATTTACAGGTCTATTCACTAAAGGGTGAAGTGTTTGGAGACATTTGAAAAGTAGATCTCCAGACGAAAAATAGTGGGCGCCCCTGCCTTAGGCTAATGCCTGCTACATACTCCCTAACTTTCTTGGGATTTTTAGAAAACCCCAGTGTCCCGTGGTGTCCTGCTGCTGGCTTTGGCTCCTTGCTGCTTTTCAGGTGGAACTATATCGTTGCCAACATAAGCACTGTAGTTTTGGCAGGGGGATGCCGCAGCATGGGGCAGAGAGTATGCACAGGTAAGTAATTCTCAACAGCAATGATCCCCACTGATACCAATGGCCACCACCCTAACCTCACCAAGCAAAAGTGCCCCTCTCCCCCTGCAAAGTACCAGTTCCCTCTCTCTCCCTCTGCAGAGTATGAGTGCCCCGCCCTCTACAGAGCACTAGTGCCCCCATCTCCTTCTACAGAGTACCAGTGCCCTCCTCTCCCTCACAGAGTACTGGCTCCCCCCTTTCCTCCACAAAGTACCAGTGTCCCCTCTCTCCCCCCACTGAGCACCAGTGCCCCCTCTTTCCCTCCACTGAGGCATATTTTCTCCCATTGACCATTGAAACAAGGTTTTTCTTCCTCTTACTGACCACCAACTCCAGGCACCCCCCCTCCTCCATTAACCACCATCACCAGGCATTTTTTAGTCCAACTGACTGCCAACACCTGTCTATTTTTCTCCTGTTGACCACCAATTCTGAGTGTATTTCTTCCCCTGACCACCAATGCTGGGCATTTTCCCCTCCCCTGAACACTGATGCCAGATATTTGTAATCCCCTGACCATCAATGTCTGGCATTTTGATCACTGGAGCCGGACATTTTTTCCTCCCGTTGATCACAGACCTTGGCCATCTTCTCTTTCTGTTAACCAGCAATATAAGGGCCCTATGACACTTACTACTGACTGCTGCACTCTATACATTTTGTTGTATACAACAGTTTTTACTGCTATACAGTACATACTCCTAAATTCTTCTTTAAGGTAGGCTTAGACATATTCTATTTTATTTTTAAAAGATGAATATTTGGGTTTATGTGTGTCTGTGAAACTCTGCCTTGTGATACAGTAGTTAAGGAGTATTTTGTGGGTACAAGCACTGCTACATACAGTATGTGTACAGGGTGTACTGCGTGCAGGAATAGACAATTTTACTATGTTCCTTTAGGCCCCACCCAATATTCAGCACATTTTCACCATGTCTGCTTTTCACTGTGGCTTTCTCCACATGCTGCATGTTGTTTCCTTTCCAGGTTGTCCCTTTTTCTCAACTTCTGATGTAGGGAGGTATGCTGCTATGTCATGTATAATCTTACATATACCTAATTTAGCTGCTAGACTGAGTTCATGCCATAGGTGGACCTTTTCTTTTTTACTAATGGTACACAGGGAAATTTGTCCTGCATCAATATGTTTTGCAAACACTTGGATGTCTGCCAGTTGGGTTGCTTTTTCATTTTAATTCCAGATGCATCAGTAAACTCCAGTGTGGTCTGTAAGGACATGGCTCATGATTGAAAACAGTCACTTCTGGTGGAATGACCAGATTTGCAGAAAAATCTGACTCATATGAGTCTTTATCACGTCTTGTCTGGATAATTTCACTTACACATTAGCTCTTGCGTGCATATCACAAATGTTCATCCACAGGTGTCATGTTTTAGCTTCCCTACAGAAATTTGAACAGATAGTCCTTAGCTGTTGTTTTGAGCTATATTTATTTAAGGAAACTATCTGTAATATATCACAGCTGGACAAGTCTTGCTAGCTACCTTCCAGACACATGCGTGCCTTAATTACTTTGCTTTGAGCTAAGTAAAGCAAACTGAAAAGGCAGTTTCACTTGGTAAATAGTAGAGAGTGCGTGTCAAGTCCTGAAAAACATTAAGGGGGAAGAAAGAATCAATTCTGAAAACAAAGGGAAATGTATGAAATTCAGTTATTCCACAAAACCCCTTTTGTTCTCAGTAATGTGACTGGCCATGTAAACAAATGTGTAGAGCAGTGGTGGAGAACCTATGGCACGCGTAACAGGGAGGTTTGGCACCTCCCTGAGAGCCCATACAGCCCACCTTAGAGACTATATAGCCCACCTGAGAGCACATACAGCCCACCAGAGAGCCCATCTGAGAACTGCACAGTGCTCCTGAGAGCCTGCACAGCTCACCTGAGAGCCCACACAGCCCTCCAGAGACCCTGGAGACATCAGGCCATCACCCCGGATCAACACAGAGTTTTATATTATTTTGCATTGCTGTTAAATGTATTGCTGGGATTTGCAGTCCTCTTTTGCGGGTGGTCTTATTCTGCATTGCTTTATAATGTATTGTTGGGATTTGTAGTACTCTATAGTTGGCGCTTTGCCATTGGTCCAAGCCATCCACAGAGCTCACACCTCACTCTGTAGTATAGTTAAAACCTCTTGTATTGTTTTTTTCTTCTAAGATTTAAGCACATAATTAGTTCAGACAGTATTATGGAGTGTTTTTATAAAAGAAATCATCAGTATTCAGGTCTAAGTGCAGGGTTGGGACTTTGAGACATATAAGTTGGTTTAGTGATCCGGTTTGGGCACTCAGGCTCAACAAGGTTGCCATCACTGGTCTAGAGGATACCAGAATGTGTCAGAATCCTTTCATGATTGACTGAAGCTTTAAAGTTTCACATACTTCCATGAGTAGTATACAACCACTCCTTCAAAGTTCTAATTCTTTTGAATGTCTTGGCAACACTGGATCACAGAGCATATACTGTATATAGGTGGTTTAATAAAAAAGACAGACACGGAGAGACTAAGCAGAGGGGCTACATGACTGGGGGGAGGAATAGTCCCGGGAGAAAGGGTTAAAAAATAAACGGGAATAGCTGCTCTTACCTGATTGGACGTGGGAGTCAGGTGTCCGGGAGGAGCCACATGGGAAGGAACTGCGAGGGCTGAGGGACGTCCTCTTTCTGGAAATCGACGAAGGGAGCAGGTTGTCCCACCCTCCCTCCCTGAATTTTGTGGTTATGGGGGTTTCTTTTGTCACGGCAGACCATGTTGCGCAGTCTGTCTGTTTATTGGGGTTTTTAACGGAGGGACAGAAAATTGACGAATCCATCAGTCAAGACTTTACTGATGCTCACTTACTGTAGTGCAGCAGTAGTCTCTTCACATAAGTCTCAGATGACATGCAGCAACGTACAGTACGTCTTACAGATGAGGCAAATGACATTTGGCTATAGATAACAGTTAGAACTGATAATAGCTTTATAGACCTTGCCAGAAAGCATATCTAAGACATGGCAACTTGGCAGTATACTTAGTGCAATAACAAACAATCTGGTAAGTAAGTAATCAGTGTCATTGAGGGAGCATATTTTCTCCAAAAAGTTCTGAAAGTTACTGTCTTCTGACCTTCAGTCGTGTCAGAGGACACCTTATGGCTATTCAGGGATTAAAGCACATTTTCATTCATAACATAACTCGCACAAGTCACTGCATGCAGCCGATCACACCTTTCCAGCTTAGACTAAGCTTTTTCAGATCCACCTAATATCTAATGGTTTGCTTTTCAGATCTCAGTTCAATGAGACCAGCTTGCTGGCAATAGGATGAAATGCCTTCTCTAGACTACCATAATATTTCCAAGCCCTGTCCAACACTGGGGAATAGCTTCCTTGCAGGATCTATGAAGCTACCTCTGTAATTGTACACTGAATAACATGGCCTTAGATGGTAACTAACTTGTATGATGGTAACTAGCTTGTATAATGGTAACTAGCTTGTATGAAAATGCATCCAATAAAGTGCAGATAGTCCAGAACAAATGTACCTCTTGTGTGAAAACATTAGATTATCAGCAAACAATGTAAAATTCATTACCTGGTTAATCCACACAAACAATTATCATAAAAATATACAATGAACTGCTGATCCAAAATGTTTTAGGGGTTTTTTTCATTGGGAAAAAAATAGCTAAGAAAGTCCTTCTTATCATCCTGCCTGAAAATATACTTTCCACCTTCTTTAGAAAAGTAAACACATTGCAAAATGTATATTTTGGAGTATGATATATGTTGTGTGCAGTCATTTCTTAATTTATCCCAATGCTGCATTCCAGAATATAAGTATGTAATTCAAATTTTGCTTGGTTTCAACAATTGATTAGCTTTGAAATAAATACGTTTTTAGCACCTTTGCCTTGCAGTTCTGCGCTACCCAGTTCAAATCCTGGCCAGGACACTATCTGTATGGAGTTTGCATATTCTCACGGTGGTTGCATGGGTTCCCTCCAGGTACTCCGGTTTTACCCGACACTCCAAAGACATGAAGGTTACTTGGCTCCTGTCTAAATTGTTCCTAGTATGTGTGTCCATGTGAGATAGAGACCTTAGATTAAGCTCCTTGAAGGCAGGTACTGATATTAACCACTGGCCGTCCATGGCCATTCTTGAAGGGCAGGACGGGAGCCTTATAGGAGCGTCTTAAGACGTCCTGCCCCTCCTCCCGCTCATGTGCGGTACTCAGCGCGCACACGAGTGGGAAAACTGTTAGCATTGTGAACAGCCAGCGATGGCTATTTACGTTCAAGCAATCGGGTGTCTCTAGAGACGTCCAATCGCTTGTAGTAGCTGCGGGTGTGCGCCCCCCCTGTACTGCTGTACCCGCTGCTGGTCCCGAGATCCACTGTGCCCGGTGCGGCTGGGATTGGCACGGCGACTCTGTTACTGGAGATCAAAGGGATATCAGTACACAATCTCCCTTTGAGCTCCTCTCCTGTCCCCGAATGCTGGAAGTGATGTATATCACATCACTTCCTGCATTCAGTGTCACTCTCCGGCTACAGATGCCGGTGAGAAGCTGCTGAATCAGATCTATTCTTCATCAGCTTCTCTGGGGATCCCTAGGTGACATATGGGGTCTTGGAGACCCCTGATGTTTCCATAAAGAGGCCCTGTTATGTGAATTGGCTATCACACAGAGGATTTCTTAGTCCCCTATGTGATAGCAATAAAGTTGAGTGTAAAAAAAATTAAAATAAAGCATAAAAAAGAATAAGGAAGCTTAACAAAAATAGTCACAAATAAAAAAAACAAAAAAACATTTTTTTAAAGTTCCCCACCCCCCCACATACACACGCAAACATGCGTCGGGTGCGCCTATGTGCTAAAACGACGATTGCGCCCATTACGCCTCACATGTTACATATCGCCACGAACGTTGGAGTGAGAGCAATAATTTTAGGGCCATTAATTACTGATAACATTAAACTGATGAGCGGTAAAAGCATTTGAAGCGTCACCTATGGCCAATTTTGGTGTGTTTGTTTTCTGCGATTTCGCGGGCACGTGCAATTTTAAGGCTTGACATGTTTGGTGTCTTTTTACCCAACATGACCCCGTCTTTTATATTTTACCAAAAAATTGGGGTGATAATAAATGTTTCATTACATTTCATAGGGAAACTACTGTTTTTCCCCCCTAAATTTAGGGTACTTTTTTTGTTATATAATAAAAAATAACCCCCCCCCCCCAGTAGTGATTAAATACCACCAAAAGAAAACTCTATCTGTCCCCAAAAAATGGTATAAAATTTGTTTCGGTACAGCGTTGCATGACAGAATAAATGTCAATCAAATGACTGCAGCACTGAACACTGAAAAATGGTCTGGCCAGGAAGGGGGTTTAACACCCTGTCTTCAAGTGGTTATTGCATATTATGTAAATTGCCAATGCTATATAAATGGCTTAATAAATAAATAAAGGCTATTCTTGCTTTTCATGTTTAGTTTTGACCTGTTTAGGCTGGTATGAATTCTACCACAGGCTATAGATATGAATAACGGGATCTCTGCACCACTGCCAGAACCACTGCCCTTTCCCTTATTCACGTTTACACTCCACTACATCCTCACAGAAGACTGAAGCCTGAAGATAACCATGAGCACTTAATGTGCATAACAGATGGACACATGACCCCTGCTAACGGATTCCACTACTACCAGCCTAAGCTCAATATTACAGAATAAAAATTGCCAAAGTAAGTTGTCAATATTGTTTCAGAAGTACATTTTATGCTGACCGCTTTTAATGATGTATACTATAGGCTACTTTAGCTGTCCTTGTACAAGGCCATAGATCTTTTGTATGCACACATCAATGCATATTCAAAAGACTCTATTAAAGTGTATTTAACCTAAAAAGCAACAATTTAATATATTGTAGCTTACCAATCCTTAAATGTGGTGGCTGCATTCATTTTATTTTCACCTGGTGATCCAGCCAGTAAGTCTGTTATTTTTAAATTTCCTTTAACAGACCAAGTTGTCCAGCAAAAGTGGCAATTTGAGCGTTGAGACAAACCATTTAACACTGACAGGGGAGCTTCAAATGTTCAGCTTTTATTCATATATATTCAAACTTTCATTCAAAATATTCAAAAAAAACTGTTTCTGTAACTGCCTAAAAAGTGTTATCGGAAGTTTGGCTTTCATTTGTTAGACAAGTATATCTAACCTTGTTCCATTGTTCCTAAGGCCTTGTTCACACCAAGCACGGAGCAGATCCGGACCAGAGCAGGTGCAGACAGGATCAAAACTGCGTCCAATGTATTCCTATGGTATTTTGACCTCCAGTTCACATCGCAGTGTGCGGATCCAGACCAGATCCAGACCGGATGAAAAAACTGCGGCATACCTATTTTACCTGCTCTGGATCTGGTCTGGAACGCATTAAAAACGCGTCTAAAACGCGGCACAACCCACTGCACTGCGTGTGCAGAAACCTGACCGGATCTGGTCTGCATTTGGTGTGAACAAGGCCTAAATCTGTTAGTCAACACAACACTTCCCTCTCCACAGGTTGGCACTGCTTCTGTCCATTGTTCCTCTATAGAGTAGAGCCACCTTAGACAGAAAGTGTGTTACTGGTAGGATCACCAGAGGAAATAAAGGGGGAAAAAGTCTAGAAAAAAAATAATGCAGCCACCACATTTAAGGATTGGTAATTTGCAATATGTTAAATGTTTGTGGGTTTAGATGCATTTTAAATCCTTATGGTTTCAATCCAGCAGAATAAATGAAGAAGCAAATATGATTATATAATAAAGAAAAGGCAGTCTGCTGCCTCCTGAGGTTTGCTACTTTAATCCTGATCTATGTACAGTATGTTTCAGGTACACTATGTTACAGTTCCCAAGCTTCCAGAAAAAAACAGTTGGCATTGGCATTAAAGCTATAATTTTCCAATGCACTGTCTGTCCTGCGACAATTACTGAGTCTTTATTAAGTAGGAGTTTTCCATATTACCATGCTATAAACTGCATAAGGCCAGCAAAATAAGAAACCCAGTCCTGAAATACTACCTGAGCTTATGTAATTTATTTTAAAAGAATATGCAATTACATTTGGCAACCTCTGTATGTGTCAAAGCTACTTTCACTGCTAATTTAGCACTGTCCACGTTATGTTTTACCCAGCTGTTCTATCTGCATTTATACTCTAGCCTATGTTTGCTCCAAATACCCATTTCGGTCCAGGGAAGCTTTCTCTTTTATTAACCACTTGAGATCCTAAGCCTTTTTCTCCCTAAATCCCCAAGTGCCAGATAATTTTTTTTTTATTTCGTTTCAGGGATGTCTCAGTTCTGCACATTATACTTTTTAGGTTTTATAGTCTACCCTAATATATTGTACATTTTCAGGCCATATACAGGCATAATTTTCTAGAAAATGTGGATACATACATTTGTATTTATTTGTTTTTTATTAGTAATAAATAGTTAGAAAAAAATTGACAAAGTGCATTTTCCCATAATATTTCCCAATTCCTTTTTATGTAATTTGCGCACCCCTATATATTTACCACTAAATATAAACAACAAGGCTGATTAAAATGATATCACATTATTGTGACTTTCCAGAAAGTATATGCTGTTTTCTTTAGGAGAACTTTATTCCCCTCTCAGCAAACATTGTGACGTACGCAGGGGAAAAAATGGTTTATGGAAATTGTTAGAGTAACATTAGGATAAGATCAAGTTAGGTAGATGAGGGCACAGACTAGCACAAGGATGAGATTTTCACAGGCTTGTGATCACTTAAACTTACTTCAACATTTGATGCTTGTGCAGTGAATGCCCATGCCATCCAGGAGCCACTGATTCCTGCCACCATTGTAAAATGGTGCTGGGAACAATAGCCGCTATCCCATCACAGTTATAATATGGCAGCATGGATTCATGTGGTTAATTACCTTGATTGTTATTGGGTATTTAAAGTGAAGGCTAGGGGAGAAAATTATCCTGTTAGTAAATATGAGTGTCTAGCAAAGTCCCCTAAAGGCACAGCTAGATTTAAAAAAAGCTCTTCTGCCTTCCTAGTGGTGACCTTTCCTGTAGCTGCAACCAGACACTCACCGACCTGCAATGGTGACAGACAAACTCTAAATTCTTCAATCCTTTTCTTTTAATATATTTTTACTTAATTGTAGAGGGGAAAGAGGGTTGGGGTACAGGAGATCCACAAACAGCAGCAAAAATCCCTCCACAATATAGACTTTACAGTAAACTTTTTAAGCTTCTGCCACAGGCTAATGAAAACTCCTTATGATTCTACCACAGGCTGGTGTAGATTCTGCATGCCCGGATGGGTGGCTACCTTTAGGTATCTTCAGCCTATGCCAAAGACCAGGTAATGACTCTTCAGACCTCACTGGAAGGTGAATTTAGAACACTATAGGCCCTGGGGCAACTAAGGGAACAAGCACTCTTCTTGGTTTTGGCTTCTTGCTCTAGTCAAGGGACCTGGGAGGCAAAGACTGGGCCACTCTGGAGTTACACCCTCCCTAGGCAGCATCGGGTTGGGTGGGATCTCTGAACTTACATCCTCTCCAGGCATACATGAATGAAAGAAATCTAGCAGATTCCTCCATCCACAATGTGCTGGGCTAATGTATTCTGAAAGCCACCAACTGGCACTGTCAGAATACCTGAAGTTAAAGTAGAACTATGACCTCCCATTAACATGTATGTGCTGCAGCAAAACATTATTAGTGGATCTGCACTTACAGTTTTCTTTTAGCCATCCCTGCAAAGTCCCACACAGACCTGCTGAGCCTGCCAGTGAAGTCCACCTAATTCAGCTTCATGTGACGATGTGGCAAAGACACTACACCGCTCCTAAATTCAGAGCAAAGTTGCCAATCTCATGTAAGCTGTCTTCGCTTACACTACAGTGGGATAAAATGTTATGTCATGGGTGGCGGCTGTCAGCATAGTCACTTTTGATTCACAAACCTGTAGCTTGTCAGTCAGGACACACCTAATCCAACTCACTGCTTTCTGGGTTGATAGTACTACCTATGCTGCTGAAACCCCCCCACTGTGAGCTGCAGTGTCTGGAAGGGGATGAATGTGAAACATGAAAAAGGATATGACTCTGTCAGGGAACATAAAGAAAGTGTTTTTGTTTAATCTATGAGGCTTGTGCATCACATAGTATCTGGATTTTATATTTGTTGTACTTTAATTTACAATCAATGCACAAAGTGAGTGGGCTATAACTGATGGCCATCTTTTGTTCTACTCAAGTTTTACTCGCCAGACCCAGAACAAGCATGCAGCAAGTGTTAGAAAAAAAGTCTATACTCTACACTTGTTCAAGGTCAGTGAAGTTAGTATGACAGCCAGGGAAGTAGCATTTTTTAGAAATAGGTCAACAATGGAATCCCATATATTTCTCACATGACAGGTGTACTTTAACTCTCCTTTTGTATCTTTCCCACTCTATCCTGTGTAAGTGAGTCCAATAGTTAATGGCAACTCCTTAGATGAGCAATACATAATAAATAATCTGTAAACTGATATGCGCTAGGTGTTAAAATGAGTTTATAATATAAAATGTACAAAAGTGGATAATGTATTTTTAATGATACAATAACACAAAACATATGTTTCTCACTCACATTCCAATATGATATTTGAAAGTTCAGGGACCTTTGTTCAGTACAGTGCCTTATCAACTTATGAGTATAAACAGCTGTAAAAAAGCCATAACAAGCCCTAGGAGAACTATAAAATGTCAGCGTCTGATAATGTGAATAGCTATGCCAATGACTTTTCCTGGGGACACTCTGTGATTGCCTTGCTAAGCACACTCAAAACAGGTTAAAACAGGAGAAGAAGGCTTTCAAATGCAATGTGGCAGTGATAAGCAGTACTTGCTTACAAATCTGTCCTTGACAAATTACTGTACATTAACGGCTTTGCTTGTTTTCTCACGTATATGTTTTTTAAAGCAAGGAATGTGTATTGTGAATTCAAAAAGGTTTTGCTGTGATTTAAACTAAACTCGAAAGTTAAATCTTAAAAATGCATTTAAATACCCTATTAAAAAAACAAAACTGTATATTATTTGTGTATCACTCAGCTGTAGATCCTCAAATCATCTCTGAATTGGTGCTGACACTGTCCTTCCTTCTGGAGGGTGGCTTCTTTTGTTCCACATGGTCCCTGTGTGAGTTGTAAAGTAGCCACTGCTCCAAAATTTCTCCCATGATGGATTACAATATCATATTTAGTTCACTGATTTGTATTGAGATTGTAGTCCATCACAGGGGCGAGCTTGGAGTGGTGGCTAGTTTACAACACACACAGGGACCATGAGGAACAAAAGTAGCCCCCCTCCAGAAGGAAGGACAATGTCAGCATGAATTCAGACATGATTTGAGGATCTACTGATGAGTGATATACAAATAAGATACATTTATGTTATTAGTTAAGGTAGTTGAATGCATTTTTAAGTTTTAACTCCTGAGTTTAGTGTCACTCTAAGAAGTGACATACCAGTCCATTGTAAAGCTCTGTTCAAGCTTTTTGTGGCGTTCTATTTCTGATATTTGATTCTGTGACCTCCATATTATTTCAGTTCAGTTTCTGGTGGCATTATATGAATACAAGGCTTTAGCTGGTCAAGTTCTTCATTTAGCTTGTTGTTAACATGAAACATCTGTTGCTTCTGAAGATATGCAATGACGTTAGTCGACTGATTCTTGAGATGCTTTTGAATGAGGCATTCATGACACCTCTTGGTCACTAGGTATCCTATCTCCAACAAGTTCAACAAAATACAGATTATTGTTGTGACCACCATAAATAATGTGAAAATATTTTTTTCAGTAGGTCTAGATATAAAGCAGTCTACAGTGTTAGGACATGGATTCAATGTACACTTGACAAGTCTTGGCAATGAATAGTTATGATATATATGGTGAAAGATGTAGAGAAACACTACATCTACCGAAGCCTTGACTATAAGGCTGATAACATATGTCCACCATAAACCTCCTCGCTTCTTTCCTGTGTCTGCATACAGCCGTCCATTGTCCTCTCCTTGCTTTTCTTTGTGTTTTCTTTCTCGATCTTCCCTGTAGGCCACATGCATGATAACAAGAAGAGATGGACAGGTGACCAGAATGAGCTGGAGGGCCCAGAGTCTGATGTGGGACACTGGAAAGTAATGATCATAACAGACATTGTGGCATCCAGGCTGTTTTGTGTTACAGTCAAATTCTCCTTGTTCATCACCCCAAACTCTTTCAGCTGCCACCACATAAACCAGCAAGCGAAAGATAAAGACTATGGATAGCCAAATGCGTCCAAAGCTTGTTGAGAAATGACTTGCTCCACTCAGGAGGGCTTGAAAGACACCCCAATTCATGGTTTACCTATGAAAACAGTACACAAAAGGTTATTAGGAAAAGTTAGCACAAGCCAATGTCTTTCAAAATTGTAGGTGGTTACATGCTTATAATGTCATATGTGAAAAACATATGTAATGTTATGCAGAAATGTTTGGTGCAGGTAAGACACTGGTTTACGGACAGCTTGTTTCTGCTTTTTGACCCAATAGAAGTTAAACCAAGCACAGCCAGGCAAATAACATTCTCATTAGGAGGCCAGCAATAAAACCCCCATACTTCTTTCATCTCAGATGTTTTTTAAGCTGGCAGACTGACATAAAGAAATAATCTGACCACTCTAATTTTTTTCATAGCCAGCTGTCACAAAGGACAAAGTGGTATGGGTGCCTGTAATGTAACTACCGCCATAGAGACCCACGTGGTCAGAGGGGGCCCGGTCAGGAGGCCGGGGCCCAGCAGCAGAGGTGGAGGAGGCCGGGGCCCAGTAGCGCCGGTCTGGCAGCAGAGGAGGCCGGGACCCAGCAGCGCCACACCGGCGGCAGAGGCTACAGCCCAGCAGCGCCGGCCTGGAGGGGGAGGAGGCCGGGGCCCAGCAGCCAGCGGCTCTGGGCTGACAGATAAGAGGAGCTGGTGTACAGGGAAAGGGACCCCAACCAACCCACCTGAGACCCTGCAGAGCCCACCATAGACAATCTCAACTGCACTGGGATCAATGGTGGGCTCTGCAGGGTCACTCTTAGGTGGGTTGTGTGTGGTCTGAGGTGGGCTATGCAGGGTCACTGGCATGTGTGGGGTCTCAAATGGGCTTTGCAGGGTCTCAGGTGGACTGTGCAGGGTCTATGGTGGGCTGTGTGGGGTCTATGATGGGCTGTGTGGGGTCTATGATGGGCTGTGTGGGGTCTATGATGAGCTGTGTGGGGTCTATGATGGGCTGTGTGGGGTCTCAGGAGGACTGGGCAGGGTCTATGATGGGCTGTGTGGGGTCTATGGTGGGCTCTGTGGGGGCTCTGCAGGTTCTCAGGTGGGTTCTCCAGGGTCACTTGCAGGTGGGCTGTGCGGGGTCTCAGGTGGGCTGTGTGGGGTCTATGGTGGGCTGTGTGGGGTCTATGGTGGGCTGTGTGGGGTCTATGGTGGGCTCTGCAGGGCCTCAGGTAGGCTCTGTGGGGTCTATGGCAGGCTCTGCAGGGTGTCAGATGGGATCTGCCGGGTCTCAGGTAGGCTGTGCAGCAGTGAGCAGCGGAGTGATCTCTTCTCCGGCTCTGACGTCAGAGCCAGCAGGAGCAGAGCTGAAGAGACGGAGACAGAGACGGTGCAGGCACGGAAACGTGTTCTGGAGGTAGGTACTTTTTTTTTTAAGGCTGTTGGAGGGGGAGGAGGGGGGGTTGCTACAAATTTTGCTATGAGGCTCTGTGATTTCTAGTCACGCCCCTGTCAGAATGTATTGAATTTCTGGCTGATTTATAGGGTAAATATTTTTTTCTTAGGAGTCTCAATTACTGTAGCATGTTGAGCTTCTGCAACTACATTTAATGGCGAGGGATGGAAGTGGTGGCAGGGTCTCTTTAAGGCTATTTTTATGCGTACTGAATAACATGCAAATTTAAGTGGAATATTCAATAAATTAATAATTTACTTCGGAGATATTTAATCACTCACAAAATGTTTATATGGTTATTAATGTTATTATTTGTTATTGTTATTGTTATTATGGCTGGGAGCAGCGGTGTCCCTAAACTTTTGCTGTCTGGGGCCTGGGAGGGGTTGATGGTGATGAACGTTACGTGGGGGGTGCTGGTGTGGTGATGCACATTACTGGGGTGGGGGGGATTCTGATATGTCTGGTTCCCGCTCTGTCCAGCGTCCCGCTCTGTCCAGCGTCCCGCTCTGTCCAGCGTTTCTGGTTTTCAGGAACTAGGGGTCGCCAGCCAGAGCGTCACACTCAGTTCCTGGCAATCAGGGACGTCAGCGAGCTGGATGGGATGCCAGACAAAGCATCACAGGTTGCTAAGAGTTCTGCAGAGCCAACTGTCAATCAGGTAGCTGGGGGGAAACTTACAATACTGTTGGGATCTTTCCTGCGGCTCGGCACAGTGAGCATATAGTGGGCAGTAGTTTGGGTCATAGAAGTACATTAGTAAATGTACTCCTGTGACCCAAGAGAGAACTAAAGCAAAAAAAAAATGGTTTGACTTTAATTCTCTTTTTAAACAATAACTTTGAAGATATCTTCGATGCTTTATGCAGCATATTCATAGCTGAAAACACCTCCAAAGATGCAAATATAATAGTTGTTTTTAAAAAAAATCTACATCAATAAATGCAACAACCATTATAGGCAATCAACCAGTATTTTCCTGTTTTAAATACTAATATTATTAGGAAAATTTGTCTAATAAGCAATATGCTTGGGAAAATTCACCAAATTAGAAGAAGAAACTTTATGAATATGAAGGTAAACATCGTACTTGCTGATAAGTGTCCACAGCTTGTAAATGTCCTAAACTGCCTCATCACATTTAATAATGATTTTATGATTGGTACTGTACTACATCATTTCGTCAGTAAAGCAGGCTACTTAAAAATAAGACTCAATGCAGCGGTAGAGTGGTCAACTTTTTCACTTGCATAAATATAGAGAGATTGTGCAATCTCCATTAAAAGGAATTGAGAACTATATTCTGAAGAGCATGTACTACTCTATAACAACAAATGCATTATTGTGTACAGTAACTTTCTTACATTTATATATATTACGCCTGGCTATTAGGACTACAAACCATGTCAGCTCATGCTGTTTAAAAACTTGTAGTCCATCCTCTAAAAAGCTGTACTCGTATACTCACTATGGCTTCATGGTAAACAACTCTTCTAGCATGCAGTTTAGCATGGGAGCATTGTTACGTACCAGACATCATTTTATTATGTGTTGACCCATTATGTGCTCCAGTAACATAATCAAAGTGTCTGTTGCTTGATTTGGGTTAAAAGAAAAACAATATTGGTATGTGGAGTCCATTACACTTCAAAGCCTGGCAAGGTCAGTCCATTTCAGTTCAGCAAGTAGCTTTTTAATCAGCCTTACAACTAGCAAGTATATTGCTAATATTACATAGTTCTACATAAGTATAGATAAGTATTTATATGTTATGTTGCTGTGATTCAATATCATTGACGCCAGTCACATACATATTTCCTTAATATCTAGAATATGTTCACTTTGTTGATAGGAGATGTGACATGCTGATTTCTACATGATATATCTCTGAATACTCTAGTCTCAGTCCTAGATAATGTCATTACATGCTCTTGTAAAGAATTAGACACTTACCTTTTTCTAAGATGTCCTCATGAGAATTACTCCATTTTGTAATTCAGTACAAAAGGGGGTTATTTTGTTTCTCCAAAACACAAAAATATAGTATCCAGTTCTCAGGGAGTGTCTACAGGTACTTGTTTAAAAGATTTGTCGTCTAACATGTTAAAAGGAAACCGGATCTGTTTGTATTGCGGCCAATCTGTGAGAAGTGGGCAGGTAAAGGTGTGTGCTGGAATTCCATTTGTTTATTAACTCTTTAAATAGCAACTCAAAGCAAGAAGTAAAAGCACAAAGGAACTGCTTTCTCTGTAGGTTTAGTTCAAAAGTCACCTACTCAGGCCTAATGCACTCAAATTAAAACATGAACCCCTTTATACTGCTACATTTTTTATCTTTTTACATTTGGAGTTGATGACAACATCCACCATGTTGAAGTTTCTAAGCGAATACCTGGATGGCGAACTGGGCTAGCTCTGGTCATATAGTCCAAGGAGCACACCCAGGAATCCATTTGGTCACAACTTACTAATTGGGGCTGTCCCCCATATTCTCTAACCATCTCTTCCATATGTTGCATATGGCTTCCTCTTCAAAATTTCCACATTGTCCAGTAAACTGTAATGCCTGCAGATGTTGCAACTGATGAAGCTGCTACATCTTCAAATGAACTTCCATGTTCATTTCGTCTTTCTACACCATATTCCGAACATAAGGGTACTCAACATAACAATTCAGGCATTAAGCTTGGTATTCGTGATGTATTAATGTCATTGTTTTCTTTAATACAGTAAACTCCCCGTTATCCGGTATCCACGGGGATTGGTAGATTCCAGATAAATGTAGTTTCTGGTTACTTGAGAGTTACTATTAAAAATAGGTCTAACTAATGCCATACCTCATACTATACCATACCATACCACTCTGTATTGACTTCATATTAATATTGAAATGCAATAATAAAAAGCAAATTAAGACAGATAGACACACTTAAGACAAATAGGCACACGATCGTTTTTAGGATAATACATGCCGCAGATCAGCAAAAGAGTGAGTACACAGGGGATTTTTTTTTCTGGTTAGATGAGAGTTCTGGTTAGTTGAATACCGGATAACTGAGAGTTTACTGTATATTAATTTGATCAGTGGGTGATTAAAAAACGCCATGCTACTGTTGTCCATACAGTGGTAACTGTTCTATAGAGTATATTAGCAAATGTTTATCAGCTAACAGTTAGTGGCCTAAATGTATCTGTGACCAAACTTTTTTTTAACATTTTGGATAGAGTAGTGAGGGGTTAGAATCTCTGTCAAAACATTTATTGCTGCATGTGTCCCTACTGGGGAGATTCAGCTTTTCAAATTGTCCTGGTGAAAATTGTCACAAGCTAAAAGTAAGAGAAAGTCCCAAATTTTGAGTTGTAACCACAACAAGAATAAAGGGTATACCTTCTAATGGGGATACTTGTTTTAGGGACAGCTGTCTTAAGACTTCTGTTTGGAGAAATTACTTTTCATTTTCTGCTGTGTCTAAAGGACAGTACATGAAGGGAATAGCTGGAATGGGACACAAATTACCAAAATAGAAAAATCTTACATTATCCAAAATGAAAAAATAAATAAATAAATTTGGCTTTAGATATACATTAAAGTACAGGTGTATATTTACCAAGTATTATACTGTCCACTCTTACTACCCCTCCTGAACTAATCTACATTTTAAACCCCTACTCTTTGGGATGACTGAAGATGCTTCAATTACAGAGCTTTACAAGTCTATGAGGGCCAGCGGTAAAGAGGATTTTGGTCTGAAAATGAGAAACAGGAATTTCTCTTTCTTCCTGGAAGATGAATCAAGAGTGACTAGAGAGAGTGTAAGTATAAGTTGCTCGTTGGGCCAAAATTAAACTGAACCTGTTGCCCCTCCCTGCATAATCAAACCACAGATTCACTTTAAACCAGATAACAGGGAAGGATTGGTAACAGTGAGGAGGTTGTTATCATTGGCTTGCGCATGGGGCGTGACGGGTGTGCCAAGAACAAGAGCTGTGCTCTACTCCTCACAGGCAGGGCCCTCCTTACCATCTTGTCTTGAATTGTATTGTGATTGTAATGTCTTCCTTATATTGTGAAGCGCTGCGCAAACTGTTGGCGCTATATAAATCCTGTATAATAATAATAATAATCAGAAGCCTGCTCCTCCCAGAGGCTGCCAGGGATGTGCACGGAACCATGTACATTTAAAGGGATGCTGTGTTTGATAAAACTCCATGCACTGAACACACTGAGCTCTACTCCAGAATAGCTCAGCCAGCAGAAGCTCCTGGTAGTTTGTAGCACCTGACTGATGGATTCGTCAATTTTCAGTCCCTCCGTTAAAACCCCAATAAACACACTGACTGCACAACATGGATTTTAACGGCCACAGCAGCCCTTTTATTACACCAACAACTTTACCAATAACCAAAGTAATAAACCAAATATACAAAAATAATACTTTAAACAAGGGTGGACCTGAGAAGGGGTCTTTGGGTGCCCGCCAGCCCAAAAAGGCCTCTCTTAACACTCCACCCATGTCCCCAGCCGCACCACAACCAGCTCGAGGACCCCTATTTGTGTCTCCAGCAGATGATGGGGAAGGTAGTCCTCCTATGTGTGTATCCAGCAGATGATGAGGAACATACCCCTCCTATGTATGTATGCAGCAGCCTGCAGTGGGGTTCTGCCAGCAGCAATGGGCAGGTCAGACAAAGGTAATTTTGTGGATGCGAAACAATGGCTAACACTGCCACAACTACCAGGGTTGCTGCGGTCTCATGTGCGACTCGGACCTGGTGAGTATCAACCACCACTAGTGGAAGCTGCGGAGTGTTGACCTGTTGCATGCTGGGAGCTGTAGTCCCAGGAGGCAATGTTGGTGCCTCAGTGGTTACCGAGCCCAGAAAGAAACAGGGCTCGGGCCCAGTAACTGCTGAGGTGTCAACATTGCCTCCTGAGACTACAGCTGCCAGCATGCAGCAGGTCAACACTCCGCAGCAGGCCAATGCTCCGCAGCTCCCTTCCGCAGTGGTTGATACTCATACCACTGTGTTCTACCCCCTGATCAACAGCTCACTCCACATACCCTGCATGAGGGTGGGAAGAAACTTGCCCTTGCTTGCCCTCTCCTTCTCACCATAAATCTTCAATATACCTGCTCATGTAAGAATAGCTCCCACTAAAGGAGTACATTATTAAGGTGAATTTCTCAGTGATATATTTGTGGCTTTGTATCCTCATTTAGGCTAAATATACTCCTTAACTTTCCAAAAGGAATTTTCATCATTTAACTGGTAGTGCAGTTGTTGCATCAGCAACATCGTGACAGAGTGAGATTACTGGCAGTGTATTCCTATTTTATGTCTACATATTTCAACATGGGTAGTTAAAAGCTGTAGGGAGTAGGAGGAGAAGGAAAAGAAGATGTAAACCCCTGCAGGTTGGGTGTGGTTGAGTATGCAAATCAGAGATCTGAGATGCAGCCTGTTTTTTTTTTTTTACCCCTCCCTCCTTAGGTGCTGAAAGAGATGAACACTGTGGGAAATGGCAAGAGAAAATGACACCAGCTTTAGATGAGTGACTTGTCAGCTTTCCACTCTTAGCAACTATATTTCCTTCCTGATAAGATGCCTTTATTTTTGGTTAAACTGCTTTTTTTTTTTGCTTACTGCAAGTCTACCCTTTAAAAAAAGGGATTTTGTTTCAGGGGTGGTATTTTAGAACTTTTACTTCTTTTGAAGTTTTCTTTCATTCTTATGCAGCCCTGTTTCGGAGGGGGTCATGTGAGATGACCGTCTCCGATCAACTACCGCTGCTGACCTGTGGGTAACTTAGAAGTCCTGAGCCTCCGCTAAGTGGGAGTAAAGGGGCTGTAATAATTTGTACTGGCAGTGCCTCCACCCAACTGGGCCTTGTGATGTACAAGTGAGACCCCCAGATGAGATAACCTTGTCCCCAGGTGTAAGTACTTACATGTGTCTTCTTGTATGAGTAATGAGCTCGAGAGTCCATGAATGTAGAACTTGAAATAATGATGATGGATAGGTGTGCTGGAATACCTGAAATGCTGGTAATATAGTAGATTATCTTCTAATAAGGCGTACAGATCCTAGTGGAAGGTCCATCTTCTCCCTCTTGATAGGCCAGAAGTGTTTCCATTCCCACAGAGGTTACAGTGTATACTCTGCTTCAGGACAGACTGTAGCCTTGGCCAGTGGAGGTTCCTGTGGTGACTCCAGTGTCCCCATGATCTTTGTTAACATGGGTTTGGTCCCTGTAGTGGATCCAGCAAAATCAGATGGCACATGGCATTCCATGAGCTTAGGCCTTGAGGGCCCAGCCCTCACTCATGGGCAGCCGCCCAGCACCTGAGCACCAACCTCCCAACAGGGGAGAGGCAGGAACAGGACTACCCTAGTTCTGAGCATGCTCATGGGTTTTGCTATAGCCAATCCCTCCTACTATGATGTTCACTGTACTGATTGGCCACCACAGAACCACTGTCACATACTACCACTCCAGCACAGTACTCTGACTAACACTGCTTTATTACAGGGGGTGTTAGGGGGTAGACCCCAACATTTATTTTTGGTTTTAGGCAGAATATTCGATGGTTACTAACCAATTGTTCTTTAAGTTACTTTTTGTTCGCACCACGCTGCTGCATTGATTAAAAAATAAACTAAGTGCAAAAGCGGTGTGAACCTCTCACACTTACAAAAGTTAGGTATACACCAGTTAGGCCTATTATACCTAAATTAAAACTGTCCTTCTATTGGCCAATTAGGCACTGCTGTATCCACTGCAGTATCTTAATTATTGTAGTAAATCCCCAACCTACGCTCTTTGTCGCTAGTAAATTTGTGCCGATCCTTGCAGATTAAAATGTCCTGCTGCTGGCCAGTTTTACACTGATGTGTCATCTGTCGTCTCTTAATTCTGGTAGTAAAATATTTCCCTGTACTCTTTGCCTCTACATTTCAGCCAATTCTACCTCATTACAAATGTCCTGCTGCTGGCCAATTTTACACTGCTGTGTTATTTGTTGTCTGTTAAGTCTGCTAGTAAAACACTTGTCTGCATTGGGATTTTGTTTCTGCAGATGAGCAGAAAAAAGGACTGTTCAGAGAGTTGTAGGGGGTTATTCACTATTAAACCGAAGGACTAAACCTAAGGTTCGACTCAATTCGGCTGCCGGAGCCCTCCGGTTCAGCCGAACCAAAGGGCTGCTGTATGGGCTATTCACAGTAGCCGAAAAGGGGAGAGTGGTCTACCAAACAACTGGGCGGAGCCACTAATGATGTCACGGCTGGCTTGGTCCAGTTGTTGTCATTCAATGACCACCCAGCTTCCTCAGGTCATTTGGGGACACTGGGCTGTCATTGAATGACAACAACTGGGCGGAGCCACTAGTGATGTCACAGCTGGCTCTGTCCAGTTGTTGTCAATGACAGCCCAGCATCCTCAGGTCATTTGAGGACACTGGGCTGTCACTGAATGACAACAAATGGGCGGAGCCGGCCGTGATGTCACATCTATCTCTACCCATTTGTTTTGATTTGGCCAGATCCTGCGGGAAGACTGTGACAGGTGTTAGACAAATGTAAACAGTTGGGCAGAGCTAGCGGTGCACATTTGGCTGTTCGTTCACTGCTGTCCGGCCCCTATGAGAATAGGGGAGAACGGCAGCGGGTGAACTGCCCGAGGTTCGGCTCAGCCGATCCAGATATTGGATCGGCTGAGTTGAACGTGTTTTTCACTTTGGCTCAGCCGAACATGCTGAGCATGTATGACTGAACCGGAGGCAGCCGATGTACGGCTGATTTTAGCCGATGTACGACTGAATTCAACCGCACAGGGCCGAACTTCACTTTGCCTTGGTTATTCATTCGGCTGTCTTTGGCAGCTTAGTAAATAACCCCCTTAGTGTTGGCTGTGTTGCTCCCCATGGACTGCACCGTGTGGTTCTGGCAGGTGAGTATGGGATATTTAAGTGGAGGTTTAAAGGATATCTGTGCAAAAGTATAGTTATCCTTTAAACTGTTAAATGAACACCTTTAGTATTGTGTTTAGTTAATAGAATAGATAAAAACAACAGCAACTGTGTTCAAGACTTAAATTGCCAAATGGGGCATATTTTAGTTCTTTATTTACTGTAGAGAAACAGACAGTAAATTCAGTCGGGTTTACTGAATTTTGAGCAAGACAACTTCTGAGAAGACTTTCCTTAACTTTGTATGGTGACAACTTGCATGAATAAGCAAATAACATTGTTTTGCAATTGTAGCAAAACTATTCTCAAGTTTAACTGAATGTTGACAAAACATGGCACACCACTTTTACAAGACGCATATAACTGGCTTCTATCCAAGCAATCAACTGAACAGTAAATCAGTACTAGGAAACACATTAATCCTTGCACATATGTTTACAGTAAACATGCTGACAAAGTACAACACTGGTATTCTGACTCCGATTGTTGTATTAGCGATTTATCCCTTGCTGAGACCGCTATACCTGGCATGTATAAGCAGATAATCCGTATCAGATAGCTGAACTCACCAAATACCTTTTTATCCACTAAGTTCTTTATTGAATGCAGAAAGTTACAGCAGACAACAGGATGTAGCAGATGATTGAACAGAAAGTATTTGGAGGTCAAAGATAGTAATGTTTCCCCCATGCAAGCATATTACATGTGGCCATGAGATGCAGCCATTTTAGATGCCATAATGATTACTTGAACAAGAAGGGGGAAATATATACTATTTGGGAGGGAACACAGAAAAGGATGGTGCTATAACCAAAATGACCACAAGATGGCAGTATAATAATCAGCTGTACTAGTGCCAATGAACAATGGCTTAAGGAAAATTAACTATTTAATTCTCACTCCACATTAATATAAATATCAACCGTGGCTATGCATTGTGTCATGATTTATGCAATAACTGTAACAGCACAACTGGTAAATGCTGATCTGAGGATGTAGGTCTGGGGACGCAGGCTATCTGGACCCAGAGAATACAGCATTTACCGGTGTACAACGGTATCCTGTCATTGATTTAAATAGGTGGTTGTGCACAACACCTGTGACTCACAGGCGAAGACATACAGCTGTTTTTTTATGGTGTATTGCCCTTTGCGCCCATGTGTATGAACCCAAGAGCAGTGTGAGCAGAGGGTGACTTGCTGCTGCTCCATCACTAGATTATTCATTAACTGTAGCAAATAAAATGTCTGGTCACCAACCTTGCTGTGCAATATAAAAGGAGTGTGTAAATTTCAGGACTAATTGGACAGAAATATAATAATTCGGCTGGTAAAAGAGCTTCCATACACTGGGCCGGGGGGCAGGGAGGCAATTGCTCCCAGGGCCTCTCTGATGCCGTGCAGACTGTGCAATCATTGAAGTGGCACAGAGGCTTCGGGGCTGCCTGTCACTGACTCAAGCAGTGGCTGAGACAAGGAATATTAGGCTCTCAGTGCAGGCTGCCAGTGACCAGTGATCACAGCCGTTGCTGCGGTTTGTCTTCCCGCCTCCCGTACAGTGCGGGCTCTGCAGGAGGCGGGGCATTTCGTCAGTGCCTGGACTGAGCCGACTGCGCGACACGTACAAAGTAGGGAGAAGCCAGGTAATAGTGGCACAGTGTGGGGGAAAGGGGGGAAGACAGTGTCTTATTTTCGGGGAAACGCGGTATATATATAATTAGGAATGCACTGATACCAGTACGCCGATACCGGTGCCATAAGGTCCCAAGGCGTGCTGTGAACAGGTGCTGCAAGGTCCCCACAAGGCTGCCAGCAAGCATGGGACCTTATGGCAGCCAAATGTTTTTAAAAATTTAAAGTGACGTAAAAGGATAAAATGTTCCCCATCACCCCCCAATGTTAGTGTAAGAACTTACCTTAAATGATGCCTCTTCTTCTTTCCTGTATTTGTCAGCTGTCGATCCAGTGCTGGTGCTGGTCTCCGATTCAGTGCTGACTTCTCTGTCTTAACTGGCACTTTCTGTCCCACAGTGTCTGTGTGGGTGCACGCTGCTCTATTAATTTACCTTGTGTCTCTCCTCGTCTCCCAGCCAAAGATCTGAACAGCGCATGCGCCCACCCCAAGATCCTTTGAGGCCACCCGAGAATCTTCAGATGTTTGGACGGGAGCGCGCAGTGAAGACACAGGTAAGTTTTAACCTGTTTGAAAAGTTTTCTTTAAAAAAAAAAAAAAATGTTTTTGAATATATCTACTGCTTGCTAGGAAGTGAGGGGGGCAGGTGATGGAGGTGGCATAGTTGTGGGGCCCATCAGCAAAATCTTGCCCAGGACCCAATTAATATTAAAGACGGTCCTGCTGATGCCCTGTAAACAGACCACTCCCCTCAAAATTGCACATGTGGTACTGAAAAATACAAGTAGTACCACACACAGCATATGTGAAGTGGCATGTGGGGGCTGGAGGAGGCAGTGGAAGAGGGAGAGCGGGAGGGGGGCCGAGTCGCCGTATCATGGGCCTCTGTGTTGTACTTGCCCCTGGCCCAAAAGTTGCCAGTCAGCCCCTGCATACACTGTATGTATTCAATGGTGTATTTAGCTGCTTGACTGGAATTCACCTTTAAGTTACATTATGTATCTGCTTAGATCAAGGCTGCGTGCAGTCTCCCCCGGGCTGAGCGTGGTCTCAGCAGGGCTGTGTGCGGGTCTCACCAGGGCTGTGTGCAGTCTTACCAGGGCTGTGCAAGGTGTTACGATGGCTGTGGGCGGTTGCACCATGGCCGTGCGGTCTCACGAAGGCTGTGTGCAGTCTTACCAGGGCTGAGCGCGGTTTTACTAGGGCTGTGTAGTCTCACAGGGCTGCATGCGGATCCCACCCGGGCTGTGCGGTCTCACCAGGGCTGCGTGTGGGTCTCCCCATGGCTGTTCTGGTCGGTGTGGCGGCAGGTCTCTCCAGTGCTGTGCAGGCATCTGCGTGTCTTCTCAGGGCTGTGCGGGTGGAGGTCTCCCCATGGCTGTTCAGGCAGGTGCGGCGCCACGTCTCCCCAGTACTGTGTGGGTGCTGTGGGTCTCCCCATGGCTGTACAGACATGTGTGGGTGATGGGAAGGAGGAGCAGGAGATATGCGGCCGGACTGGCGCTGTGAACAGCTGCCGCAAGGTCCCCAGCAGGCTTCTGTGAGGTCCCCAGCAAGACCGGGACCTTGCACAAGCTGAAGTCATTTAAAAAATGTACGTGCCGGTATCAGTTTTAAGTATGGGAGCATTTTCACGAGTACGAGTACTCGCGAAAATGCCCAGTATCGGCACAGATACTAGTATCGGCATCGGTGCATCCCTAATTAATTTCATCCACAAATGTTTGCTAATTGCTATTGTGACCTACATATGTAAGACAGAAAGTGCTGGGCCCTACAGTAGTCTCAGAGTCTGCTATGGCTATAGTTATGCCCCGTGGACAGGGCATTATCACCCTAACACAAGACATGTCTAAAATAGGAATTTCACTGAAGGATTTCCAAGTATTATTCAAAGGATTGGTTCAACTTTTTCATAAAACAGCCCATGCAGTAAAGGGATCCCAGTAGATGTAAAGACATCATGTTGTGAAGAAATCTCTTGTGTAATTTAAGTTGCAAACCTGTAGGCCATGTTGGTCCCCAATAAAGCCAGGCAAAAACTCCTAATGGCAGTTTCTTCCCCCCATCCTGTCCTGTATCCAGGATGCTACAGCTGTCAGATGCTCATCCCTAAGCATCACAGGAGTAAATGCTGTTCCTGTTCAAAGGCTGCACAAGCCCAGTCCACGCTCTCTAACCCTGCAGCAGCAATGCTGAGCTTAGCCGCTGTTGCTAGTGGGAGAAAGAGCATTCTCTTTAGCATGAAAGTGGTCCTTTGTTAGGCTTAATACGACGTTGCGTTGCGCTAAGACAACCCATTCATTTTGAATAAGCTACCAATGCACAAGAATTGGCAAAGAGATGTAGTGCATTCCTAGGTGTTGGGAGTTGCAATGCATTTGTGTGAAGATGCATTGCTGTAGTGCCTCTTAAAATTAATGGCATGTATTGTGCATTAACATGTGTTACCCCCACGCTGTGCTGCTCAATAGTGAACTTCTACCTTAAAGGTACTAAAGCTCATTGTTTACTGCTCTCTGTTACACTTCTCCTCCAAAAACAGTCTAGTGCATTTTATAAGCATCTAATAATGTAGCCTAGTCTGCTGAACTCCCCCTCCAACTTACAGCTAAACTCCAGGGAGATATAAAAAGACACACACCAATGCAGTTCTACAGTCATTAATACATCATTAAATATAATATTTAATTCTTTACTTTATATTATAATAATATTAAGAATATTTTCTTTAATACAAGTAATACAGTATAAGTATCTCAAATTGATTTGGTATCCGTCTCTTGCAATCCCCTATACTACAGAGCTCAGACTGGGAGAGAGCAAAGTAACATATGAAGCTAATCAGGTATACTCCAGTGATCATGTTTCAACAAGAAGCATGCTGATAGGAGGACAGAGCAGAGTGACATAGGGATGAACTCATCAATTCGGCTGCTTCTACTTTTATTCCCCCAGTTACCAACTAGGGGATGGATAAGACAAGTGTTACTTTACTGCTGTAAAAACAGCTAGACAGGGCTGTGTTGTGTGGCAGTGTTCTGAGAATCTCAGAAATCTATGGACAGAAATATAAATCCTTTGGCATGGACTTCATATGCCATTTTCAACATGTTGGTTATTTTAAACTGAATACATATAATAGGTGCCAGGCACTTCTATGAATTTCTCAGTTTCAATGCAAAGTCTTTGAAGTAGTACTGTATTCTAATACTGTATTCTAAAGCAACCGGTTAGAAGGAAGGAATCCTGAGGTTCACACCTATGCTTTAGGCTAAACGCATGAAAGGCGTGAACTAGCCCTAATGTGTAATTTCCAACACTCTCCCTTCCTCTGAAACCTATTGAAATGGGTGACACACAATGAAACCTTGTTGTTATACATTATGTAGGTATAGCAAAAGACAAACTGGTGAGCAGAGTTTGTATTGTAAACTGGGCAGCACTAGATATAATGTGAATACTACAGACATATATAGCGAAGTGTGAGGAGATCAATTTCAAAAACACTAATGTAGAAGCATAAGAGCTTGTGTAGGTGGGCAAATGCAGCATACCTTAGACGCATTCAGCTTACAGTTAACAATCATTAACAGTATTAGATGCTTCTCAGATCCTTCTAATTTGCTTTACTTTTGCTGTGACCTCCTTGTTACTGGCTGCTGACCATTTTCTAACCTGAAGCGGATTGCTTTTGCCGTCCTATTACTTTTATGGGGAGAAAGGTAGTTCTGATGTGATCACAAGCCCTTACCCAAAGTACTAAAAATGATGAATTAGAAAGGTTATCACTATTTTACATCAACCATCCCACTCTGATCAGAGCTTGATGGTGTAAATTTCATCATGCAGCAGAGCAGCAGAGAGGGAAATGTAATGGTACTGGGCTGCTTCGGTGCTATTAAAATAGGAGAATAAAAGAGAACTATGGCTAAACCTTTTATGGCATTAGTTCTCTTTTCGGTCACAGATGGACATTTACCATGTCCCTCTGTGACCCAAAACTCAGCATATAGTGGGCCCGCCATATGCTGACAGCGCAGAGCCGCATTCTGCCAGGAAAGATCCCCACAATATTGTCGGGATCCACCCCACTACCTGATTGACAGCTGGTTCTGCCTCTCTAGAGCAAGAGCCAGCTGTGCCCACCCCCTCCCCTGTCTGTCCCTCCAGTGAGCACTGGAGAGTGTCACAGCTGCAGTGTCACAGCTGCAGTGTCACACATCAGCTCTAACTAAGAGTGCATTTCACCCTCCCCATAGTTCTCCTGTATAGGGCTTTTGTAGACAGCTAAATGAAACATGCTTTCAAATGTGATCAGCTTGCATTTTAGATTAGGTTGAGATTCTTCTGAATTGTATTAGAGTTCATTCACAGGTTTTCTGACCTCCTTCTAAGTTGAATCAAGCTGCATTAAGCCCCTTCAAGCAGTTTCTGCTCTTTATTGTCTTGAATGTGGAGAAAACTACCGTAGCTCTGTGAACAAGGGATGCACCGTTACTAGTATTTTGGTACCGAGTACCGATAATTTTTTTTCAGTACTCGCCGATACCAATTACCTTGTAACGGAAGTCCCATTCAGGAAGCCAGGTGGCGTGTAATGACTCGCCACCTGGCTTCCTGATTAGCCGGAAAGCCGGGCAGCATGTAAAGACTTGCCACCCGGCTTCCCGATTAACAAGAAAGCCATCCCATACGAATCACTCAGTGCGGATCTCTGTCCCCTCTTGCCTCCGCATGTCCAGCCTTCTCACCCCCGGGGCCTCTCCAACTAGGAGTGGCCTTCCTCCGGTACCCAGACGGAGCCGTCTTGCTGGCCAATCATGGAAGCCGGGCTCCATGTAATGACGCGGTGCCCGGCTTTCTGATACAGGAAGTATCGGGCTAGGATTCGGAGCATTTGGGCGAGTACTCGTACTCGCCCAAATACTCGGTATCGGCACCGATATCGATACTAGTGTTTGTATCGGTGCATCCCTACTATGAACAAATGCCTGTGTAGACAACATCTAAAACTGTCTGTAGACTGTAAGTGTACTTACTGGTTAGAGAAGTGGTAGTTGCACAATGGCTTTTGCGCACCTGTACACTGTCATTTTACAAAGTCCTTTAACATTTTGTGCACTTTACTTTGTGATTTTATGTTCAAGTATCTGTCAGTGTAAAGGTCACAATTTATTAGGCAGCCTAAGACCTTTTTAAAAAACCGCTGAGGAGTAAAGTCCCTGATACACAGTTGACTAGTTGCTATGGGCAGCAAATTAAATAATTGTTCTCTATAACTAGACAACCAGGACATATAATTGATTCTATATTATCCACAAAGGGTTAACAGCACTCTCTCAACCCTGCAGCAGTAGATCTCAGTGCCTGTACCTGCTCTCAATAGTAGTCTATGTCCACCCTCTCTGTGCAGCAAGTAGCTTCTTCCTTCTGAGGCTACTCTAGAGATCACATGACCTTCCTCCAGGAGGCACGCCTCACTCTGAAACTTTACCCACTGATATCTTACCGGAAAGGTTTACTCAGAGTAAACCTTTCAGAGAGAAAATGCCTCTCTTGCGGACATCAGGGAGCCGCTATCTTTTAGAGGGAGACTCCCTGAACATCAGGGAGACTTGAGATCCCTGAATATGCAAATTTAGATGACTTGTTAAATTCTTTACTAATCTACTGTATAACTTGTGGGAAACATGCATTCTTGCCACATGTGTTTTTTAATGTATGTTAACCATAATTTGAGAAGTAGGTCACCTATTCCCTTAGTCCCTCTGCAATCTGTAAGGAATATCTGCATTCTCTAAGTGATGTGCAGCAGTTATAAAAATCTAGTAATTCTGCAAGTCCTCTCAGGAAACAGCCCCTTCCTGTTTGTTTCTGGCCACACTAGGCATAGAAGCAGATCTGTCCTAGTGTGGTCAGTTTGCGTCTCTTCATCTGACTGGAGAGCTACAGGATGTTGTGCTGATACATAGCGTGCCTGTAGTCCCAATGTCAGATCTCAGCTGCAATGCCTCCTATCCTGCCCTCCACACTTTGAAGTGGATGGAAACCAAGTGTCTGTTGCAGTCTCCGCCCCAGCCCTCCCAGCTGTGGGCGAGCTTAACTCGCCAGTCGCATAACTGGCACTAAAAAAATCATAATAAGGGTATTTTCTTCCTTTTTAACATAGTGTTAACATACAAGGTTTACTAATGGTCTATACGACCTTTGTACTGTTTTTCAAGTGTTTGTTTTGAATACACTAGTACACTAGTTCTCTACTCAATCACTAAACTCTCATATGAGTGTTAACATACAAATTTAAATAAAAAGTTTCCAATCTTTTTAAATACGTAGCTTTCATTATTATTATTATTATTATTACATAGTATTTATATAGCGCCAACAGTTTGTGCAGCGCTTTACAATATAAGGAAGACATTACAGTTACAATACAATTCGAGACAAGATGGTAAGGAGGGCCCTGCCCCTGAGGGCTTACAATCTAAAAGAGGAGGGGGAAATGATACATGAGGTAGCTGTGGGAATGAATTATGTGAGAATGTGAAGGTTCAGTGGTTAGGTTGAGGTGGGATAGGCTTCCCTGAAGAGATGAGTCTTTAGGGAACGCCTAAAGGCAATCAAGGTGGGAGATAGACAGACAGGTTGGGGTAAGGAGTTCCAGAGGATGGGAGAGACTCTAGAGAAGTCCTGGAGGCGAGTATGGGGGAAGTGGACAAGGGAGCTGGAAAGCAGGAGGTCAATGGATTTCGTTATAATAATACCTGGTGATCCTACTATGAATGTAATTGTTTGGGCACTTCTTGTTATAGAATATAACCTCTAAATTATTCTCCTGCTTTGTCACCCTTTCACATTTGCCTGTTATGGAGACCACAAGCACCGCACTGATGCATATTGTGCCGGCAGGGCCCATCATTGTCACAATTAGGAAATGTGTCCCGAGCAATGAAGTGCAGCTGATAGTGGAAAATTGCATGTAGATAGGAAGTGGCTGAAAGATCAGCAACAACAAGATGGAAAAGGGTACAAAAAAGCTATAAACAGTAGGTAAAAAACAACATTGCAATGGTTTATGATACAAAGCAGTTAAGCAAACCTAATGTCATCCAGTTATGGTTTAGATCTACTTTAAGCAGGGTCTAAGAAGCTGCTAAAGGTATGCGTGTCTTGAGAGCTCCTGTTTTCTAACAATTCTAAGCAGTTTAACATAAACATTTATGTAAAATAACTCATTAAAAATGTAACATTTCATTCTGTGAAATCTCATAAATATGCAAAGCTATATAAAATGTGCAAAAAAAGTTTCTAGATATCTTGTATACTGAATTCAAACCATGAAATGTAAGAACTGTTGGTTGATAATGTTCATGTACACTGAGCGCCATGTTTGTTCTTATTGCCATGGTATATTTAGGAAATTATACTCTTGGTCTTACAATTTTTATCTGTGCATGGTTGTTCATTACGAACACTGACACAGTGATCAGAGCATGTCTCTCCCAAAACTTTCTTTTTTCTGGCTTGCATGGTCTCTCTACATTTTTTCCCTACAAGATATGAAGCTTCCACAAAGTTCAGAAGGACACACACAGCAGAAGTAATGATCATAAATAGAGTGAAGATGTTCTTTTCAGATGGTCTGGAGATGAAGCAGTCTACTGTGTTGGGACACGGACTAAGTGTGCATTTTACTACTCGAGGAAGAAAAAAATTTTCATAGAGTCGATGAAAAATAAAAATAAAAGTTATGTCCACAGCAGCTTTGACTAGAAGACTCAAGAGATAGGTCCACCATAGGCCCCCTCTCTTTTTGCTGATGTCTTTGTAGAGCTTCTCATATTTCTCCCCCAATCTCTCACTGTATTTCCTCTCTCGGTTCTCTCGATAAGCAACATGCATCACAACAAGAAGAGAAGGGCAGGTGACCAGGATGAGCTGTAAAGCCCACAGCCGAATGTGGGACACAGGAAAGTAATGGTCATAGCAGACATTAGAACACCCTGGCTGCCGAGTGTTACAGTCAAAGTCTTTTTGGTCATCTCCCCAGACGCGGTTTGCAGTTAGTCCATATACCAAGATGCGAAATATAAAAACAATGGAAAGCCAAAGTCTACCAAATTCAGTGGAGAATTTATTGACACCTGTCAGCAGAGCTTCATACACACCCCAGTTCATGGCTGCTCCTTTGGTTGCGCTAAGGGTCCTATTGAAGAAAATATGATTTTCGGTTTAGTCAATAAAAATAAAAAACAAGATAAACAATT
Source organism: Nanorana parkeri (assembly GCF_000935625.1). Classification (NCBI taxonomy): domain Eukaryota; kingdom Metazoa; phylum Chordata; class Amphibia; order Anura; family Dicroglossidae; genus Nanorana; species Nanorana parkeri. Next base: position 893,664 of record NW_017306584.1, read on the forward strand.
TATTGTTAAAAAAATATATTTTATACTTTGCTGATTTCTGGATTTCTAAACTGAATCTTAAATATAAACACTGAATATTATTTGAATACATTTGATATTGTTTGAAATCATGTGCATTATATATTGTAATAATTTTTACTTTTGAAAGCTATAATATTTATATTATGATATAGTTATTCTGTAGTATAACTGAGAGACTGTAATGGTGTTTGCCATAGCTATGTAATTAACAATGGGTAGCTGTGGACTGGCTCCTGGTGAAAACGTGACAGTCATCTCACAGACAGTTATTTGTGATTGCAGTCTACCCTGTTATCCTTCAAAGTCAATGGGGTGATTTACTTTGGCAGTAGAGGCCATTCACTTAGCAAACTGAATGTTCACTTTAAATACTTTTATAAATGGTGTTCCAGAAAAACAGATCCCCCTTCCTGGCATTTTTTAAAAATACAGCAGTAGGGAGATGCAGACATCCCAACCTGCAAAACCTTATTTCAGGGAGGTGCCCTTCTCATTTCAGGGAGGTACCTTCTCTTTTTTTTTTTATTTTGACAGTGGCCGTCGGCCACCTTCAGAATATAAAAAGAAAAAAACTAAATAGCAGGGGAATGAATAGCTAGGCTGCTATTGGTCCTTTCAAATTGCAATAGCCAATAGCAGGCTCGCTCTTGTACCCACCCACTGCTGCTGTCAATCAGCAGACGAGCACCTCAGGCCCACCTCTGCTGATTGACAGCAGCAGCATATCATGTTAATAATCACAAATAAAATACAAATAAAAACATTAATAATAACACAACAAATTAATATAATAACAATAAAATGCTGTGATATCTACTAAGTATATATGTGTGTATTGTGGCAGTGTAAGCCAATGCCACGGTGGAGGATGGCGACCTTGGCACCCAGGACTCTCAGCCAAAGGGGCTGAGAGGGTCCAGAAAGTAAAGCATGTTATAAGGAAGAACCTGGCTTTTCAGGTTATTCCAGGTTTTCCTATTTGCAGCTGGGATCTACAAAGGCGGCTGTGCTCTTTGTGTGAGATGAATTGTAGCGCAGGGAGCTCCCCTCCACAGCTCAGCCAATATTAGGAAGTGTGCCACTCACCCTCCCTGCCCCCTCCACAGGCGTCTTCAATCAGCTGCCCCCGGCACTGTCATTCACATCACAAGGTGTCTGCAGAGCTAGCGTAGGGACCTTTGTCTCCAGCCAATCACAGGCCGCCCAGCCGTGCCTAAACCCCTTTAAGGCACAAACTTTTTTTTCCCCTTACAACTAAAAACTTTATTCATACTCATCAGAACTAGTGAGCGCAGCAGACTCGGAAAGGTTTCAATCCTTTCCGGGATAAAATGTCTCTCTTGCGGGCGTCCGGGAGCCGCTATCTAATAGCGGGAGACTCCCGGAACGTCCGGGAGAGTTGGGAACTCTGGAGATGGTTAAACACGCTGAAAGTCCAGAATTATGGAATGTGATCACCCACCCAGATTCCTGATCGGATGGGAAGCCTGTGCATCCACAGCCACGCTCCCTCACAGCTTCCTAGGCACCGAGGACATCAGCTGTTGTGTGAGGAATGTAAGTGGCAATTGCTGCTGTGCTCTGTATCACTGAGCTGGTCACAGAGAGATCTTTGTGATCTATCTATCCACTGGCTCAGTGACTAAAAACATGGTACCTGCTCTTGCGGTTTCAGTGCTGCGTTCAGGGTAATGTGCACGCCTATGAACAAACATCAGTGCATATACACAGGTTACCCATTGCTGCTAGTTTAACCACTTGCCGTCCGCCCGTTGTAAAAAAACGGATGGACGGCACTCCAGCATGATATGTTCACATGTACTGAATGTACTGAAAGTTAAATGACTGAAATGGAATGTGAACACACATGTATTGCGAATGTAAATACACACAGTGCTATGCTGGAATGTTATATATATTCATTGCATAGGAGAATGTCCTTGCATAATAATTGTATTTATCTATAATGCAAAATGAAGGAATAATTAATTTTCTGTTAAACTTCACCATAAACAAACGTTATTTGCATTTATTCATAGGGTAAATGGCTGCCGCATTCTGGGTATAAAACAGTTACTGGCAATCAGTAATTATGGGAGATGTTGTGAAAATCATTTACACACTTGCTTTAAAAACTTTCTCTGCAGGCAATTATTTTCCACAAATGGTATCAATACAAAAATAATCAAAGACGAACTAAAAAGGAGTAACATTACCTAAAAGAGTCACACAAATGTTTTACTAAACAAAACTGTTATGGTTTCATTTGTTCACATTTAATCAGATTAATAAAGAATTTTCATTAGAATAATTCTTACATGATTTGAGAATTTTTTCAACTTAGGACAGTCCCAAAAAATATTATTGGTTTGCTAACCTGCTAACCTAAAGCCCCTTTCACATGGGCGGTCTGATTGGGTCCGCCTGTCTGTTTTTTCAGGCAGACCAGATTGGATGCCCAATACTAGTCTATAGCAGATGGATCTAAACTGATAGCCGTCCGTTTACACCACGTTACCCCCAACTCTGGCCAGGTCCAGAAAAAGAAACAGTTCTGTTTCGCCAGACCCGATTGTGCCCAATTGGGGGTAATCTGAAATAATCGCAAGATGGAGGAAAAAAAACTGGACGGCATGGATTTCACATTATGCATGGATCACGTCCTGATCAGCCAGTGTGAAAGGTGCCTAAAAGGGGCATATTCTCATAAAAGTCTAAGACTGATGATAAAAGACAAGCACTAGATATAGATGGAAACATGTCCCCCTGGAAATGATGCATGGGGAGATGTCTACATATATTTTGCGGTTCTGAGACACACTGGAATAAACTATACAACTCACCCAGGAAGGACTGAACAGGTTTTATCAGGCCATCATATGGACGTGTGGACAATCTAGCAGAATCATAGCCATGAGAAATGTTATTATGCAATTAGAGATAAAACACTAACATTTATTTATACCAACACTTTGTTAATGTGCAATCCTGATGCAGACAAAAGCAGATAATGCACTTTATTCCAGTAATATGATCTACAGTAATACCTTGGTTTACAAGTAACTTGGTTTGAGAGTGTTTTGCAAGACAAGCAAACATTTCTGAAAAATGTTGCCTTGATATACAAGCCGGGAAGCTGGGCGGCTTGCAAAGACTTGCCTCCCGGATTTCCGATTAGCAGTTAAGCCATCTCCATGCTCCCTTGTCACTAAGGGACGAGGAAGCATGGAGCCGGCTTTCTGGTCAATCAGGAAGCTGGGCACCGTGTAATGACTCGTTGCCCAGCCTGATTGGTCAAGAAGCTGGCCAATCAGGAAGCCGGGCAACAAGCCATTACAAGGTGCGCGGCTTCCTGATTGGCCAGGAAGCTGGCTCCATGCTCCCTCATCACCAAGTGACAAGGGAGCATGAAGCTGGCTTACTTGCCAATCTGAAAGCCGGGGGGCAGGTAATGACTCACCATCTGGCTTCTTGATTGGCCGGCTTCCCGATCAATCAGGAAGCTAGGCGGCGAGTCATTACACTCTGCCCAGTTTCCTGATTGGCCGGGGAGCCGGCTCCATGCTCCCTCGTCACGAAATGAGCATGGAGCCAGCTTCCTGGCCAATCAGGAAGCCAGGCCGTGTGTAATGACTTGCTGCCTGGCTCCCTGATATCGGAAGCTCAGGTATCAGGCTAGGCATCAGAGCATTTTGGCGAGTATGAGTACTCGCCCAAATACTCGGCATCTGCACCGATACCTATACTAGTATCAGTATCGATGCATCCCTACTACTAACAGTAATGCATAGATCAGCTTTAATTAATTTTTAAGCTGCTAGAAGATTGCTTCTGATTTGTTGTCACACCCTAGTGCACACGGTTGTCCTTTCACTATGTTATTGAATATGTTTTTGTGCCTTCATGAAAAACAATGCAATGTACAATAGGTTTTCATTCTCTACAGGACTTTCCTTGGTGTATCATTCCTTCACACCCTGCAGGAAATCAATTCCACTCTTTCTCTACCTGGGTCTTTAACAAAGTTGCATTATATGATTAGTATTACTTACTTTAGCCCGATTAGCTGCTAAGTTTATTTTTCTTTAGGACAGTGCCCCTATTGTTTCACACTGGTCTGGTGCAAGGTTCGGCAAGCAGGGGCAGCACCCAAGAAGCCACTAGTTTAAGTGTTAATATTGCTTGTGCCTAAGCTCAATGTACATTGCTTGAACCAATGTGATTTAAACTGATACTAAAGTCAGAAGTTAAACCTTAAGCTAGGTGCAGGCGCGGACGTGAGTGTACACATACGGGTGCCTCCACAGCAGTCAGCTAGCTAATGGAGGCACCCGTACAGGGTGGGGGGGGGGGAGGGGGGGGGCTAGCAGTCTTGAGAAACGAGGTAACTATCAAATTAAAGGAGCGGTGGCTACTTTACCAACACACAGGGACCATGAGGAACAAAAGTTCCAGAAGGAAGGACGGTGTCAGCACCAATTCAGAGATCGTTTGAGCATCTACACAGGTAATATTTTTGTGAACAGGTAAGGTGCTTGAATTGATTTAACTGCTGAGTTTAGTGTCACTTCAATGTCTACCAGCAGATAAAGGGGACCTATTCCCCTTCACAGTGAATGGGCCAAACAAGTCTACACTAGGATTTTGCAGATAGTAATTTGTCTGTCCGCTGTGCCCACCAAAAGTGCATGTTAGCATTGGTGGGCACTATTTGTATGTCGATAGCACAAAAATATTCTCCCTGACATATTCACCAGCTAAATGTATTCCTGCTATCAGTCAATCTAATGATTATATTTAACCATTATGTTATTACTCAGAAGAAAATAAAGCTGGTCAATAATACCTGCATATATCATAAAAATGTTACAAACTTCAGCAGCAATTGAGATTTTATAATTTCTTAAACAAGCTTTATAATTCCTTATATGAGCAAGAATAAACATTCTGGAAGCAAATGTCTAGTTGCTATTGGCAAAGCCACACTAATATTTCACCCTTAGCTCAAGCATTAGATATAAATAGGTGTGCTCTATGTGCAACGAGCAGTCTATTTATAAACGTTTTCATACAGCTTTCATTTCAGATTTACAATGTTTTCTAATTGTAAAAGTTGTGTGAAGACATTTATAAAATAGACCCCTGTTGAACACAACATTTACAAGACATGCCATGGAAACATTTTTCCTAGTAAGTAATGTTTTTTTTAATAAGATTAAGTTCACTGGATATGGATTTGATGACAGTTGTGGAAAAGAACACATAGCAAGATAACAGAAAATCAAGTTATTCATGCTATAATGTAATGTATTTTCTCTTTAAACGATCAGACCTTTGTAGCAGAGGAGGATATACAGTTCAGTAAAGATCACTACAGTACACACTTATTTAAGCTTACTAATGCAGATTTTTCAGCAAATATTTTAGGTATGTATAAGACTGCGCGCTCCATTTCCACATTGACATAAACATTGCAGATAGTTATATAAAGACATAAAAACAAAATACAATTAGATCCTTACAATTAGATCACTCATAGTACCATTATATGTATAGGTATGCTTACAATACTTAAACAGTTTTCTTAGATTTACAGGTTGCAGTCTCAGCTTCATGATCTATTGAGGCTACACAAATGGCTGGACTACAAAAATTCTAATTCTAAATACCTGTCATTTACGCAAAAAGACAAACCACTTACCAGGGACTTAAGACTCCATGCAGTTACTGCTCTCTTTCAGACTACATAGTCTCAAATCATCATCCATGCCTTGTTTCAGCTTAATGCTGACTCGAATAGCATACCTGGGTGTGTCATCAACATTACCTGAAGGTGGAGTAAAAACTAAGAGATCAACTTTTTCAAGTTATATACTTAAGAACAAGAAAGGGCACATTGGAATTAAAAAGAAGAAAACAAGCTTTGTAGGAATTCCCCAACGTTAACCTTCCAGGACCAAATGTAATGCTTCTGAAGGTACTCATAAACATATTCCCTGGATCAACAATCTCTGGTGCTTAATATGCCTACAGTATAAGAACTCAATATCCAGTAATATTCTGAGCATTTAGGAATTCATCCAGATTTTTTTTTAAACAGTTAACTGAACTAACTAGAACCAGAACTCCTCGGGGAGTCTATTCCACATTTTCACAGCTCTAACTGTGAAGAATCCTTTCCATATGCAAAGGTTAAACCTCTTTTCCTCCAGACGCAAAGAGTCTGGAGTCCCTTGTCCTTTGCAGAGACCTTAAAGTAAATAATTTGGCACCAAACTCACTATATAGATCATGTATATATTTATACAGTCTGAACACTGCATCAGGTGAGATGATAGCATTCTTCCCCATACCGGAAAACATTGGGTATTTTCCAGCAGCATTTGAATAAGATTTATTAGGATCCTTATTCAGCATAACAATAATGTGGAGCTACTCTCTGCAGCATTTTTCCCAACGCCCTCATCCTTCAAAAAAAAGCCCTGCTATTGCTAAAATAATATAAGCATATAATATATGGCGTCCCTCAACGTGGAATGATGCCCAGTGTCACTTAACCTATTACCCAGCCTGGCAGGGAAGCCGTCAGCCTGCTCTGGTCTTACATGATATTGCTTTAGAGAGTGGCTCCACGTCATTAAGATGGTATTCAGGATACACTCACAGAAAACGAAAGGCACCCATGATGCTTAGCAACTGGACCAAAGACACCTGTAAAAAAAGGTATGTAAAAAAGTTCCTTCAGTTAGAATGGGGAGATTGAAATTAGATGTAAGTGGATGCATCTATTTCAAGATTAAATACCACTTAGATTATAGTGCTATAGTGCTTGTTTCTTTTATAGGTTTTTGCACTATTGTTAGATTTGTATTACTGTCTGGCAAGCATAGTTTCAAAAGAAGATTTTATAAAATGTTGAGAGTTGATCAGGAAATGCTGACCACTTTGTGAATGTAGCACTGATTAAATTAAATTTATAAGTGTCCTAGTGCACTACTTTAAACATATAGGTGACTGTGACTATAAAGGGTGGAATGTGAAAACTTAACAATAACCAGTCCGTATATCCCATAATTACATGACACATAGACTATTTGTTTATTGTATCATCATAAGTGGAAGCTGTGGGTATGCAATATTTAGTTTATGAGTCTACCCAGCCTTTTATTTGTGTTATTATTTAAAGCCATCACTGTTTAATACCAAGCATACTGTTGTGTCATAAGGGCATTAATAAGAATCACATCCAGACACACATAGGCAAAGCCATGGTGACTGCACACAACTACTATAAGCTGTCTACCCACAATATCATCCACTTTAGTACAGGTTTCCTTTAAGCCCTCGTTGATAGTGTGCAAGTTCCTAGAATGTCATGTGGTACATTCCAGAAGCTATCAAGGTTACAATCAATATGGGTAGAGATAAAATTCAGCATAGATTTAGGGGATGGCATAACATAAAGGTAATGTTCAAAAATAACTATAGCAAAGTAAAGAGCTATGAAACTTGCCTCACAAATGGCTGCCATTGAATATGAATGAAGATTTTCTCTAGCTGTTACATTTACATGAGTGAACAGAAAACTGGTTTGGAGGCACTAAAGGAGGGCGTCACTGTTCTAGTGAATCTTGGCCAAACAAAATGCACTGGAAAAAAAAACCAAGCAAAAAACAAACAAAAATGAATTCAATTACACATTTTTATTTCTGTATCTCAACAAACAGACTTTTCTCTTCATTTCACTCCTTCATACCCGTCCAAGTTATAAGCGTGAATAAACAAAATACTAGAATCAGAGAGACATTCCTTGGTTTCTATGCATGAAAACATGGAATAACTTTGTGTACTGAAGTCATATATAGATTGAAAGAGACCTAAGGCCAAACCTTTTTTTGCTCTTGTCCTCTTTTGGTTCAAAAGAGTACATTTGCTAATGTACTCCTGTGACCCAAAGTCAGCATATAGGGGACTACTGCCCAGTATTTGCTCTGCAGCTGGGAAGCATCCAGACAATACTGTAATCCACATGGCTGCCTGTTTGACAGCTGGCTCTTCCCATTTAAAACCAAAACCAGCTGTGCCTGCCCCCTCCCCGTCTGTCTCTCCAGTGAGCACTGGAGAAGCAGAGAGAGGAGAGAAGGGACTTCCTGCAGGGAGCGGTGACCAGTGAAAAATAAGCTATAAGTATGGTCCAAAATACTTATTCCTTTCTGTAGCAAATAGAATTAATTTAGGGCCCACTGACGCCAATATCATGCGTTAATTGCACGGTTCAGTGCGAATAATGCATGGCACTGCACAACACACCTACCATGCATTACAGTGTGGCAGGTGCATTGCATTGGTATTTATTTGAATGGCAAAGGTTCAATAAGGCACACACTTGACCTGGGTTAAGTTCAGTTCTGCTACATCTATTGTCTGCCACATACAATGCTGTTTTAACACCTCTCTCTGGGCAGGTTAATAACACCTACTACCTCCAATTATGCAAATGCAATCAACACCTGGTTGTGATTAACATATTAGGTGGATTGGAGCAACATTCACCATATTTATTCCCAGATAATTTAAATTCATGTACCAATTTACGAGATTTGATATAATGGGGAAGTAGTGGTTTGCAGTCCCCAAGGGCCCATTTACCCCGTGCGTGTTGGTCTACATTGCTTAGCTAAAATCCATTCTTTCCAGCACACTCAGTTTGCACCAACTGAGCCTATCAGCATTGCTGGGTGAAAATGGAACATACTGCGTTGCAATGCATTGCAACACGTTACAGTGCATCACTACATAGTTATGAGGAAATGATCACTCACAAATGAGATTTGTTTCATAGTGGCATGATGATCTTAAAGAGTCCCTGAACTCTACCTCGTAGCATGTATGCTGGGACCTGCAGTATTTATTAAACCTGTAAAATATGTTGCTCTGCAATACACCTGTCTTTGCAGGCCTGCCACTGGAACTTGCAGAATCATTATCATGTTAATTATAAAAATCCAGAACGCATTGTCGAGTATTTGAAGTTAAAAATGCACATGCAAAGGAAGTGTAAGAATTGGTCATAGTACTAGCAAAGTGCATAGAATTTTTATTTAATACAATTCTTTATTCATTTCTTCAGTAATAAAATAAATGAATTTCCATGTTAGTCAACTTGTGTGAAAAACAGTTTCCACACTATGGAAAGTTACGGGTTGGTTTTCAGAGTGCCTGAACTGGATACCCTGCATAGCAGATAAGAAATGAGGTCATAAAATCTACACTGTCTAGTTTAAAATTTGTCGTGTGGTAACCCCATCATCAGCTCAGGGCCTATTCACAAAAATAGTTGTTTGTTAAAAGCAGTGCCGCAACAAGGTCATTCACTGCCCAGGGCAAAGATACCAAAATGCACAACCCCTCCTACACACAGCTTGCTTGTTTTCCTGTCTCACCCTTGGTCTCTGCTCTTCTTCTCCTCTAGTCATACAGGCCCACTGCTGTCCTGCTGCTGCCCTGGCCTCCCACCTCTTCCTTCTTTATGTCCCTTCTTTACAGTGTCCCAGGCAAGGCCTCCTCAAGGGAGTGAAAAGCAGTGGTGAGACTTCATGCCTGGATAAGGGCCTGATATGGATTTCGGGGGTCCCATATTTTTTTTCCAGTTTTTTTTTTGCATCAGTTTCTAATTTCCTTTGTTTCGCAGTCCATTGGCTATTAGCCTTAAAAATCTGGCAGGAAAGGGCCAGATCAAGATTCACCTACCATGTGCTTCTATAGGGTTCACACTAACTTTGCAACGTTACAATTTGCAATTTTTTTGGACAAGTGCACCAAACGACCTGCAAATCAATCCCAAGAACATTCACTAGTCAATAGGGGGAAGAAGGCTCTGGCATGAGGGGTCATAATGGGTAGGCATTATTACAAGCACCTACTAGGAAGGGAAACTTCTTTCTATCCATGTCCATGTGGTCATTAGTGGCTTAGTTTAGCTACAAAATGTCTTCGACATTACGGAACAAGTTCAGTTGAATGTGACCAACATCAACTAGCATACCATGACCTGGATAAATCAGTACTTTCACAGACAAACATTTCCTATGATTCAACACACTGACAGCATTACATGGGCAGATATTTAGGTATGTTTTGGGTGGAAGTTGTATAACTGCACGTTTTTTAGATTGCTGTGGTTTTAATAAACTTTGCATAAACAAGGTATATTAAATAGTGTTGGTTTTATTATGTAAAATTACCTTTTTGTATTACTATTACGGTAGTGGTCCACAGTGACAGAGGTGCAGGTAACAGTTTACTGTAACAGGGCAGACCAGTGACAGGGAGCTCCCCTACAGCTCTATCACTGTAAACAATGATTGTCAAATAACAGATCTTATCAGCTTTGTTATTTAATGTGATCAAATAATTAGAAGGGTATTTTGAGTAACTGATCCCTCCAAGAACTCAGTAGGGCAACCTGACATTCATAAGAAAATGACACACTTTGAAAAACAAAGTTATGAGCAGAGTTGAGAATATGCAAATACTGATCCCTCCTTGATAGTGGCAGGGAAGTCACCTGCACCTCTGTTAATGCCTGTGAGAAGAATCAGCATTCAACATGTCCCGGCTTTTAAATAGCATTCATTGTCAGTTTAAATAATGGGGTGATTCTAAGAAAGAATGGGATAAACTTGCCAGCTGCATCCACTGTATGCAGCGTTGACATGATACCATCAGTATTACCTATCTCAAATTACATGGGACGGTAATGCGACTGGCTGCCCTGCGCATAGAGACTGTGCATCCATGGTCCAATCAGCCCTAACAGGAATTTGCTGCATAGTGGCATGTTCAACCTCTATTTTCAAGTAGCACAGTTGAGCACAGAAACTATAGAGGAAAAAAGGGCACTGCATTCAGGTAGGACTTTACATATTCTATGCATTAATGTATTAATTGTTTTCTCTGCTTTTCCAGTTTGGTTTAACTGTAGAAGCCTTCTGGCAGCGTTTTGGTTTCCCCAAGCCCTGCCTCAGTAACTTTTGCTGGACAATTTGGTCAGAATGTAAATATCAGTACTGCAACTGTTTGTGCCTGAAATGGAAGGAGCCTGGATTTTCATTTTGCTCACAAAAAGTTATCCACATTCTCGCATATGTATGGGGTTCCTAGGATGGTTTCTGTTTTATGGGAGGGGGGATCTCCTGGTACATTTTTAACGTAAAGTTTGTAATAATAATTTTATTTTTTACTATATAACGGTAATGCTTACATTTTCCTTTTATTTCTTTACCTTTAAAAAAAAGCATTCCCACGATCATTGGTGGTCAGCCGTGATTTAAAACCCCACCACCTATAAAAGAAACGCCATAATCACTGGCGGTCAGTGGCTTTTTAACACCCCCAAAAAACACCAAAATTACTCAGCAATCAGTGGCACGTTGAACCCCCACCTTTAAAAAACAATTCTACAATCATTAGTGATCACTGACACTTTAACCCCCTCACGACGTTTAATACAAAGCATCCCAAGATAATTTGGCCACTGGCACCTTAGGACCCCCCACCTCCACTGTCGACCTGCTGCGAGCCTCCTTCCTGCTGTGTTTACAAACATTCAGACCATTCACAACCAAGAAAGGGGAGCTTTCTCTGTTGTGAATGGCTTGAATGTCTGTAAATACTACCAGTGTTTACAATTGTGATAACTGTAATAGTTTCACAGAGATCATAAACATAAGAGCCAGTATGATTTGCTCTGAACATCATGACTGTGATTTGAGCTGTCCAAGGACATTGGCTGCCCAAGCATAGTTTTTAAACAGCACTCCACACGTCCACCTCCTCAAACTCAAAGTTTTTTTTTCTTATTATTATTTTTTTAATTTTTTTTACAATACGGCAGCATGGAGATGGTTAAAAATGTTTGTTTAATGGAAGCAACTTTATAGCAACAACCGGGCTCACACACGCAAAGTATATCCTACAGAGGACCTCTATAGCGCATGTTCAACCAAAAAAAAAAAAAGAGAGTAATAAAAATAATAAACCCCCACCTAAACAGCAAGGCTTTTGCAGGTGCGAGGTTGGTTCCCTAGAAGCTCGTGTTAGCCCTTATCCCTTTAAATGATGATTGTATGTACTGTATAACCTTACTGCCATGTTTGTTAATTCACCTGACCTTTTTCCCTTGTATGTATGATTACTGTTTGTCAACTTGATACTTTTGTAAAACAATAAAAACCTACTTGTGAAAAAAAAAATGTTTGTTTAACACAGCCAAGCAAAGATTAATTTTATTAATTTAATCAAAAGCAATTGGATTTGGGAATCTTTGTAATCCACTCTAATGCTAGCCATATACATTGTACAGGGTCATTTTCAGACAATTGTAATTAATTTTCTAACAAATAGCTTGGTAAATAATAAAGATCATAGCTTTAGACTGAAAAAAAGCACAGGGCAGTGGCTACACAGAGGCCTGCTACACGGCAGCGCAGCCACCTGCATACAACAATACAGCAGTCTCTACAAAGTCAAGCACCTCCAGAAGCAACATGTCACATAGTTGGACATCTTCACTCAAAACAAGGTCCCAAGTATTTGGCCCCCCTAAATTCTCATCCACAAGTAATGTATTCGCCATCACATGTTGAAAAGCTGAGGCCACAAAAGCCAGGGCAGCATTTGATGAACAAGAAATGCAGATGAAAAAAAAGAAAGCGCAGTTAGAGGCTGACAAGGTGCAGCAAGAAGCTGCATGGTTAGAGGCTTAGAGAGCATGGTTAGAGGTTGAGAAAGTACAGTTAGAGGCTGAGAATGTGCAGCAAGAGGCATCTATGGAAACGCAGAAAGCCTTTCTGCTGTATAGGCAGACCTAGATAGATTTGCTATAGAGAAGGAAGCCGAAGCAGATGCCTTAGAATTAGCCATATATCCTGATAGTGAACACAGCAGATGGAGCAGTGTACTTGGCCCAGAAGCTGAACCCCAAGATCCTCTACAACACACTTCAGATTACGTCTATCAAATATCCGTATATGTTGCCAAATAGCAACAAAGACAATGTTGAGGAGACTAACCAAAGATGTAACACTGCACGAACCGCAAGTCAGCCACAGGCCTCAAGTCTGCAAACAAGAGAGCTACAAGCAAAGCAACATCTTTTATGGCAGACGTCTTACAGACAAGCCTACAATAGTCTTCAAGCCATCCTCTAGAACCAGCCTCCACACCAGAAAGGTCGGCCAGCTTCAACCAGAGAATTCCCAAAGCTATGATTACACACAACCTTTCCACCACATCAATACACAGACAGCTAATCAAGCCACAATAGACTTTGCAAAGTTCTTTGCACGACACAAGTTAGTCACCAAAGGACTTGAAAAGTGTAAAAATAGCCCTGAAAACTACAGAGCCTGGCAATCCTCCTTTCAAAATGTTGTAAGAGGCTTAGACCTTTAATACAGTAAAGAGATACACCTCCTGATCAAATAGCTAGGGAACAAGTCCGCTGAGCATGCCAGATGGATCAGGACAATAAATATAACTTACCCAGAAACTGGCCTTACAATGATCTGGGATAGGCTTGATGAGTGTTTTGGCTCAGCAGAAGCAATAGAAAGTGCACTATTCAAAAGACTTGATAGCTTTCCCAAAATACCTAACAAAGCCTGTCAGAGACTTAGGGAACTAAGTGACTTACTAATGGAGCTTCAAGTGGCCAAATCAGAAGGGGATCTACAGGGACATGCATTCTTTGACACAGCCAGAGGTGTCAAATGCCATTGTACAAAATGTAACTTATAACTTATAAGAGCAGTGGCTCACATATGGCTCCAGATATAAAAGACAGTATAATGTCCCATTTCCCCTCTTTCCCTGTTTTCGTGGACTTTGTGCACCAACAAGCTAAAATAAGAAATTATCCTACCTCTGACTTTACACCGTTATGCGCTGCTCCTACGGGACTTAATTCTCGCAAACCTTCAGTAGCAGTACACAAAACGAATGTGACTCCTCCAGATTCTTTTCACAGGTCTGCCAGGTCTTCCTCTTCAGAGACAAAGATCAAAGATCCTGATAAGCAATGTCCCTTGCACCATAAGCTGCATCCTCTCCTGAAATGCAGAGTGATTTAATGTGCAAATACGATTTAATGTTGAAAAATGAAAGGTTGTGCACATGGGAGTAAAGAACATGTGCGCAAACTACTACTTGGGGGTGCTACATTAGGGAAGTCAGACATAGAAAAAGACCTGGGGGTGCTCATAGATCACAGATTTGGAAATAGTAAGCAATGCCAAGCAGCAGCCAGTAAAGATAACAAGATACTGGCGTGTATTAAAAGAGGAATTGTAACAAGGGATCAAAGAGTAATACTTACACTTTATAAATCATTGGTTCAACCCCATCTTGAGTATGTGGTACAGTTCTGGTTGCTGACTTTCAGTAGGGGCATCCTGGAACTGGAGAGAGTTCAGAGAAGGGCTACAAAATTAATTAAAAGGTTGACAGTCTGATTTATGAAGACTGCATTAAAAATGTAAACTTATTCACCTTAGCAAAGAGGCGATTAAGAGGGGACCTTATTGCAGTCTTCAAAATCATCAATGGGGACCCCAATATTAGGAAAAAGCTGTTTTAATCCCAAAACTGTATTGAGAAACCGGGGACACAACAAGAGGTTAGAAGAGAGGGTGTTCAATCTTAGAATTCGCAAGGGGTATTTCACTGCGAGAGTAGTGAAAGTTTGGAACTCACTACCACAGGCTGATAACATTCATAAATTCAAAAAACTTCTGGATGAGTTTCTTCTTTCGCAGAATCTACAGGGATATGTGAAGTGTTAGAGTAAGATAAGCACACACACACACACACACACACACACACTCACATACAAAGGTTGAACTGGATGGACCTTGGTCTTTATTCAGCCTTACATACTATGTTAATAGAAGCCCATGGAGGACCGCAAAGCCTTCCTGAAGGAGAACAACATCTGCTACAAGTGATGCTCATTAACATCTCACCTTGCCAAGGACTGTAAGGTCAGTGTAAAATCTATAGATTGTGACCTATCAGACAGCAACACAGCTTTACACCCTAGACCAGCCCCATGGAATTATAATGCACTCACAGCACTAGTGAGCATGGCGGGGAGGAAGAACACACTACTACAACTACACCAGAGATCACTTCACAATGTACAGAGGTCTGCAAAGGAGTCATAGGTGGTAGGTCCTGCTCCAAAATCTGTCTAGTCAGAGTCTACCCTGCAGGTCAAAGGGAGAAAGCCATTAAGCTTTATTCAATTTTCAATTGCAAAGTAACAAGTCTTTAGCCAACTCAACCTTCTTTGATGTGTTTGGCATTAAAAGCCCCAGCTTTCCTTACTCTATAAAAACTTGTTCAGGAATAGTAGAGATGGCAGGGAGGAGAGCATCTGGCTAACCAGTCTATTGATGGACATACATCGAATGCAATCAGATCCCTGATCATAGATCTGAAATCCCTACACCAGATGTAGCGGTTCACCACCCACACTTGAAACGCATAGTGCATCTGATACTAGAACTTAATCCTCATGTGCAGATAATCCTACTTCTTAGGAAAGACATCTTACAAGGTCACAAAGTCAGAGCTCAGATTAATAGTCCCCACAATGCTCCCTATGCCCAGAAGTTAGACCTAGGATGGGTCATTATAGGAGATGTCTGCCTAGGAAGCATGCATAATCCTACCTCTGTTAGCAGCATGCTTACAAGTACACTAGAGAATGGATGTCCCTTTCTTTTCCAGGCATGCCACAATCAGTTCCTCATAAAGGAATTGCCTTATGCTCCCATTTGCCTTGTCCCTTCATAGGCCACTCAAGCTACAACCTCACCGGTGACAGTGTCCAAGACCATTTAGGGTGCACAGTCTTTCAAAGAACAAAGGACAATCATGTGGAAATGTCTATTGGGGACAAATTATTCTTAGAAATAATGGAACCGGGACTACTCAAAGATGACACAAACAGCTAGGTCACACCTCTTCCCTTCACACCACAGAGGTGACACCTACCTGATAACAGAGAACAACTACTGAAGTGTTTCTCTTCCCTTAGACATAATTTCCAAAGAAAGCCAGAGATGAGAGACCCCTTCGTCTCTTTCATGGATAAAAGCTTTGAGAACGGTCATGCAGAAATAGCTCCCACTACTAAAGACTCTAATGAGTGCTGGTACCTACCAATATTTAGAGTCTATCACTGTAAAAAGCCAGGTCAGATTAGAGTAGTGTTTGACTCTAGTACCAAATTTAAGGATGTTTCCCTAAATGATTTCCTCTTGTCAGGTCCAGACCTCAATAACAAACTCTTGGGAGTGCTTTTACGCTTTCGTAGAAATTCTGCTGCTTTCATAGCTGACATAGAACAGATGTTCCATTGCTTTCTTGTCAGAGAGAAAGACAGAAACTTATTGAGATTTCTTTGGTTCACAGGCAATGATCCCTCCAAAGATATCATTGAGTACCGCATGAGAGTACACATCTTTGGCAACAGCCCTTCTCCTCCAGTTGCTATCTATGGACTTAGATGTTCCGCTCAAGCGGGTGAGTCTGAGTAAGGTTCAGCATTGAACATGGTAACATTTTCAATGCTGATTGTATGTTCTCATGTTCTTTTTTACCAGTTTCACCTACCTTGTTTTGTTAATAAAGCTTCAAGATATCATCCATTCTGACCTATTGTAGAATAGGAGGGTTTAGCTGCATGTTATCCAGTCTGACCTATTGTAGAATAGGAGGTTTTAGCTACAGGCCACAGGATAAGGTGTAGCGGGGGCAGAACACCTGCTCTACTGAAAAGCTTTTAGTACTCTTTGCTGTGAACTACAGTCCTGACTTACTGCTCTGTCTTGGTATGACCCACTGTGTGAACTCTTTTGGTGACGTGTTCTTTTGAAATAAATTTTGACATGGCTTGCTGCCCTTTCTTCGTATAAGAGACTTGAGTGGTATAAGTAACACCTCTAAAAGCACCATCTAAACAAGATGGTCACTGCCAATCAAAAAATGCTTCTTGCTTGACCAATGACCCCATGGATTACTAAATCTTCAAGCAGCCAGTGGCCCAAACTGCCACAGTTTGCTATACAGGTGCTCTCCTACCCTGCCTACCCCACAGAAAAACGTTGAACACGATAAAAAACACATTTTAGTGACTAAGTCAGCTATTCACTGGAGAAATAAGTTTTAGGCTTATTTTGTGCAAATTTACAGCAGATAAATGTCTTCATGTTATGACTTTTATGTGTAATAAATTCAAGGAAAAAGGAAAGGAATACATTAAGAACGAAGCGATTCATGCACACCTTAGAGAATGTTATTTTTATGCCAATTTCTCTGGCATAACATTTTCATTTACTCCATGAGTCACACCTGGTATTTCCTGTGCAAACAAGAGCATTTATAAACATTATATTGCTCTAATGGAGTTTCTATTCACAAATTTCAAGTTCTAAACTGACAAGTTTTTATCTGATTAACTTATAAACCTTTTAGTACATTAATGTTTGTGAAAAGCTGGAAATGCTATAAAACAGTCACAAAATGCTCACTAGCCCAGATGTTTGTCAAGAACATCAGATTATCAGTTATATAAGCAGGCACAGGCAAGTTTAGGTAACTTCAGGCTTGTATAGCTGATTCACTTCAGGCTTGTACAGCTGATTTCAGACGTACACCGACTAAAATCAGCCGTACATCGGCTTGCTGCGGCTGGCTTCGGGTCGGCCAAACATGCTCAGCATGCAATGGCCGGCCATTCGGCCAGGTTCGAATTTCACATGGGCTCAGTCGAGCCGAAGCGTATGCCTCAGCCAACTTCGGGAGCTGTACGGGCTATAGTGTTCAGTAGAACCGAAGGGGTCCTGGGGCCGAAGCTAGCTGAAGGATCAGCCAAAGCTACGTCTAGATCCTTTGGCAGCTTTGTGAATAACCCCCTAGGTGTTTGAGCAGTTAATCACAAAGCACCAGTGCTTTTATGTGGGAGGAAGGGGAGTGAAGGTAAGTATGTAAAGCCAAGGAAAGCGGCAGTTAAGTGAATCTGTTGCCTTGTGCTTTGCGTTGTAATTTGCTATGAAGTGACAAAAACACTGCTTGACCAAAAAATGTCACACACGCTAATATTTAGTTGGACCGCCTTTAGATTTGATTACTGCACGCATTCACTGTGGCAGAATTTCAATATGGTTAAGCGGTGTTACAACATTTATTTCCATCCAGAGTTGAATTCATTTTTCACCATTTTGTCTTGTAGTGATGATGGGAGAGTCGGACCACTGCGTAAAGTGTTATCCAGCACATCCAAAATATTCTCAATGGGGGTTACGGTCTGGACTCTGTGATAGCCAATCCATGTGTGGAAATGACGTCTCATACTCCCTGAAACACTCTTTCACAATTTGAGCCCAATGAATCCTGGCATTGCCATCTTGGAATATGCCAGTGGCATCAGGGAAAAAAATCCATTGATTGAAAAACCTAGTCAGTTAGTAAATTATATTGTCAGAGACCAAAAAGATGAATGGTACTCAGTGAGGCAAGTATAGGATTGGGTTCCTTGAGACCAACTACCAGTTGCTAGACCAATGTCATTCTGTTCTTTCCAGTCATGGTACCAGCTGGTGCATAATCTAATCATACCTACAAGTGCTATGGTATGTATAGCAAAACAGGACTGGAGCCCCTGGATGCTGCACAGCCTATCCTCAACCCTCATGGATATCTCCCAGGTATGTCCTGTGCCTCTGGGGCATGAGCCATGACTGGTGCTAGTAAGGTATCTGCTAGTCCTATTGTCAGATACTGGCTTATGTTTCAGTCCTATCCACTCCATTTCAAAATCTGCATGTAAGGTACATTCCCTGAACTCATTTATCTCTGTTGTACACATTCTCTTAACTTGAGATAAGCAGCAGCCAGGAATGGTTATATAGGCCATTCTACTGTGGATTTATTTAATTGATTTTAAAATATGGTGGGGGCCCCAACAATATGTTGGTATAGGGCCTTGTGATTTCTACCTACACCTCTGGACTATGCTCACACATTGTTTCTACACCTGTATAAGTGTCTCCTTAATTGTTTTGGAATGTTGACAACTAAGCATATTGAAATCACCACTATGTTTTTCCTTCTTGTAAGCATGTTCATGAACTGAACCATGAAATTGAGGAAAGAAGCTTGGCAACTATGACCTTTCTGGGACATTTCCTATCATTTTTATCACTAAAAATATCTCTGTTTTTAAGTTCTGACTAAAAACTTAATCCCATTTTTTTTAAACATTTTTTTTCTTGCTATTTGTCCTGTCATATGGTTACATTATTTTATATATATATTTGCATTTAAATGGGGCACTAATACAACCAATTTTCGGATACTTGCAGTGCTAAAAATCATTTCTTCCTATTTAACCCCTTATGAACCCTCATAGAGGGTTCAAATAGAGTTCACTTGTCTCATGGAATAAGTTTTTAGCATTTAAAGTTAAAAAGTTTAAAAAGCTATTTACCAAGGTAAATGCATTAAAAGAATATCAATCATTCCAATGGCTTGGGAATAATAATAAAAAAAATCCAGTTTGCAAGCTGATATTCACCTATGCGTGATACATTGACCATAGCATATGACAAGCCTTCAAAGCATATGACAAGCCTTCAAAGCATATGACAAGCCTTCAAATAATGCTGAAGCTTATTTCACAAGGCAAGTATGCTCTATTTTGTTATCTTAAATCTTTAACTTTAAAGGTATCTAAACTCATAAACCAGGGGTAGCCAAACTCCAGCCCTCCAGCTGTGGTGGAACTACAAATCCCATGAGGCATTGCAAGATTCTCACAGCTACAGACTTGACTCCCGGAGAGAGATGCATCATGGGATTTATAGTTTTACCACAGCTGGAGGACCGGAGTTTGGCTACCCCTGTCATAAACAAAAGTTGAATACATTGCAGCTTAGTGTGGTGTGGTGGCTGCAATCGTTTTCTTTTTTGAGTCTTTATACCTTTTTTATTAAAAATAAATACTTATTTTCTATGCTACTCAGCTCTATCTAGTGGCCATAATGTATTATTACAAAAACAAAATACATTTGAACTGGGAAACTTTATCTAGTGGCCATAATGTATTATTACAACACTACATTGGAACTGGAAAAATCAATTCGTTTTTGGCATTGTTCGCCTAGAGGTCTCGGTGCTTGATCTGTCAGAGAGCTATTCGGCTTACTTGGGACATTATACTTTATGCATAATTCATATATTCATATATTGTTTTTGACTTGCAGTGACAGATTGTAGAAAATGGCATATACCCCGCCCCCCTGATCAGGTACATTGCTAGTCATTATTAGAGTATTTGAATCATTGAGCATTAATTTTTTAAGTGCCACTTACAAATACCTATTTTGTTTATTAAAAGAAGAAACTATACTTTCATACAAAAACAAAAACAAAAAAACTAGCAAAGCCAAGATAATTCTATTGTCACAGTACTGCTCAAGGCAATGTAAGATTGTCACATATTGTACATTGATATGCTTGTAAGGGAAACCCCACAATGTATATGACGTCTTCCTGCTGACTGGAGATATACAGCACAGGAGAAAGTAAACAACAGTATGTCTTTATTATAGATATAAGTGATTCTGCGCTGGACCTAGAAAAGTGTATAAGTGCTAGTGTGCCAATTAAGTTTGAAGGCTGCAGCAAAATCGACCGTGGGGTCAAAACAAATAACTTACAAATTATGCAGCGCCCGCAACATATAATGTGTTGAATATCATAAACCCTAAAATTAATTAAATATAAATATAAGATAATTTTAATAAATAAATATAATAAATATAAGTGATTCAAATAAATAAATTATATTCATATAACATACACATGAATATTCCGTGCCTTCAAGATCTTTTTTTATAAGAAAAAACCATCAATGGCCCTGGATCATTGATCCCACAGGGTATGTGAAATAATTAGTGACAACTACCAAAAATTGTTAGTTGATGTGATGTGTCACGATCCAAAACAAAAAAACTGTTCAAAAAATATTCCAAAAAAGACAAATGTTCAAAAGAAATTCCGTGAACTGTGTTGGGGATAAGGGTTAATACCACCTATATCCCCTCAAAAGGTGCACTCACCGTGAGTAGTGGCTGTGATAAGCAGCTGGTAAACGCTCAAACAGAAGCTCCCAGGGCTGAAGCATCCATCCAAAATTTGTAAGTTATTAGTAGTATGTCTTTATTGTTTGTTTTCATGGTGATATTTTAAGTTCTGTAGGTTTTAACTTTTATGTACATGCAGAGAGTGACCTACTGGATGGGATTTCAGAAACTTTGATCAGAATGAAAGTGCATTTAAAGTTCTTTTTGAAAATAATATAAGTATGGTAGAAATAAGTGGTAGTTCCGTATGTTATTTATATAGATTATGGAATAACTTGTATTGTCTCAACTTGCAAAACATATGGCCCTCAGCAAGAGAGTGTTCTATATCACTGACAAATAGTTGCTGCTCTTTCAGCAGCTCTAATAATGCAGCCAACTGCCGTGCTACCTCCAAAGGTTTTGTGAACACACATGATTTTTTGTTTTAGTGAGCATTTGTAAAACTGCATTAAGGTAAATGTAGTGAATATTTATGATGTTCAAGGCTATATCAATGATTTGCTTAGTGACTTGGCCATGGCGGTCGTGGCTGTGGGCTTGTATGAACAGGGGGAGAAATCTTTTACATAGGACCATGGCTATGAACTATCGTTGCTTATAGAGGTAATGGTGCTGGCCTGGCATAGAGCTAGGAAAGGTCTGAACTGTGATCGGATCTACACATCTACGAGAGTGCCTCTCTGGTATCACCCAACTCTGCCTGAACCCTTTGACCATTTAGAAATTGTTTGGTGGGCCAGGAAAGCAATCAAATAAATCTCACATCAATTGCCCCACAATGTTTTCTTTTTGCAACATTGAAAGAAGAGACACAACTTATGTACATGGACTTTCTAAATACCTTTTACGGAGGCATGCTGTAGCAAAACAGCTTGGCTCCCTCCAAGTAAAATTAAACTCTTGTCTGCTTGAAAAATGACTTTGGGACCCTGCCATATCTAAGCTGGTAACCAATATCTATTCTAGTGAAAAGGTTAAATCAATTGCTGAATGTAGAACTAAACCAGGAAACATAGCTCTTATAAAAACTTAAAAAAGTAAAAATGGCAACCACTTGGAGCCGTTTAATACTAGCAAATGGGCAGGACAGTCCACAGAACAATACAAAACAAAATATTCCCCAGCACAATAACCATCTAGTCAGCCCAAAAACAAAGTCGGAGTTGTTTAAAAAATTTGCATTAAAAACAAATATTTTTGCTGCATACATTTACAAATATATCCAATGCTACCTCTGCAAAGTGTGGTTCCTAATTCTGGTCTAACAGAGCTTCCATTTTGGGACATATAAAGGGACAGGGTGTGATGGGAGGAGTGCATATATAGTCAGGGGAATTGCCATGTGCTCAGTTCCAGTCCGCCCCCGGGCTTGGCCTGGGGTGGGATGCTCAGAGATGGGAATGCTGACTATGCCTCAAGCCTGGAGGAGGCCACACATGTGGACCCTGGAGGGGTCAGAAACTGAGTGAGAAAGAGCACCAGTGCTCCTATTGATCCTGCACTGTGGAATACTGAAAGGGTCTGGTGATTCTGGAGTATGTTTTGTTCTTTTTTTGCCATGGATGTCCTAAGCCCTATACCCTCTCTCTCAGTTGATGGTCTGCAATAAAGCATTTTAAAAAGGCACTTAAAGTGACTTGTGTTCAACTTCTTTGATCGCACATTGCTTTGCTGGCCTAGGATCTGCCCCTGAGAGTGAAATGTCAGCCCCCTCTGCCCTTTGGGGGTCCACCTCAATCCTCTGGAGGTGATATGAGTGTGTGTTTGTACTTTTCTGTGCACACCTTAATGCAATAGGCTGCGCATGCCTATGATTGAGAGCAAATGTGCCTTGGAAGTAGCCCTTTTCTTCTTAAATGTGGATGGACACAACAGAAGCCCTGACTCTCTTAAACTTTCATATGAAATTTTCCACCACCTGGAGAAATTGTGAATGTATGTGGAAGTGTTGTCAACTAGTGTTTATCAAACGTATTGTAATGTAAGTCCTGGCATTAGACATGTGCGATTTGTTCCGTTCCATATTGAAATTGAAAAAAAGCGATTCAGATTCACGTCAATCACGATAGACGCCGACTTGCCAACGCGTCCGATCCCGACGAGCACTGGCCGCAAAATTACAGCTCTGATCCGAATGTCTACAAAGGGGCGGAGTGAGTCTTGATGTTACAGGACATGCTCTACTCATTTGTTGAAATTCGGGAGCAGATCTGACAATGATAGTAGCTCTGCTCCTGAATGCTATTGGGGACTCGCTCCTGAATGTTATTCGGAAGCAGAGCTATCATAATGACTTCGGAAGTCCCGAATATCAACAAAAGTGTGGAGTGACTCATGACATCACGGGACTTGTTCCATCCCTTTGTTGACATTCAGGAGCAGAACTGTCATTTTGCAGTGAGGATCGGTTGTGTCAGCAGGCGTCGGGTATTTTTTCTTTCGGCGAGTCGGCCACTGTTGTCTATAGCGATTGAAATGGATCTACATCACTGGATGACGTGATTGACCTTTGGATTACATTGATGGACTTTTTTGGGGGTTTCTTTTTTTTTGAATAAAGGACTTGTCAAAAAAATGTGTTGTGTTTTTCCTTTCAAATACAGTAAAGGAATTTGTATTCGGTGTTGTGTGTTTATTTACAATGTTACTGTTTATTTGGTGAATGAATAGGGGTAACAGCTACCAGAAAACAAGAGGTCTCCCAGATAAAGAGTAACTGGGAGTAGCGGTTACTAAGGTAAATCGAGACCAGTAATTTTGTTACAAAAAAGTATACATTTTATTTGTATGAAAAAGGATCCAAGTTACCATCTGTGTGCTTCTTAGAATTTCTAGTTTAAAAGACAACGTTGTACATAACACTCATACATACACTCATTCAAACCGTGAGCCCCAAACACTTTCAGGCAATGATAACCTCCAAGGTTCACTGGGGGGATGGTCAGTTTTGACCATTAACACCTTGTAGGCTGTAAGTTGGTGTCTAGAATTGCCGTATATTTTCCTTGTGCTAAAGTAGGAAATCCTGTTCCGATGTTGAGGTCAGTTTATGAACAATGTCCCTTTTAGATTTATATCAATTAAGGATTCTCAGATACAATGTATCAAAAAAAGGATACGGAACAAAATTATATTGTAGTATTCCCAAAAGGAAAAAAGGCTCAACACTTAGGTTATATCTACATCAATTATGATGATGTGTCTTCGTTACAGTCCCAGGTATATATGCAGTTCAGTAACACCCGTCACTTTCTAGTGACTGAAAGGGGTCTTTCAGTCACTAGAAAGTGATGGGTGTTCTATGGGATAAAGGGGTCTTTCACAGTTTCAAGAATTACAATTTCTAAAAGTTCCCAGGTTCCTCAGTGTAGTAGTTGATTTCTGGCTGTGTAGTAAGTTCAATACATCTATCAACTGTACTCCATGAATACCCTTGCCCTACTTTCTGTGATATTTGATTAGAAAAATAGATTTACTCTGCATTTTTAGAAAAAATATGACAATGTGCAAATGTTCTTTCTCTGTGCCAGTTGTGTCAGTTGTATTAGAAGAATATCTTGGTGTGGTTTCTAGTACAAACAGAATCATTTATTGCATTTTGTTAGGTCACAGTTCAGAAGCGATATAGCGACTATAGGACAGTGTGCCCTTTTAGAATACAAACATAAATAATGTCAGCATTTCAGCAAACATTTTTTTTCTAATTCACACGGTCAATTACAAGTAGCAAACCGACCATAGGTGCTGGTAAAGTGCATAATTTGAACAGCCTGTGCAGCCTTCTGTATTAACAACAATACTTTTTGTGACAGTGTGTCACATCAATTTTTTTCTAAAGATCGGATCCATTAAAAGCATCAGAGTGTAATAGGACAAGGCGACTTACAAAAAGATGGGAAGCTTTGCAACGATCAAGGCCTACCAGTCTTACAAGTACAGCAATTAGTCAAAATATAGCAAATTCCTTCTTTCCATCCACATATGTCTGTACTAATAATTGAAAAGGAAATTTTTACATTACTTCTCTATAGGGAAACAGCACGGAAGATGTAAAAGGATGTAAAACATATAAAAGATATCAACTATATTCTTGTAATGTTAATTTGGGGGAAAAGCAGACTGTGCTGCAATTGGCCTAAGCAACCTCAAAAGCTTTGTTATGCCTTTAGGGCCCATTTACACTGTTGCGGCATGTGAATGGATGCATGGTATGCCATGAGTTACTAATATTAAAATCAAAAGGTTTTTGAGCTATTTCAAATACTGATTAAATTACTTACAATAAATGCTGGTGACTTTATTGAACCTTGTGATTTTTGTACTGGACAGAAAGTTCAGGGAAGCTGAGCTGAGAGAGGTAGAGCCAGCTGACATGATGATTGTAAGTTCTTGGGAAAAAATTTAAAGACATCCTTTGCTGGGCAATGTTGATCTGGATTCATTATTAAAAAAAAGTTTGAGAGTTTAATATTGCTTTAACGCAAGCTGCATTAAGACAGCCCAATCATCTGCATGGGCTGCCTCATGCAACAAAAAAGGTGCATATACCATTTCTGGTATCACAATGCAACACACGACAAGGTGCATTAGGAAGCCATTCATTTATGTAACATATTACGGTACATGAATGAACGGCATACTATACAGGTAATATACATAACTGCCCGTCACAGTAATAACCTGTACATTACCAAGGCAATAGTGTGAATGGGTCCTCAAGGTTTATTTGTTATACACAGATTGTACTGTATATAGCTAGATGTTCTTTCTAAACCACCAATTTATGTAACATCCCACTGAGGTAAGTATGACATCCCACTGAGGTGGTGGTATGCACAAACAGGGGTCAACTCACCAAGAAGACTCAAAAGTAGAATCCAGTGTAGTTTATTTAAAGTGGAGGCAATTCCTTGTCATTCTTAGAGGTGGAAAGACATTTCCTTCTGGAAGCCTTGTCATTTATTATTCATTTATTACTGGTATTTATATAGCACCGACAATTTACGCAGCACGTAATTAGATATTGTACATTCACATCAGTCCCTGCCCTCAAGGAGCTTACAATCTAAGGTCCCTATCTCACATGCATACAGGGCTAATTTAGACAGAACCCAATTAACCTGCCAGCATGTGGGAGGAAACTGGAGTCCCCAGAGGAAACCCACAGGGAAAGCATGCAAACTCCTTGCAGATAGTAATCTGGCCTGAATTAAAACCAGGGACCCCCGGTGCTGCAAGGCAGAAGCGCTAACCACTATACCAATGTGCTGCAATGTAAAGGAACCTTCTTAACTAAGTAAATGAGAAAGTGAAAATAAATTGGGGAGAGGTAAGGAGTGTCTACTAGAATTCTGTACCAATATACACAAAACAGTAGGGGGTGAACAGTGGAAGATGTCAGTGGATACAGAAATCAAGTGTAGTAGTGCTAATCTACCACTAGTTGTCAGGAATATACCACAACATTATAAAAACGTGCATTATAGTGTAATGGAAATAACAGAAAATAACAGTGGCTGTGGCAGCACAATAAAAGCTTTATATTTGAACTTTAAATAAAAAAAGTAAACTAAAACTGAAACAAAACCATTATAATTACCATTAAGGCCTCATTCAGATGGGTTGTAGATGTCCGTACGGTGTGCACGCCTGTAAACGAGTCGATCCCAGGAGGGGCAGGTGCTGCACGTAATTAAACACAGAAGCCTGTTCTTCCCAATGGGAGGACGCGGCTGTAGACTGTACCTGGACGCAGACAGTGTGTAAAGAATGCACGGACGTGTGCGCTCCTGTCTGAATGAGACCTTCAGGTGCCCATAGGGAGGAACAGGCTGCTGCTTGCAATTACACGCAGCACCTGTCCCTTACGTGATCGGCCCATTTACAGGCGTGCAAGCTGCACAGACGTGTACGGCCCATCTGAATGAGGCCTTAAGAGCCCAGTATGCTACACAAATCGGTCATCAATATGTAAATGCATCTATATAATTTGTTTTACCCCATGTGTCACACTAGTCAGCATGCTATCTATACTGCCTCAGCTACTAACTGCCTTTGTCAATAGAATTCTATAGTGGTAATTAGCAAATACACAGCCAATGAAAATTCCTTTAGTTGTAATCACACCAGTACAAGATTGATTCTCATTGGCTTCTTTGAGTTATTAGCACTTCAGAATGAAAAATGCTTGGTAAGTTAGGCGGTAAACAGCATCTCTTTCTAGTTTTATATTGCTGTGAAAACTGTTCTACACAGAAAGAACCACTAAGGGGAGTTGTGGTCTAACTTTTCATCATCTAATTCTCACACCGAAATTACTAAAATGTTTATTTCCCCATTTGATTTTTACATCTGTCCCTTTTCACATTAAAAAAAATACAAAATAAGCTACCTTTGCATTAAATGTTGGCCTAAGGTGTTAGAAATGTAGATTAAGGTGATAATCAGATTTTTTAGAGAGAGAATTACAGAGCTCTAGCAATATTGAATATTTCCATCACCTAAAAATTGCATTTTAATAAAATACATGCAGTAAGTAAATTTTACATTTTTAGTTTAACTGCATATTAATAATTTTAGGTTTATTTAACAAGACATGGAGAAAACTACAAAATGACATCAGCCTAACAACCCTCCAGTAGTTATTTTAGTTATGACTGTGATTAAAATGATCAAAGAAAAAATTGGATTAATTGCTAAGCTCACTGAAACTTGCCATTCATTATCACCACCACAACCAGGCAGCTAGCATTTTCATAGCAATGGCTTTGCAATGGCAGTCTCCTTGTTTCCATATCGAAGTTCCTTTAATCAATTAAGGACCTAGGGCAGGGGCAAGCAACCTCAGCACTCCAGCCTCCAGCTCCAGCTTTTTGGGAACATTTATGATTTCATTTTAGGGTTGCTTTCCTTGAGAGCATGTGTATAACACTCAATAGGAGTTAGGCTGACCATGCACTGCTCAGAATACTTGACCAGAGTCAGCAGCTCATTGCTGTGGGCTCTGTTCGTTAGAAATTTTTCTTGAGGGGCTGGTCTGGCTCGTTGCATTCCTGCAAATCAGTCAGAGACAGAAATAAATCCATGCACTCCAGGATGCAGTGATTTTTCTTATTGAATAACAGTGGGGGTCACCTCTGGCATGTTTCCTACCAGATCTTTTTTTTCAATGAATGTATACTGATTGAAAAAATATGTAGTTGAGGATCCTTGAAGGAGTTTTTGTCTGCTGGGGATTGTTTGATACATTAATGTGGGGTCCCATCTTTGGTGTGGGTGACCACCATGTAGGGAAGTACAGCGTTCAATTGCAATTGGGTAATAGGGACCAATGTGGGTCTGCCGTCAATTAATAATGTTCCCAAGGCGCTATATCGAGGCTGGTGGCATCAGGTACAAAATGTGGCCTCAGATGCAAATTTGTTTTATGGTTCACAGTGCCTTAAAGGACATGAAGCCTGAGAATTTTATATGGTCTGGTTATTTGTTTCTGTTTGTTATTTATAAATGTTATTAATACTGTTTTTGTTAATAAAAGGTTGCTGTGGCCATTGAACTCCATCCCATGGTGTAGGGGTATTATTTAGTACAGGGGAAGATTTGGGGTTGACATGGTAAAAGGGGCTTAAGTGGAGAAAGGGGGCTTCTAAACTATCATAGTAATGATATTTCTGCAAGAGTAATTTCAGATGTGTATATCTCCTGTGTTTCATGTATATGCCTTTTTACGAAAGAGCCCTGGGGCCATGCTAAAAAAACAACATGAAAATGAAACAAAATTCTGACTTTTAAAGTCAGACTTTTGTGTTGAAAAGTCAGAATTCTGAGTTTGAATGTCAGAATTCTGTGTTTCAAAGTAAGAATTCTGTGTGTAAAATTGCGACTTTCAGACTCCGAATCCTGACTTTCAAACTCAGAGTTCTGACTTTCAAACTCAGAATTCTGACTTTAAGGGGTTGATTTACTAACCTTATAAACACACCACGTATACACCTTTGTAGTGTGTTCCCTCCCAGCATGATCTATTGGTGGAATCTAGACACCTTTGTAGTGTGTACACACTCAGCAGGTGTGTTGTGCAAAGCCCTGCATGAATTGCAAGGCGATGTTGTGTAAATTAGCTCTACATTGTGTTGCTTGCGTTGATGAATGCAGCAATGTAAATGCAAGAGCTTACCATTTTTGTCTAAACTGTGAAGCAGCATTATATATGCATCATGTGCATGATTTTTCCATATATGGCATTAGTGGAAATATGCTTTTAGTGACGTGCGTGTGTTTAGGTTAGTAAATCACCCCCTAAGAGTCAGAATTTTTGTTTCATATTTTTTTTAGCATGGCCCAGGGCTCTTCCGTTCCTTTTACACCTCAATAATCTATATTATTTTTAACATGGGACACATTTATTGGCAGTGCTCATGACGAGTTTAATGCATTTTCAAAGGACAGATTCCAGACGAGAATGATCAAAATCCATACGCTGTGTCACATCTTGCATTTTTTTACATTTTTTGTTAACGTACACCGTTAAGTATCTACCTACTATGCCTTCCCCCTACCCCCCTCTAGCCTCCCTTCCCTTTACCCGATCAAGCAAATTATACTCACCTGAATCGCTAGGTCGCCAGCTGACGCCGTTTCAGCCGATGGCGACATTAGTGAACTTGATGGACCTGTGTCTCCATATAACCTCACTACACACCCTAACTATGTAAGCATCAAGAAGCAGCATCCATTGTAAATGATTCAATCAACATTTGAAATGGCTTAAAAAAATCTTTTGACTTTAATATTACTTAAAGGAGAACTATGAGGTGAGTGATTTCCACTCACCTCATAGTTCTAGCCGACCTGTGACAATGAGACTGTCACAGGTCGGCTCAGTAGATCGGGAGGTGAATGAACACATACCGGGTTCGCTCACCTCTCGATCCTGTCACGGCTCTCTGCCGTGACAGGGGAAGGGCTGGATTCCCCTCTCCCCGCTCCGATCCGCCAGTGCTGACTGGCGGAACGGACGGGGGAGGGGGCGGGTACAGCTGGCTCTGCCTCTAGATAGGCAGATCCAGCTGTCACTCACTCAGCTGGGCGGATCTCGACATCGATGTCGGAATCCGCTCCGGCTGCGGCGTCTCAGTATACCGCGAGCTGTAGCTCGCGGTATACTGAGCCTAGGGTGGCGGGAGGACGCTAGTTTGTGTCCTCCCGTTACCCTAAGGAGAACTATGGGGAAAAGCCCTGACCCCATAGTTCTCCTTTAAAGATAACAACCTGATCAAAGCAAGCATACAATACATATAAACTTGTACTGTTCAGATCATATTCATATGGGCATACGTACTCATAATAAAAACCTGTGCGTGTGTTTGTGATGTGTGCACACACACATGTATTTTATTTTCTTTTGAGTCACAAAGCACCTAATTACATTAGAGTTAATGAGTGTTTCTACTGCAAAAGAAAGCTTGATCAACACAACAGGAACAAAAATAATGTGAATCTGTCTTTTTCTACAGTACTGACATTTGCAAGGCATTATTGGTCTGTTTATACCTCTGTAGCACATTGTGGTCCTTTTATATATACTACTGGAGAGATGTGCAATGTGCAGTAATACAACAAACAAAAATCACTCTTATTAATATTGGCCAAAATGCATGACAGATGAAAACTGATTGCTGCTTTTTGTCCTGCCTTATTAAAGGGGACTGAAAAGGTGAGGCAGTCAAAATGATGAATCTGAACTGTCACCACTGACTAAATTTTCTTAAAATGTAACAGTTCTATGACATAATCTGGTGTGTTACCATCCACAGGATACAACAATCCTGATTAAAATCCTTAATGCAGCAGGAATGTTCATGTAGTGATTCTAGCAGATATACAGTTAATATCCTAGACCATGAAGGATTAATTCATTTTCCCAGCATGCCTTGCCGGTGTTGCCTCTCTGTTCAGGCACATAATAGTCTGTGAAGAGGATTGGGAAGAAATGCATAAAAAGAGCCATTAAAACACATTAGTGTTAATTATTCAATTTGACGGCTTTATTCAGAGTGTCTGTGCAATTGGCTTCCTCTGTTGGGTTCCTGGCTCTGTCTGAGCTTGCTCTTACAGGGCTCTGCAAGGGTTAATTACACCATCAGGTTCATTTTGTGATTCAGGCAGGCTGAATTCTGTTGTTCACTTTTTGGTCCCACAGTCAATTCTTTAGGTCACCTAACAAATATTAAAATACATAAGTGGGAGCTGCTTTACCTGGCAGGGGTGGGCAATTGATTTTCTCGAGGGGCCACATGAGAAACTGGGATGGTTGTGGAGGGTCGAACCGATTAAAGCACAGTACCATGTAATGCACTGATTGTGCCTTACAGTGCGGCAGGTGCGTTGCATTGCCTTTCATTTGAATGCCACCACAATTGCACCAAATACCATCAAATCAGTGATAAGAAAAGTGGAGATAAATAAGACCTCTTATATGTTGGAGTGCTTTTGTACTTTTTTTTCTACAGCAGAGGTTCCTAAAGTGGACCTTTACCCCTGCAATCATATATAAGTATTTGTTTGTAGATTACTAAAAGTGTCTTTGCTGTCATTTTAAAGATAAGGGTAACTTTCCACTTTAACTGCAGTGCGACATATGTTTGTAAAAGGTGTAAAGTTGTCCTCAAACATGGTTCATCTTTTTGAGGTAGAGAATGCAGACTTTTTTTGTGGCAGGCTATGTTGAGTGAGGAACAGCAGGCAAGTACAAGCATATGCTATATGGGTTCTAAATGTGAAGTAAAGCTGGCCGTACAATATAAGATCTATCCTAAACAGTATGGATGGACAAATCTGTCTTTGGCTATTTTATTCTGACAGTTAGTGCCTGCCACTGTCAGAATACATGAACAATGACTGCAGTTGAGAGGTTGCAGTCACTGTTTGGCCAAAAATTTCCACCCGGCTCCTTTGACAAAAGTTGTTTCAGTAACTGACTTCTGTTGAGCTGGTGGGGCCACACACTGTAAGAATTTCAAATGATTCCCAGGAATCTACCAAGATTCTAACAGTGTACGGTCAGCCTTACTGTAAAGGGTCATTAGAAAATGGATTCATGCAAGCAAACATAGATGACAAAGGGGTGATGAAAACCTTTCTCTCTGCTTCCAGAATATAGTGTGGGTATACTGATGGTTAGAAGTGTTGTGCATCAAAGTGAGAGTGTTTCTGTGTATGTAATCTTGGTAAGATTATGTAACTTTACTTAGTGTTTATATGGGCTTGTAATGATATGTTCGTCATTCCATAAAATCTTGCTCTCAAAAATATCAATGATAGTATTGTCCTTTACGGAAATTGGGGTAGGATGCAGAAACTGCTTTTTGCTCTGAACGAAGTGCAAACAGGGATTAAGGTTAAGGACCACTACTCTTGAGTAAGAAACAAGGAATATGACTAGGTTGCCAGGGTGACTTAGTCCAGTTTGGATTTATTTACCCTGCTTTGGTTTACTGAAGTCACCTTAGGAAACCCAGGAATTCCTCAGTCTACCAAGTTCTTCCCACTACAACTAAAATTTTGCATCTTCATAGTCCTTCTGTCTCAACAAGCATACGTTTGCAAATTTTGAAGTATGAAAACTGCATTTGCGTCATTGACTGCACTTTGCTAAATGAGCCTTATTGATCCTTGAAGTTCATTGCTTTTCTCTGCTATTGCAATCCACACGCTTCAAATGCTTAGAACTGCACCAAAACTGATTCCTGATTTTCTGTCATATGGCATTTTATATCTCAGTGAAAGTTAATACTCAAATCAATAAAATATTGAATATCCAGACAGACGTGGAATTCATGGATACTGCGCCAGAGCTTCTGACAAATTTGCATAGAAAGAGCTGTTTGACATTTCTACCATCCGGATAACATTGAGTGGGTAAGGAATATTCCTGGCTGCTGGCTGAGAATTATAGACTTTTAATTTATAATCCACAGATAAAAAGGCAACATATGAGGTGTAGTAGGAATATAGAGGCACATACTGCAAAACCCATAAAAGACAATAACAGCATTATTACATTGATTTTCAGTTACAAGTAAACCTGAAACAAATATTCTTATACATCTGTATATGTCCACTCCATTGCTCATATATAGGATCTTTCACATGAGCGTAATTGTCACGTCACGAAAATGGATGATAGAATACAAATGTATACTGAATCAGTCTACATCCGACTGCACACCAAATCTTCCATTTTGTTCACTTCCATTTTCATATAAGTAAAACTGCCTTATGGTGGGTGCCCATGGTGCTAGGCAGGATGATGGCAGGAAAAGCTGCTTAGTCCTCTATACC
>NW_017306584.1:932461-932959 GCF_000935625.1 Nanorana parkeri
ACGCGGGCCTGGCCCGCTTACACCTTATGGCCTGGAGGCTGGAAGGCACCGTTTAGAGGGCTTGCGGATCTCGGAGTCGGTAATCCAGACCCTCTTGCAGGCTAGGAAAGGTTCAACAAATACGACGTATTCCCGAGTTTGGACCAGGTTTATCGCTATGGCTCGAGTACGTGGTTTCGATCCTTCAGATCCTCCGGTGGCCAGGATTTTGGAATTCCTGCAGCAGGGCTTAGATGGGGGATTAGCCTTCAACACCCTGAAGGTGCACGTGTCGGCCCTTACAGCCCTGACGGGAACGAAGTGGTTGGCTAATCCCTTGGTAGTGCAGTTTCTGAAGGCCGTCGGGAAGATTCGTCCACCTCGAAAAGTGTTCTTTCCGAAATGGGATCTCCCGTTGGTGCTGAAAAGCCTTCTTCAGGGCCCGTTTGATCCTATCCAATCCTGCTCTCTGTGGCATCTTACCCTAAGGATGACATTCTTGCTAGCCATTGCTTCGGC
>NW_017306584.1:933415-954722 GCF_000935625.1 Nanorana parkeri
CCCTCCCTTGTATATTGCTTTTAAATCCCATCGTAGGCTGACATGAGGAGGGAGCCAGGAAAACGGAAAATTGTATACTTACCTTCGGTAATTTTCCTTTCCTGGCTCCTCCTCATGTCAGCCGCAATATTTCCCCCCCATTGACCGTCGCGAGTGAGCTGGATATAGAACACTGGTCTATGGTAAGGGACCCTCTTTTAACTGCTATGAGGGTGGTCCTGTGGGGGGTCAGGAGGGCGGAGCTGACCCATCATAGGCTGACATGAGGAGGAGCCAGGAAAGGAAAATTACCGAAGGTAAGTATACAATTTTCCGTTATATATATTTTTGCCATCCATTAACATTAAAACATTTTTTTTACCATGTTAATTTTTTCTATATCCTTCATTTTCTATGCAAAGGCTGATGTTTAGAGTATAGAAACGTACAGATGACACCAACTTATTTTCTTTCGACTCGCTGACCTTTACTGATATGGATGTTTATGGTTGTATACAGATGGTCATCCGTATACATGCGCATGGCCATTGGGATCCATTACTGTCCCTTTTCCATCCACAAACAGAGGGGTGAAAATGGACAGGCCAAACACAAGGCAACACAAGGTTTTTCATTAATAAAGAATGGAGAATACACTTATAAAGCATAAAGCGAAAGTGGACAAAGCGGTGGGGGCGGTTGGGTATACTAAAGGATGAGTTGGTAACATTTTCTGGCCTCAGTATCTCTTTCTGTCTAGCAGACAAGATTATCTGAGTATTCCGGCTAACAAATAAACTCTAAAAAATAAATATATGTCTTCCTGTATATTTTTGATCACCCCTTTAGAAAAGAAGTCATAAAATCTATGTAAATAATGTTAAGTAATGTATTTATCCTTAGAACAGTTGATCCAGCATTATCCATCGTTACACCTTCTTCTCAGTCACATCACTTGAATCTAAACATTTATGAAAACAGAGGGTATCTTTGGACATACAGTTTTTTTCCCTTTAGCAGATGGAGGAGGGAAAAATGTATACTCATATATAGCAGTATGTACTAATATAGCATTAAGTATATGCAGTAAAACATTGAGCATGTGTACTAAAGTATACACTTTATGACTAGAGGTGTGTGGACAACTCACCATGACCCTTACAGTATATGATCTTTTTGGACACCCCATTTCAAAACCATGGGCATTCATATGGAGTTGGACTCTTATTTACAGTTATAGCAGCTTCCACTACACTGGGAAGGCTTTCTACAAGATATTGCAGTGGGAATCTGTGCCCCTTCAGCCAAAAGAGCATTTGTGAGGTCAGGTAATCATGTTTGATGGAAAGAATAGGCTTGCATATAGCTTTCTGATTCATCCATGCTTAACTCATCACACCATATCTTTATGAACCTGACTTTGTGTACAGGGGCATGTTGGAACAGCCAGTCTTGCTGGAACAGGAAAGAGCTTTCTTTTACCCAGGGTTACATGGTAGCGTATTTTGCGGTACTGTAAACTGTTTTTGTATTGGTGGAAATAGGCTGTGACTGTGGAGAGTCAAGGACTCAATTCTGTGTGTTGGGTCCACACAAGAAAAGGTCATGGTAGGGGTTGGATGGGCACTAAATTGTGTGTAGAAGGTCCGCAAAGTAATCCTGTGTCTACTTTTACTGACACTAATGTCAGACATTATAATTCCAGCTGCCGATACCTTCATCAGTTCCCGGCTGAGTGAAAAGCTCTCAGCTTCTCTTAAGAGTAGATTCTGGTTTCTGTAGTCTGGAGCAAAGAGAAAGTGATGTAGGACAGAGACTGTGACTGCAAGCCCTCAGTCCTAAACCCCACCAGAATCGCCCTGACTCACCTGTCCTTAGGGTCGCACTGGCTACGAGTCCTCCATCAGATGACATCTACTCCACTCTACAGCATCAATCCCCCTACTACACGCTCCACAGACAACAACATCATTCATGGAGAAATGCCTAACCCCCTAACCCACAGAGCCCCCTAACCCAAACCCAAAACCACTGTAGAGCCCCAGATCCAGGAAATTCACTGTCACAGGCCACACCCCAAACAGGTCCTAAGCTAACACTGGACACATCACTGCAATATGACCCCATAGAGCCCTCCACCCCAGCCTACTAGCTCCCTCCTTCAACCCACTGATACCGAAGCAGCAGCATTTTTCCCTCCCACTGACAATACAATTTGGCCAGACCCACTATTCAGTGTGGCGTGCAACACATGCTCCCATTAGCCCCAAATCTACTCTGCCCTCTGTTCTACCCAGAGTGAGGGATACAATTGATCAAAATGGGCTATCAAGGGGTACACATGTGAACAAAGGTGGAAACCAATGGTTTAAGGTAATAATTGTAGGATGTTTATTGAAGGAGATAGTTATCCTCTCCTCTAACCAGAGAACTCCTTATAACGGTATTTGATAAAACCTGGGTTCAAGTTGGATCAAAATTTTAACTTCTCTATTTCAACACCAGTTAACTAGTCTTTTAAGATATGTAGCTGCATGATGAATTATAAGTTCTGGCAATATGTCCTCTCCTGTGCTTTTCCATAAGGCAAGAACTGACCTTATGATCCATATGTATTTTGAAGCCCAAATGAATTTAATGAATACTGAATGTATTGACTGAAAGCTAGCCAGAATTTTGATAGCTAAGACCTGTAATAAATATAATTTACAAGGAAGAATGTTAATTCTGAAGATGTTGCTGCTGCCAAACCAGGTGAATGATCTGTGGGACCATTGCTGAAGATCATATTTAATGACTCAAAAGAGGAGGAAAATTTAATTAAAAGACTAAAGAAAGGTCAGAAGGAGTATGGGTAGCCAAATATTTGATGGTTTCCTTTGGCAATTTGAAGGAATATTTGTTTTTTAAGACCTAAAGTGTCTCTGCGGAGACAGAAAAGTTCCCCGTGTTTGCAATCTGAAAATGTATCTTGTAGGTTAAGAGGGTAATATACATATGGAATAAGAACAATATTTTTGATAGTGTGATCTCAGTTTGAGTGGGCAGAAGGTACAATGGGCAATATGGGGCTTTTTAAAGATGCAGTCAATGAGAAACTGCTTTTAGAATAATTTTTTTCCAACTGAAACTATGTATGGCCCTTTTTGAACAGAGAAGGTAGAGAAAAGAGTAATTGCTCTGACTCATTCTGCTGTATTTGTACATTTGAATTTAAAATATTATTTTTGAGCTCTGTAATCTGAATGCTTTTTTAAAGCTAACCTCCAGTGAGAGAAAAGTAATTCTCACACTCAATACCCCTTTACCTTATCTACAACCACAAAGTCTCATAAACCCATGTTTTATTCTCGATAGAAAATAGAAAACATATAAAATGTTTCAACTGAGAACATGTACCATTTTAGGAAAAAAATAAGGGCATTTTGAAATTGATGGTAGCAATATGTCTAAAAAACTTAGGACAGGGCCATGTTAACCACAATGTAGCTTCCCCTCTTCTTTTAACAATACACTGAAAACATCTGTGAACTAACGAGACCCGTTGCTGGAGTTTTTTTTTTTACCATTCTTGCCTGATATAGGATTCTAACTGCTCAGCAGTCTTGAGTCTTCTTTGTCATATTTTTGATTTCAAGATGCCTAATATTTTCGCTAGGTGAAAGGTCTGGACTGCAGGCAGGCCAGTTAAGCACCCTGACTCTTCTACTATGAAGCCTTGCTGTTGTCATAGATGCAGTATGTTGTTTAGCATTGTCCTGCTGAAATATGCAAGGCCTTGAAATATTTTTCAGCATTAATGGTGCCATTCTAGATGTGCAAGCTGCCCATTCCTAACGCAGCCCCATACCATTATAGATGCAGGCTTTGGAACTGAGCGCTGATAACAAGCTGGAAGGCCCCTTTCCTCTTTATTCTGGAGTATGCGGTGACCATGGTTGCAAAAAAAATTGTCAAATTTCGATTCGCCTGAACAGTTTTCAACTTTACAGCAGACCGTTTTAAATGAACTTTGGCCCAGAGAAGACGGGAGTGTTTCTGGACCATGTTCAGATATGACTTCTTCTTTGCATGATAGAGCTTTAACTTGCTTTTCTGGCTGACACAGAGATCTGTGTACACAGACAGTGATTTTTGGAAGTATTCCTGAGTCCATGCAGTGATGTCCATCACAGAATCATGCCTGTTTTTAATGCAGTGCCATCTGAGGGTTCGAA
The DNA here is from genome assembly GCF_000935625.1 of Nanorana parkeri. Taxonomy (NCBI): domain Eukaryota; kingdom Metazoa; phylum Chordata; class Amphibia; order Anura; family Dicroglossidae; genus Nanorana; species Nanorana parkeri. Next base: position 937,612 of record NW_017306584.1, read on the forward strand.
GATCACTTTGCATTTTGGCATTGTCCATTGTGCACAGAGATTTCTCCAGATTCTTTGAATCTTTTGATGATATTTTGTACTGTAGATGATGATATATTTAAAGTCTTTGCAAATTTACGTTGAGGAACATTATTCTGATATTGTTCGACAAATGTTAGACGTAGCTTTTTACAGATTGGTGAAACTCTGCCCATCTTTACTTCTGAGACACTCTCACTCTCTAAGATGCTCTTTTTTTACCCAATCATGTTACTGACCTTTTACCAATTTAACTAATTAGTTGCATAATGTTCTTCTAGCTCTTCATTATGAGACTTGAGTACCATTTACTTTGTCAGCTTTTTGTTGCCCTGTTCCAATTTGTTTGAGACATGTTGCTGCCATCAATTTCAAAATGTACCTTATTTTTTCTTAAAATTGTACATTTTCTCAGTTGAAACATTTGATAAGTTTTCTATTTTCTGTTGTGAATAAAATATGGGTTTATGAGATTTGAAAATCATTGCATTCTGTCTTTATGCAGATTTTACACAGCGTCCCAACTTTTTTGGAGTTGGGTTTGTATATTTTTATTTAAAGCAGATCTTTTTTCTTTCTTTCTTTCTTTCTTTCTTTCTTTCTTTCTTTCTTTCTTTCTTTCTTTCTTTCTTTCTTTCTCTCTGTAATGTAGGAGGATCTGGTCCGCAGTGGCCATGTCTCTTCCCGGTGATGTTAGAACTGCCCATTGACTTCTTAATGTGTCCAGTACCAGGTCCTCAGGAGTCCACACAGGGTCCTCACAGGGACCTTAAGCATTTCATGTGACGACACATTGAGGGGCAGATATTGGAGTAGTTAGCTGAGCAGCAGAGAGCAAAGACAAGAACTACAGTTCCACAGGTCAGAGCACCGTGGAGACCAGTGGACAGTGGATTCACATAAGTTTAACTGGCTTTTAGGGAGCTGGTTTTTTAAAAGAACACAGATTAGTTAAAAACCTGAATCATGAAGCAGTTCAATGTTATCTCCAGAAAAACGTTAAGAGTGTCTGCTTTCTATTGCTGTCTGTGGTGCTATTGGGTTAGATTTCCCTTGTCCTTATAATGCCTGTGCAATAAATAAGGTTTTCTCCTAGACAGGAAGGCAAGGACAACAGTAAAAACCCCACTCTACTATAAATGTGTTTTAACTTTTCCCATCCTATCCAAAACAAAATATAAGGCGAACCTGTGCCCAGCCAATGAACACTAAAGTATTTGCAAATTATTAACAATCAGTGAAAGCAGTTTAAAACAAGTCCTTGTTTACTTCTGTAGCTATAGGCATTTTGGAGAAATTCATCTTTAAAGTTGGCATCAGAGGCACAGAAATCTCAGCTATTTTCTATGGAGAATGGAATCTTGGCAACTTTATAACCTTCTAACGTAAACACACAGCAGGTGCTTCTAACCTGTTAGAAAAAAGACTGAAAGCCAACTTTAGAATCTCTATTGTGAAATTTATTGATGAGTAAATACAATTAAAAACTTCAGTGAGGACTTGTTTTATGTCTTGTTAAGAATATGAAAAAACATTATTACTCATAATCTGGGCAATGGTGCACTATGGGTTAATTGCTAAAGACATCGGCCTAGGGCGGCACCTGCTGCCTGGAAATTTAAATGTAAAATATTCATATGCATGATTTCATATTTACCTTTCTAAATAAAATGCACTTTTTTTAAGATTTAGTCCTGACTAGGGATGAGCTCAGGTTGGGACTGATCCTGGTCAGAACCCAAGCCATGGGCACTTCCACCAAGTTAGTTGCAGGCCCGGCATTCCCTGCCCCACAGCTGCATATAAACAAAAGGGAGGGATGTTTGTGCTGACATAATTTACCTAATATGGCTACATAGTCAAATTAGGTAAATGCCATTTACCAAATACAGGGATGTAGGCACATGAGGTCAATGACAGCTGGGGGCAGGGAGTTCCGCATCAGCAGCTGTTTGGGTGGCACAAAAGGAGCTTCATCTCTAGTCCTGAGCTCATCTCTAGTCCTAATAAAAATTGTTATGTTCCCGCAGCTGCGATCCCTCCTGTCAGCTCTCTCTCTCTCCTCCCGGCTGCTCTGTAGCTGCAGCGGCCGGGAGGAGAGAGAGAGAGCTGACAGGACACGTCGCAGCTGTGGGGACCTCAGCGCTGCCATGATCCTCTCCGCAGCTCATCCACTGAACCAGCTCCCCGCCCCCTTAGGCGGCCAGCAGCTTCAAGCATAGCGGGATGGGCTGAACATTAGGCTGATTGTGTTCGGCCCGGCCCACCGGTGAAAGTGCCCCATGTACTGCATTTAACCAGACAATTACTTAATAAACAATAACCTTCCCTCTCAATCAAGGTTACATTATAATTAGGTTATAATTATCTCATATGTGCTTCTGTCAGCCAGCACAAACATAAACTGAATTATAAACTTTCAGAACAAATTAATATTTTCATATAATCCTTGTTTTTTTCCTTTTTATTTTCGAGACTATAGCAAGCAGTTGTTCAATATAAAAAAACTCTAGCTATGACATTTTGTGTGGGCTAAGGATTGCGCTGTGGCAAGCAGCTGTAAATTTCACACAAGGGAAATACAGGCTTCAAAACTTTGTGGTGTGAAAAATACCTAAACTGATGTACAGCTGGATTGCTTTTACCACCGATGCTGCTTGGTGGTTTGATAAATGCAACAGTATTTTGAGTTTTCCACAATTAAGCATCATTGTACGGCCCATTGCACAAGCAGGTTTTTTCACATTTATGGCTGAATAGCACACCGTTGCACCGACTGATGATGAGGTCATGTACTAAATGAACTATGGTGGTATAGTTATTAAACATATACTGTAATTGATTGGAAATAGCAGGTGTAAAGTTTCTTCACACAGGTCATGCAAGACATTGGCCAATATCATAAGCCTCTGAGGACAGATTATGTTATGAATGGTTGCTACAGCTCAGTTACCACCTAAGTAGCCTGATCATAAAACACATGTAGAAAGGTTATGGCAGAGATTATAGCCCTTTGGAATGGGAAAACAGTAAGTGTGGGGCAGCCCATTTGGGACTTTGATATAAAATTGCGGAATGACAGTGCAAAGCTATAGGCATGATTGCAATGTTCCAATAATGCCCTTGTCTGTCTGATAAGGTAGCAAATATCTGCACACACGGATAAAACTATTAGGAATGTTGTCAGTGGGAATGTCATTCAGCTGATAATGGTCTATAAACAGGCCAAATGGTTGTAAGATCCCTCTTTGTTTGGTTTATTCATCAATCATTTAAAAAAAACTAATGTATATGTCAAATAACCAATAGTACACCACATTACTATAAAAAAAATTGAATGGAGAAAAGAAAATGTCTTTTAATTTGCCGTAATAATAAAATGGGACAAAAAAATAACAATCACCACAATCCAACTAAGAACAATCCTGTCTTTAAGTTGACAATGGGCTCTTTAGCATATTACACTCCAGGAGGATACCTTGGAGTAGAGAACTGTACTGGTGACCATAGGCCCAATTTACTAAGCTGTAACAATTCTTTTTTGCCATAAGGACTGCTGTTTTCAATAACAAGTGAAAGTAATGATCGCTATGCCAAATGACACATTTGCAAATTGAGCTTCATATTTTTAAGTAGATTTGTTAAAAATCTTATTTCATCTTTGATTCACAAAGTTCTGTAAAGTCAGGGTGTAAATGATATCTCCATGTCCTTTCTATAACTGTTAAACGTTGTGTGTGGCTGGACTTCTACTGTGTAAGGTTGCCACCTATCCGGGATTCACCCAGACAGTCCGGTTTTTGAGCTGGCACCCGGACACAAGACACTAAGTGCTGATACCGGCACTTTAAATTGTTTGACAGATGCAGCTGCCAAGGTCCCCAGCAAGTGCGGGACGTCAGGCAGCGGCATCTGTATCTTCCTGTTAGCTGCGGGCACCTGTAGATAGGCGCAAGCCAGCCCCCACATCTCCTCCTCTCTCTCTATGAAAGCATGCTGCCCACCTCCGCACCCCTGGTGAGACACCGCACAGCATTCCTGAAAGCCTGCTTAGCCCACCTAAGGCCCCACTCAGCCACCCGAGAGCCTTCATAGGCAACCTGGGGCCCCACATCGCCCACCTGAGACCCCACACAGCCCACCTGAGACCCAGCACAGCCCACCTGAGACCCCACACAGCCCACCTGAGACCCCACGCAGCCCACCTGAGACCCCACACAGCCCAAATGAGAACCCACACAGAACACTTGACACCCTGCATAGTTCACCGGGTGCTAAAAATTATGCAAGCACTATAGCAGGAACTGCCAAAAATTAATCACTGAATATAGTTGGACATAGGCATGCTATTTCTGCATATCACATTAATTGTTTCCTGTGTTAATGTCTTCCATATCCCAATATCATGTTTATTGTTCTATATCACTGCAACCTAATTTAATAACAGCTTATTTTTTTGACTTAACATATTGATTTCTTAACTACATTCACGTCTTAGCTCAATGCCTTTTTCCTAGTTTCATCTGTATTTCTTCCATTATGTACATTTTGATACGCTGGCATTTTTAGCAGACTATATTTTGTGTTGTTTCATTCCTTGTATTATGGGTAGAAATATTCCACGGCAAAAACTTGCCTTTCTTGTGCTAAGTTAATGGATTTAAGTACCATAGACCATTTTACTTTTTAGTATAGTCTATTCCTCTTTAACTTAAAATGCAAGTTTGACTAAGTTTGAGTGGAATATATATCAAAAGGGGGAAAGAGAAAGAAAGGGGCTTTGTGGTGACCACTGGAGAATAGCAGGGAATTGATCCAATAATAAAGTCAATTGATTCATATACAGGTGAAACTCGAATAATTAGAATATCGTGCAAAAGTAATTGCAGTAAGTTCTGCAAAAGGGGCCCAAAAATATACCTTGTACTGGTAAAGTAACTTATTTCTAGGGGGGATAGGGAATTGCTTTCAACCAGCACCTATCACATTAAGTGTCCCAGTTTGTGTGATGGTTCCTCATTTTTGTATTACAATAAGTTTGAGTGGAGTGGAGTCTTGTTTAAATGTAAAATAAATTACCTTCATACCCCATCCCACAGTTCTACTTATTAAAACCCCGCTCCATTGCAGGCCTAAAACCTCCAGCTTGCCATCTAGGATATGTCAAGCAAATTGAGACTTGAATAATCACATAAGCAGACTTTGAAGTTTATATAATATTCTAAAAATTATGTTGCACTGAATGGACCATGCTCATATCCATAACTAAGCAGTTAAGCAAGCTCTTTAACGCTCTGTAAGGCTCATAGCTGTAGAAAGTTTAGGTGCTTCCTTGCAGAGAAAGCTATTTGTCAAGAAGCTGTGATTAATATCAGCCATGCCTGGAACCTCTTGAAGCTCCACAGTTCTAACAGAGCTACTTTACAAGCTCAGCAGGTCACTCCTGGTCTCTAATTCCTCATCGGACATCCTTTTTGAAATTTAATTTAATACAAATCTAGCTGCTATTATGTACTTAGCTATAGCCAAAAACATACCTTTTTCAGCTGACACATTAAACCTAAATGTTACACATCCCTTTAGTCATTCCTTTATTCAAAAGATATGTAAATTATCTGCTGGCAAAATAAATCAGTTAGAGTATATGCAAATGGGTAATATTTTTATGCCAGGGCTCTGCTATACCTAGTCCTTTCCAAGCAAAATTGTGTCTTACTGCTTTGTGTGGAGCTTTGCTAACAAGTGGATTGCCAGATGTACCCTAAGCTTAGATAGTTATTCTGAAATAGTTCAAAAAAAGCATGACATGTAAAGTGACTTTGATCATTGCTGCTTCTCATAGGGACAATTAGGGATATAACCATGGAACAGGGGCGGACCTACCAGTGGTGCAACCGGTGCAGCCCCAGGGCCCAAGACTGGGGGGAGTCCACTGACAGGGGCGGATTGGGCCGGGAGGTCAAGAAAACAATTGCTCCCCAGGCCTTTCTCACGGGTGGACCTAACGGTGGTGGTGCCAGTGCGGGTGCCCCAGTGCAAGGCTGAGGGGCCCACTGACAGGGGCAGATTGTGCCGGGGGGCAGGGAGGCAGGCAGGCCCCAGGCCTCCCTGATGCCATGAACCTACAGTTTGCCAGGCAGTATGGAGGCTCCAGGCTGTCAGTGTGTGCAGAGGCACTTTTGCCTACAGCAGCTGTCCTCCTGCCTCCCGTACAGGATAGATGAGAAGGCTGCACCTATTGAGGAGACAGAGTGGGCAAGCAGAGAACATGGTCTAAGAAGGGCTTGTATTCTCTCTTTCTTCTGAGTATTCCTCTGTTTTAAATCGCCTAAGTACACTCCAGTCCTAAGTCCACTGTGTTGCAAAGTCCTGAGTCCAGTACATTACTAAGTCCTGAGACCAGTGTGACTGTGAAGGGACATTAGAGTGTAAGTTCCTTTGGTGCATAGACCACCGGGGGTTGGGGGACCGGTGAGATCCACTCCCGGGCCCCATCCTTCCTGCTCCCAAGCCTGAGAAAAAATCTTGCACCTGGGCCCTTTGTTCCTTAGGTCTGCCACTGCCATGGAAGGTTGATTCATGTGAGGTAACATGACCAGGGTAAGACATAAGTTCTCGGTCCTTCCTAACATCCTGCTAAAGCAACAATCAACGCCATACCTTAACCACAAAAAAAGACTACACAAAATTGGAAATAATTTGGTGTTTTTTTACAAAATGCAAAAATGATAGTGGAAAAATATTATTTTTTTTCACATTAATTCAGGTCAGCAAATTGAGTAAACCAATTGTACATAAGTGTCAGGAAGTCAGATCAGTCTGTGCAGCCACAGTTGTGCGTGCGCACCAGCACATGAACAATGGCATAATAGGCAGATTAACAGAAATACTAGGGAGATTTAATTTTATGGATCAATACTTATAATTATATTGTTAATCTGGTCCCCATTGCTGCATCCAAATCATACCTACACTTCTCCAAACTGTAGAAGATGGACAATAGAAATATTTTGGGTTTTTTGAACAATTTACAACTTTTTCTATTAATGAACACAAATAACCAATAAATATTTTACTTGTTCTTGGTTAAAAAGGATAACTGAGGACAGCCATGGGAACAACTGGTGTCTGCTCAACTTTTACAGTTTACATCACTAGAAGGCTAACCAGACACTATTCCTTTTCTAGCTCAATACAACATTTCATTCTCTGAACTAGACGGAATGGAGAGACTTTTATCAGAGCATAAACAAAGCTATAAGCTGATGTGTACTTGCTGTTAATTTATTTATTGCTTAGTAAGACACAGTGGGAATACAGAAAGGATGGTTTGCTTAACTCTCTGACATCTGAAGAAGAACACAACCCATCAGCAAGCAGAATAATGATCTGTGGCAGATTTTTTTTAGTAGCTAGCTGAGGAGATAGCCAAGAGGGTACTAAGTATAAGGTTACGGAAGTCACAGCGGGACAGGTTGGGGCAAGGCATTTTAGCTGTAGCTGTAGAAGGACTACAGACAGGCTTCATGTAGGTTGTCACAGTTAGGGCTGCAAAGTGCTCTGGCAAATGATTTATTTTTGAGTATTTATAAGTCCCAGAATTCAAAGTGAAACTAGAGAAGCAGCAGGAGGGGAGGTTTAAAGTGAAATATTTGACAGTATCTCACTGTATCACTCCCTTGCCTCCTACGCAGCTTATTTCAGGATAGTGATGAAGAGTATGGAAGGAGGAGGGATGGAGTTGAGGGAATCCGCAATTATAAAGTGAGATGAAGTCTGCAGACATATCAGGTGGGTATTTAAAATGAATTAATAGTTTTAATAAATTATTAATAGAGCAATATTCGCTAAAGGCAGTAGGAAAAAGAAAGTAAAAACACAGAGCCAAAAAAGCAGGTGGTAAAAGACTGTCAGATAATGCACTAATATAGGTTAATATTCATTATTGTTGCTCTTGTTTTTATTATCATGAACATTATATATTATTAGCAATGTTAAAATACATTTTCTAAAATGTCACCCATAAATATTTTTCTACTTAGCTTGCTAGCAAATTTTATCAGGATTTGCAATTAAAAGGTGATTGTGTTATATTGTAAAATGTGTTGTCACATGTAACAATTTTAAATCAAATATTCACTTTGCTTTTGCAGACACAGGACTAGTTAGTAAGATGAATAGGGACATAACTGTCAAAGGCACAGTGGATGACAGTGAATTGATGGCATCATCATACCCTCATCACATTCTAGTACTAATGTGTATCATAGCTCACCTTTTTGTGTGTTTCACCTCTGACCTCATTCTGTCCCAGTTTCCCTGAGCATTCACGTGCTTATTGTAGCTTGAAATGGGAACATCAATATGAAATCTCATAACGTCCTTTGTTACAAGTAGAGACTTTTCAAAGGTTACTCCACCTTCACCCAAACTTTCAATTGTTTTCTGAATGACAATAATAGAATGTTGTGACACAAGCCACTATATGACCTTTTGACAATAAAAGGGCCTGGATGGTTAAGATAAGATAGGTGTCCATAGAGATGCTTGAGTAGGGATCTGTGACAGATAATTGTTTGAATGTTTTCATTAATTGTGTTTCACTGCTCTTGTTAAAAAGCCATCATTAGCTTTTCTTTGAAAACATCACTTAACTACCTCAGGGCCGGCCGTAGTAAAAAAACGGCCGGCCAGGAGCTCTCTCGATCTGAGCGGGCGTCTCTAGACGAAAAGAGGAACGGAACTCTGGAAGCTGTGTCCAAAAAAAGGCAGGCAGAGTGCAAAGGACTAGTCACCAATATTTCCTACCAGATTTACTATGCTTTGTTCTGCACCGTGTCCTTGTGTGCAAGTGGCAATCTTGAAAGAACCAGGGTGTTGCGTCTTCAAGTCAGAGCCTCCAACAAGGAGAATATTGAGCAGCATTCACTCTAAATCTCTTGAGACTAAGGCCTCATTCACACACAACGCAAGAGCAAAATTGTATATTGCGTACATACGCATGCATACATATATGCAATCCCAGAATGCATGATTCGTAATAGAAATTTTTATGAACTGTAAGCACATATGTGCATGTCATCATTCTTGGTGACTTTAACATTGCTACTAACATTAACTCCCCGGCTTCCACTCAATTTCTTAACCTAACCTCTTCTTTTGATCTAATTCAATGGACACAGACTCCTACTCACTCTGATGGTAACACACTTGATCTTATTTTCTCCCACCTATGCGCTCCTTGCAATCTCTCCAACAACCCTTTCCCACTCTCAGACCACAACCTGGTCAGTTTCACAATCACCCTGTCCCCAACCCTGAAACCACCTACACGGCGCACTGTCACCCGGAGAAACCTTCGCCACCTCGACCCTTCTCTTCTCCACTCTGCTACTGACTCCCTCTTTGACAAAATCTCACCCCTGTCCTGCCCTGACCTGGCTACTTCTGTTTTTAACAACTCACTCTCATCCTCCCTAGACACCTTGGCTCCCCTCAACGCACCCAAACACGCATATATGCGCGTAAAATACGCAGAAATACGCTGCTCGGATGCATCTCGGTTCCATTCCGTTTTTGTGCATTTTTACGTACGTAAATATACGGCTCCATACGGAGCTATGTGTATGGCGCCATTTATTTGCATATAGATGTTTCCTATAACAAATCTTAACTTGAGTTCAGGGCTACTTAGAGTTCATATAATATCCACCCTATAGTTTTTATTGGATACATTGTCCAGTATGTTGTCACCAGAATGTGTCCCCATTTTGAAATTTTCGCCTACTCTAAGGTGAAATAAAGACATGAACTACCCCAGTGAAGGTCACAGATAGCATTTAAATCCTAAACTGGCTTTTATATTTGGGGGGAGAGGGGGGGGAAGTGAAAGTATATATTTTAATCAATCCATTTTCAATTTACATTTACAATTGCATTTATAAATGGCAATTATGTATAACACCTAGTATGGTTATTGATATTATGTTATTAAGCACAGTTATGTAAGCATGAAACACTAGGGAGTCATCTCACTAGAGTCCACTGAACCCTAAAACGGCTGCAGACCGAAGAATATGTGACTTTTACCTGCCAAACACCCAAAGCTATCTTTTTCATCCAGTTCACCCTAAAGATTAGCTTCTCCTTTTTGCACCCTTAGGTCTGTTAAATATGTTATATCTGTTTAATAAGTGCAAAATATACTTATTGATTTTGCTAAAAATCTTGTAGGCTGATAACTCCCTTATCTCTCTGCCTTTGTTGACTAAAATCATTCAGCATTGTTCCCAAGTATCTCTTTGTACTACAGAACAAATCTCCCTATGTTATGGAGATGTTAAGAGCGAGAGATGTCCTAACATATTTTCTGTCCTAGGGTGACAACGTTTCTCCCTTCTAGATACTCCACAGTGAGTGTTGTAACCCTAGGACAAGAAATGTGTTACTGGCAAAATCCTCAGGTGAAAATATGGAAAACAAAAGCCTGGAAAAAAAAATGCATCCACCACATGGCTATTCTAATATAGTACATGTTCAACTTTGAGTTACACACACTTTAAAGCTTAGCATCGTTAACATCCTGTGGACCGGGCCACTGAATTAAAAATGGCTGGTCCACTGGTGCATTGTTCCAGATGGACGTACCTGTACATCCTCCCATGAATGCGTGTGTGCATACGGCTGTATTAGACAGCGGAGAACCATGGCAATGGTTACCCAGCGATCACATGGCAATGTTTGTATTGCAAAGCCCTCCTCTTACATCAGAGGCAGGGGAGAGTAAAGTGAGTAATGAATGGATGAGTCATCCACTCATTACCCATTAGTGAAAACAAGCTGCAGTAGCAGCAAATAAAAAAAAAAACCTCTAATCATTTTTATCCTTTTAACCCTCTCCTCTCCCCATTATGTTAGATCAATTTTATATATGTTCTGACATGCATATTAAAATCTCCCTTATACTGCACATCTATACATTAACTCCTTAATCTCCATCCTCTCACTGTATGTGACCTGAACATTAACTTCTTCACGCCCTCCTCCCTCTGTCTATGACCTGTATATTTATTGTATCTTGTACACTATTTCCAAGCTCCATCTTCCACTCAATACCAGCATGTGTATTCATTTGCAAAAAAATGTGGCAAAAAAATCAGATCACACTGTAGTGTCTACTTTCCAAAAAGGGGTAATTTTGGGGATTTTAACACTGTCCTGATGTTTTTATTTGCTATGATTTCTAAATGAAAGTAATAGAAACAGGCTGTTTTTCAAATTGTGTGGTCTTTTTTACTTTATATAGTAAAAAGAAAAAGTTATTGGATACCACTAAAAGAAAGCTCTATTTGTCCTCAAAAATTATATAAAATTAATTTTGTTGTAGCGTTGCGTGATGGTGGAATTCTCAGCCAAACTTGCACAGTGCTGAAAACTGAAAAATGGCCTGGTAGGTAATGAAGGAGATGTAGCATGCCGGTACTGAAGCGGTTAAACACCTCATCCTAGGGGAAGTACACCATGCAAAATGTATTAAATTGTACATTAAAAATTAAAAGTTATCAAAATTAATGTTTATTGGCTGCAAATTGACTATCTAAAACACAGACTATTTTAACATGTGTGTGAAAAAAAATTACTTGGGTGCAAAGTGGTTAATTTCACTTTAAGAACACATATTTCCATCCTGTAGTAAATTTACAGAATGGTAAGTGTTAACTCTATACACAAAGCAGACCTAGAAGGCAGCACTTCTACATGTTTTAAGACTTAAACAACTACGGTAAGTATGACAAGAGGGCAATAAATGAGAGTGGAGTTATCCCTTCAATGTCAGAGTGTCAGACAAATGGAGGATTTTTTCCTTGAGCCTGAGAGAGTTTGCAGCTTGTTTACTGGGAAAAATACAAGAAGGCTTTCATCTGCTCAGATAATACTTTCAACAAACAAGATTAATGCACCAAAAGACACAGAGGAAGGCTTTCCTCTCGACCATTACAACTACAGGATAATATATCGTAATGGTCCTTGTGATTGCTGGCATTTCACAAGTGTGGTATGCTTTTACATTTCTGCAAATGTGTGTACAGGTATATAAAATGTTTTTCTCATCTGTGGCCAAAAAATTGGGAAAAAAAATTATAATAATTTGTGCAGGGAATACTTTCACCCAAAAAAGGGAAAGGCGCCAAAACCACAGACCAACCCTTTCTTCTCTATATTACTGAATAGATATTACCAGTCATAGCTTGTTGCAAACTTCAAATCCAAACAGGCCCCTCTGAAGCTAATCTTTCTAATATGACACCTGCATCCGTGCCCATATGGTGGAACACTCACCAACTTCTCATGACAAAATTTTAATGTTAGTCATTGAGTGTTTAGATATCAATCTATCTCTGATGTTTTACAGCCTTTCTCCTTTGCCACACTGGGATTCAAGCCAGCACATCCTCTCATGTGGCCCATTTAGACCTTACAACACTACACCATGTGCATTAGGGCCCAGTTTACTCTACTGCAGTGGTTCTCAACCTGTGGGTCGCGACCCTGTCGGGGGTCGAATGAAGATTTGCCAGGGGTCGCCAGGGAGTCTCCCGCTATTAGATAGCGGCTCCCGGCCCCCTGGGAGAGAAACACTTTCTCCTGGAAAGGTTTACTCTGCTCGATCCCTGCAATCGTTTTTCTTTTTCTGACATCGAGGGCCACCATAAGTCAGAAAAAAAAACCCGCCATAGGAATGCATAGCTAGACTCCTATTGGCTATTTCACTTTGCAATAGCCAATAGCAAACTAGCTATTGCACCCGCCCTCTGCTGCTGCCAATCAGCAGAGGGGGACCTGAAGTTTTCCATCAGGTGCTCTCCTAGTGATTGACAGCAACAGAGGGCGGGTGCAATAGCTAGTTTGCTATTGGCTATTGCAAAGTGAAATACCCAATAGCAATCTAGCTATGCAATCCTATGGTGTTTTTTTTTCTTTATTCTGGCGGCGTACGCCAGTGGTTCTCAACCTGTGGGTCGCTGTGTGATTTCTGCTGTGCTAGGTGAGAGTCCTCCTCATCCCTCTCCTAGCGCAGCAGTGTCAGTTCTCCCGCCACGCCGCCAGATGTCGCTGCAGCAGCCGCGTCATCCCTAAATTTTACCGTTGGGGGTCACCACAACTTGTCAAATGTTACCTAGGGCTCCCGGCCCTAGAAATGTTGAGAACCACTGCTCTACTGTGTGTGTTGGTGCACTGCAGTACCATTAATTGTGTATAGTACTACAAAGCACCTATGCTGTAGCACAGCACAATAACACACTACCATGCATTACAATGCGGAAGTAAAAATGTAGCAGGTCTGATTTTTCGTCTAATGCATGAGCTGCATCCTCCAACCATAGAACGCTTGTATTTTTTTTAGAAGAATACAACACATTTTGTGAATTGGCGAGTAGTGATGTGTGGGGGCTTGGTGTGAACCCAGTTCACATGAGTTCACCCAAGCCTGTGGTAAATTGTGACTGACACAACCCCTCCCAACCCAATCAGATGGGGCCGGAACTTTCCCCGCTCTAATGCTACACATCACAATGGAGTGTGAAATTCTCCCACTGATTGGACTGAGAGGGGGGGGGGTGTATGAGTCGTAGTTTTGCGCAGGCTTGGGCAAACTCCAGAGAACTGGGTTCACAGCAAGCCCCCGTACATCACTAGTGGTGAGGAAGAGCAAGGAATGTGACTGGAGCACTACACTGCTCAAGCTGGACCCCTTACTCTCCACAGCCACAGAAGACCGCGTTATGTGTAGGAGCCAGCATGCTTCAAGGTCAGATTTTTACACTTTGCAGCAGCCGTCTTCACATAACAGACAGCTTTTTCTTGATAATTAACACACCCAGTGCACAGTGTAAGTGTTCATTTTTCTCGGAGTTTCTCTGTAAGGTACATAATTTTTTTACTTTGATTCCTCTTTCTTTCAATTAGTAGCATGCCATCTTTTCTTTATTTTCTCAATACCACAGAATTGTAATCCTTTCAGATAGGACTTGTATTAATACAAAAATTGTTCTGAGAGATTATAGTTTTTTTCCTAGTTTGTAATAAATGTGTTCCTTAAAATTCTATAGAATAAAAAAAAAAGAATTGAGGATGAACACTGTGGCAGGAGATACAAGCTGAACCCCCAGAGAGAATTGAATGGTTTGAAGCCCACCGCTGCAAAGGAGAAAGGCTGTGAGACAATGGCTGCAAGGAGGAGATGGAGAGCAGTGATAAAAGTATACTGAAGCACTGAATGACCTACATGAAAATGAGGTCATGAGGAGTTAGTGAGTGTTCTGCCTTATGGGTGCTGGTGGAGGTGTAATATAACAGAAACTTGTAACAGCGTAGCTTGATTGGATTTGCAAACCTAGTCACATTGTCTTTTTTTACTGCTACACCACAAGTGCAGTGTGCATTTTTATTTTTTGAATTCAAACACTGATCTATACTCCATTTTTCTACTCTGCAGCATAAAAAGTCGATGTTATATAATAAGCCTTTCATCTATGCAATATGTCTCCACCTTAGGAAAAAGAACTCAGAGTCTGAAATGTGGCAGAATGATTCATTTGTAATGCACAATTCTGAAACCCAGAGTCAAAATTTACTAAGGATAAAAAAAAAAAGACTGGGATTATCTCTGCAAATAAGAAGCAATTAGCTAATGTGCTTAGTAATAGCACCATGTACATTTTATTTTTTTACAGTATATTCGCCTTATGTTTAATTGTAAAGGATACTGATAGAAAATTAAAAATAAATATATCATCCTAACTGGTTAATAAATTGCCCTAGGCAGGTTTGTAGTGCAGTAAAATGTTCTATGAGTATCAGTATGCATAGTTAACACAGTTAGGTGCATTGTTTCAAGATAAAAATATATCTGAAAATTATTTTAAACTGTTTGCCATTTTGTCTTCATAACTCTGATGGCATGGCTTCTATCAGGACAGCAACTGCACTGATGTGGATCCTTCAGCTACATTGTAAGGGATAGCCAGTAGGCCAACAGCCAGTCTTTTGGCAGGGCAAACACCATGGACAACACTATACCTGGGAGCTAGATCTGCGGAGTAGGATCCACACTATTAAAGCAGGACTTATGAGGATGGTCACACAGAGCTGTAGCTAGTTGCTTTTGCACCAGAGGCAAGAACAGAAAATTGTGCCCCCCCTGAGGTTATTTTAAAGGGAAAGTAAATAAATAGCAAGGACATTAATTATATTAGAACTGTTTATGGGGTGATATGGACAGAGTAGGGGAGTAAAAGGGATTCTAAGGGGGTGATAAGGGGGTGATGGGGATAGAGTAGTGGGACATGAGGTTATAGGTACAGAGAAGGGGAGAAAATTATTTTAAGGGGCGATGGGGACAGAGCAGAGATCATTTGAAGATGGGGCAGAGCAAACAGAAGTAAAAGGGATTTTGTAAGGGGTGATGGGGATATAGCAGGTTACGGCAGAAAATACTCCCAATGCGTTAGAATTGACGTTCCTCTTGTGATCCAGGTCAGTGCTTTGTACTTGTATATCCTTGCCAAATATTATAACATTCCCTGAATTTAGGTGCTAACTACATGTACAGGATACCAATTGCTTACTTCATGAGGGGATAGAGCAGGTTATGGCAGCAAATTCTCCTGATTACATATTTAGTTAGTTCACAGGTCTCCTTCATCCCCAAGTCTTCCTTGCCATTACTGATGGGCCCGATGTTCGAGTCGAGCAAGGGTTCGACTTGAACATCGGCAGTTTGTCTGTTCGGCGAACACACAAACTATCAGAGCGTTCGGTGGGCTATTCGCCTGCCAGGCGCCCCGCAAAGCACTGTGCACCACACAGTGCTTTGTGAGCCCTGATTGGCTAAAGCTTTGCAGCTGACCAGAGGTCAGGTGCAAGACTTTACCCAATCAAGGCACAGTACTCTGTAAGAGCTAAAAGTTATCATTACTTTGCCCAATCATGGCTCACCTGTCTGATGCCATACAACTGTAAACAGTTGGGCGGAGCTAGCAAGCTGTCACCGCTAGCTCTGCCCAATTGTTGATATTTTGCCGACATCTGTTAGAATGCCATTCTGCGGCAGGAGTTCGTCTCGATCGGACGAGTTGGCGTGCGTCTGTTTCTTATTATTTCAAAAAATAAATAAAAATAAAACACTTGTCAAAAACTTGTCTTTAGTTTCTTTTTCTATTAAAGGATTTTTTTAAAAAGTCTGGCTTCTTTTTTAAAACTTTATTTAACCCTTTAGTGAATGGTAGTACCCCTTACTCATTCACAAGGGGGGGGGGCATATGGGTGCCCCCTTAATTAAAGGGGTCCCCTAATGGGAATAAGCCCCATGCACACACCAACCACAGCCAAAGCCCCAGGGCTTGTGGGGAAGAGGCCCTTGTCCCCATCGGCATTAAGGTTCTTAAGGGTCTGGTATGACTTTTGGGGGGGAACCCCTATGCACTTTTTTTTTTTTTTACATGGGGTCCCTCCTAACATTCCTACCAGACCTAAAGGGTCTGGTATTGTTTGGAAGGGGGAACAGCACGGGTTTTTTTTTTTTATGTCATTCTTTTCTTTACAAATGTCAGTTTTTCTGCAGCAGGTTCTATACATTGTACAGCTGCACCACTTTACAGGCAGTTCAAGGGGACCCCCCCAGGTACGATATTTAAAGGAATTTTTCATTTTTATTGTTTCACTTTAAGTAATATTAAAATCACTGCTCCTTTAACCAGTTGACATCCGCGGTGTTAAACCCCCTTCCCATCCAGGCCATTTTTCAGTATTCAGCGCTGCGGTACTTGGACTGACATTTATTCCGTCATGCAGCGCTGTACTGAAATGAATTTTATACCCTTTTTTGGGGACACATAGAGCTTTATTTTGGTGGTATTTATTCACCACTGGGGTTTTTATTTTTTAATATATTAAGGAAAAATTACAGAATAAAAAAAAAACAGTTTCCCCTATATTAAATTCTAAAACATTTATTATTACCCAATTTTTTGGTAAAATATAAAAGACGGGGTCACGTCGGGTAAAAAGACACCAAACATGTCAAGCCTTAA
>NW_017306584.1:956460-959911 GCF_000935625.1 Nanorana parkeri
CCCCCTATATAATAGCACAGGTACACTGACAGGTCCTCTTTATGGAGACATTAGGGGTCTCTAGACCCCTAATGTCACCTGGAGACCCCAAAAGAAGCTGATGAAGCACAGATTTGCTTCATCAGCTTCTTCTCTCTGGCAGTAGGAGCCAGATGACTGACAGGTGAATGCGGAAGTGATGTAATACACATCACTTCTGCATTCACACTACAGAGGGAGAACAGCAAGGAGCTGATCTCCCTCCGTCCTCCTCCTGACGCCCTCCCGAGCCGGTCCCGGGCCGCAGATGGGCTAGCGGATCCCGGGATTAAAGGTGAGGGGTCAGGAGGGGGGAGTGGTGGTACTCGCGAACAGGGGGGGAAGGGGGAGTGCTCTGAAAATCACGCCATACAACCGATCGGCAGCTATAGAGCCGCTGATCGGTTGTATGTGATACAGCCATTAACGGCTGTAGAAACGAGCGGGTCTCTCCTGTCCGTGCGGCAACCCGCTGATGCGAGTCTGCCGTCCGTCCGTTTTTTTCTTAACGGGCGGACGGCAAGAGGTTAAAAATTTTATTTTTTAAAGGGTTTTTTTTTCATTGATACATGTCCCCCAGGGCAGTACCCAGATCCCCATACACTTTTTATGGCCAATAACTTACATATAAGCCTTCAAAATGGGGACAATTGATTTTCAAAGTTCTAGCCCCATATACTTGCATTGAATTCGAGTTCAAATGCATATGAGGGGTCAAAGGTGTGATGCTTCATTGGCTGGTGCACAGAGTTTCCAGCTGGCTTTAAGCAGCGTTAGCCAATTGCTGGCTGGGAAGTCCGTGCATCAGCCAATAAGTGAGGCAATCAGCACTGCAGCCACCCTCAACTCTTCCACTCTTGGAACTAGCCAATACTCAGCGTTGCTGCATGTGTGTCCACTGGTTGCCTCTATGGTAAACTGAGGTGACCAGCACTGCAGCCGCTCTCAACTCCTCCCACACCTAGGAACCAGCCAATCTTAGCCCTGCTGGGTGCCAGGACCAGCAGGTCCAGGTCCAGTTCTAGCTGTGACACATGGCAGCTGTGCCTGAGGCGAGTGCCTCACTGGCCTTATCCTTCCTATGGCCCTGGTCACACATGACAGCTGGGGACGTGAGATACCCCAGGACATGGAGTCTAAGAGCCACCTGATATTTACCAGGGACCCCATCATGGGCGTTTTGACTTAGCTGCATGCTGACCCCAGGTCGCGATCACTGGGTTCAGGGCCGTCTTTACCACAGGGCATAAGGGGCATTTGCCCTGGGCCCCATAACGTACAGGGGCCCACAGCAGATGCCCCTTGAACACGCAGCGGCAAACAGAAAATTAGCTGTGCATTTGAGCCGGTGGAGAGACAGAACGGACATCCCTTCTCAGTAGCAGCCAGCCTGTGAAGTGACCGTCCGTCCGTGTGTGTGTCTCCTGCTGTGATCTCCTCCCCCGATGTCTGTCACAGAGACCCGGCAGGCACGGAGGAGAAGGAGGGGGGAGGGTACAGCCAGACAGCACAGGTAAATCTGAAAAAAACAAACGGTTACCATCATTTTCTTTATCTTTATTTACACTGATCTGTATTTAACTTTACATTTGTCTTTAGCACATAGGGTTGCCACCTGTCCAGGATTCACCCGAACAGTTCGGGTTTTAAATGCTCTGTTTGGGTTTCATGGCAGCAGAAACCCGGACACAAGATGTCAGGCAGACAGGGGCAACCAAAATTAAGATAGGGGCTACTGGCCCCCCACTGAAAATAGTCTAACCTGTAATATTTGCATATGAGTGGGTGGCGCTATTTAGATATGAATAAGCCACGACTAATTTTCCCCAAAAATTGTCTGCACATCTCTAGAGTGTTCGGGTTTCGCTTGAAGAAAAGGTGGCAACCCTATTAGCACACAGGCTGGGGTCTGGGAGCAGGACTGGGGAGGAAGATTCTGGACTGTGTTGTATTTACAGGCATATCACTAAACATGTGCTGAAATGTATATTCAGTCCATGTGTTTAGTAATATGCTGTGTCATTGCAATACAGATTTTACTAATTTATCCATGTTCTGTACTACCTGATAAATCATACAATTAGATTTAAATAAAAAACGTATTGCATGATTTATCAAGTAATATAGAACAAATGTACCAATCAGTGGTGGAACTATCGCCATTGCGACCCAGGAGGCAGCTATGGGGCCCGGGGCACATGGGGGCCCAGCCAGGACGAGGAACAAAGGGGTCCCCCTGATGCCGTGCGGGCTGCCTGAGTCATTATGGCATTGACCGCTGCTGGCTATCACTGGCGTCTGTGAGGAGGAATGCGCCACTGTTCAGTTCACTGGCAACCTGTCAGTGATCTGTGCAGCGGCGTGTTCCTCCTTACAGCCGCTGCTGAGTTAGTACCAGCCAGCAGCTGCGGTGGAAGAAGCCAGCGTCGGCAGTGGGGGAGGAGGCAGGGCCCGGTAGAGGAGAGGAGGAGAAGGAGGGGGGAGGGTACAGCCAGACAGCACAGGTAAATCTGAAAAAAACAAACGGTTACCATCATTTTCTTTATCTTTATTTACACTGATCTGTATTTAACTTTACATTTGTCTTTAGCACATAGGGTTGCCACCTGTCCAGGATTCACCCGAACAGTTCGGGTTTTAAATGCTCTGTTTGGGTTTCATGGCAGCAGAAACCCGGACACAAGATGTCAGGCAGACAGGGGCAACCAAAATTAAGATAGGGGCTACTGGCCCCCCACTGAAAATAGTCTAACCTGTAATATTTGCATATGAGTGGGTGGCGCTATTTAGATATGAATAAGCCACGACTAATTTTCCCCAAAAATTGTCTGCACATCTCTAGAGTGTTCGGGTTTCGCTTGAAGAAAAGGTGGCAACCCTATTAGCACACAGGCTGGGGTCTGGGAGCAGGACTGGGGAGGAAGATTCTGGACTGTGTTGTATTTACAGGCATATCACTAAACATGTGCTGAAATGTATATTCAGTCCATGTGTTTAGTAATATGCTGTGTCATTGCAATACAGATTTTACTAATTTATCCATGTTCTGTACTACCTGATAAATCATACAATTAGATTTAAATAAAAAACGTATTGCATGATTTATCAAGTAATATAGAACAAATGTACCAATCAGTGGTGGAACTATCGCCATTGCGACCCAGGAGGCAGCTATGGGGCCCGGGGCACATGGGGGCCCAGCCAGGACGAGGAACAAAGGGGTCCCCCTGATGCCGTGCGGGCTGCCTGAGTCATTATGGCATTGACCGCTGCTGGCTATCACTGGCGTCTGTGAGGAGGAATGCGCCACTGTTCAGTTCACTGACAACCTGTCAGTGATCTGTGCAGCAGCGCGTTCCTCCTTACAGCCGCTGCTGAGTTAGCAACAGCCAGCAGCTGCGGTGGAGGAAGCCAGCGTCGGCAGTGGGGGAGG
>NW_017306584.1:961451-976783 GCF_000935625.1 Nanorana parkeri
AAAGAAGCTATTGCTTCCTCTGCTATCTGCCATAATTTCATGGGGGTGCTCTCTCTACCCCCCCTGCAGTTAGGGGGGGGGGAGGTTAGAGGGCACCTCCCTGAAATTGCTTCTTTCAGGTTGGGATCCCTGCTATACACACATACATATATTGTTTTTAGTTTTGGGGGAAGGTGATGTAGATGGATACGGGGGTCGGGGTCAGGAAGTGGGGGGCAATTAATGGAGGTGGGCGGGTTGTGGGGGCCCATCAGCAAAATCTTGCCCAGGGTCCACTTAATATTAAAGACGGCCCTGACTGGGTTTACCCTGTTCAAGCACCACAGAGTCAGGAAGACAGCAGGAAGTAGGTCTGGAAGAGACAGGTGCAGGGATCACAACCTGAAAGAAGCAATTTCAGGGAGGTGTCCCTCTCATTTCATGAAGGTGCCCCCTCCATCCGCGAAGGGGGGCTGGGAGAGAGCACCCCCCTGAAATGATGGCAGATAGCACAGGAAGCAATAGCTTCTTTGCTATCTGCAGGCTTTTTTTTTTTTTTATTCTGACACGAGAGTTTTTTTTTTCCGTTTTTTTTTGACGGCAGCAGAACCGCCGGACAATAGAAAACTGTTGGGCGGAGAAAGCTGTCATTGATAGCTCCGCACAATTGTTTCTATTTATTTTTTTGTACTTTTTAAACTATTTTTCTGTTCTGGTCCCTCTGAGGGACCGAGCAGAACAGCCGAGCCGAATGCCGCCCAGCGGCATTCGGCTATTCACTCACTGCTGTTCGGCATCTATAAGAATAGGCCGAACAAGAGCGAGTAGCTTGCCGGAGGTTCGGCTCAGCCAATCCAGATACACTTCCTTCTACACTTCTGGTCGGCCGAACATGCTGTGCATGTTCGGCCGACCCGAAGCAATGCGAAGCAAGCCGATGTACGGCTGATTTCAGCCGATATATGGCTGAAATCAGCCATACAAGCCTGAAGTGAATAGCCGAACAGTGTTCGGCTCACTTCACTTGGGGTCGGTTGTTCACTCGGCTGCCTTCGGCAGCTTAGTGAATAGACCCCTAAGAGTAGACAGCAGCCTTAGCATGAAAAGAGAACCAGTCCACAACTGTCACCATAAGTTTCATTCAACTCTGTGCTGATTTAGCCTGAGCAGCTCAAAGAAGCCCCTACATTTTCACAGCATTTTAGGCCAATGCCAGGATTGCCAGATTGTTAGTCCACCCCTGCTTACATCACTGTCTGTAAACATTGAAATTACCTAAGTTGGAATGTGACCTTAGTGAAAATAAATGTATAATAATTTTGGGCCTTCAGATATAGCTTAATGTGCACCAGTGAACATCCTGACAGCCCTTTTTTTCTAAAGGTGTTTATTTGCAATTTCACGGTTCCAAAACAGACAAAAACTGCAACATGCGGAACATGCAGGTTGCGAACATGAATAGGGACAGATGCTTATACACTCATCACACTTTCTCATTTTCTGCCAATGCCTCCCAACTGCAAATAAAACTTATAATACAAGATTGTACAACATGGCCCGAAGGCACACAGCGAAATACACAAGTGATATTTAAATATCAGAGACAATGACACCCAGCCAGGGTCCCCATTTCTTGTTGAATTTATGTGGACAAGCCTGAGCCTCATAGATGAATTTATATTCAGGTAAAACCTCATTGACTAATTTCATATACATCCTAGTAGTAGAGAGCCAAGGACTCTTCCACTGTAACAAGATAAGGAAACAAAGCAGTTTGAGCAGTGTTCTTTTAGCTGAGCAGAAGGTGAAGCGTTCAACAGTGCCAAGTAGCAATGCTGCTGGGGTTAGATGGAACACAGTGCCTAGCTTACCCCGTAAAAGAACATGTATTTGGATCCAGTAATCCTGGATGCAATGACATCACCAGAAACATGAAAAAGGTCTGCAGGTTCAGTTGCACAGTGTGGACGACAGGCATCATTGTGGAATCCCATGCATTGGGGTTTAATAGAAGCCATGGATAAACTTAAATTATATCAGTTTAAGAGCGGTACTAATAATGTCCATAGACCATGTGCAGGCCATTTTCTCCCAACAATCAGCCTCCAGGGTAGGTATACGAATCTTCCATCAGATATAGGAGAAAGAGTATGGGGAAGGAAAAGAGGTTTGCAATAGAGCATAAATAATAGTAACAACCATGTTAAGGGCAGAATCTTGGAGGAGGGATTCAAGAAGGGTAGATCTCCATGGATCTTTAAGGGAGCCAAAATTGATTGCGTAGAGCAGGGGTGCCCTTAGGTAGATCGTGATCTACCAGTAGCTCTCAAAGCTGATGCTGGTAGATCACGCAGGGTGTGAATGGCGGCCCCTTTATTCCATTTTGGTATATTTATTTAGGTGTGCACACATGATTACCTATTAACCTGAGTCTGCTGAGCCAAACTCCCTGACACCTTTCTGGTGGATACTGGTGGTTGAAGTGCTATGTATTACATCAAAGAATATTAGTTTACACAGCCTGTTTCACTGCACTGTTTGCAAAATACAGCAAGGTGAGCCAGGAGAGAGAGCGGGGAGAGACAGCCAGGAGGATGAGCAAGGATAGGCACTCAGGAGAGACAGACAGGAGAGAGAGAGAGAGCGAAGGAGGTTTTTTTTCATTGGTAGATCTCATGTAGCTCGTCATTTTAAAAGTAGATCTCAACACAAAAATTGTGGGCACCCCTGGCGTAGAGCATGGCAAAGCAGTAAATACTTATATAACATCTTATTGGGTATGTCATCAGTAGTTTTAAGTAGGGATGCACCAATACCATTTTTCCAGAACGAGTACACTGACCAATACTTTTCTTTAAGTATTCTCCAATACCAATTACAGATACTTTTTTTTCAGTGTCATGCGCCAGTTTTTCTACAATACAGACTAATGATTCTAGGACAGTGGTGGAGTGCCAGGGCCTGGTCCCAGCTGCAAACACTGTGCCCCTGGTAGTTCTGCCACTGACTCCAAGCTGTAGAGGGAATACAAATCTCATCAATACATTATACAACAATGCAGAATACCACCAGCTATAGAGGAGTACAAATCTCAGCACTACATTATAGAGCAATGCAAAATACCACCAGCTACAAAGGACTACAAATCCAAGTAACACATTATACAGAAATGTAGAATAATACCCTCAGCTAGAGAGGACTACAAATCCTAGTGATACATTATACAGCAACCGGCTATAGAGGACTACAAATCCCAACAAAGCATTATACATCAATGCTGAATAATATGAAGCTACATATAGTGGTGGTATTTAATAACCTCTGGGTTTATTATTCCTTACTATGCAAAGGAAAAAGATCAAACATTTGAGATTGCTTACACTTACCTTTCATTTCTTTTCCTTTAAAATACAATCCCACAATTATTGGTGCCACTTTATAGATCATTGGTTCGGCCACATCTGGAGTACGCGGTCCAGTTTTGGTCGCTGGTACTAAGAAGGGATGTCCTTGAACTGGAGATTGTCCAGCGGAGGGCAACCAAACTAATTAGGGGAATGGAGGACCAGAGCTATGAGACGAGGCTACTGAACTTAAACATGTTCACGTTGGAAGTAAGGAGATTAAGGGGGGATATGATTTTCATGTACAAGATGTTCAATGGTGACAGCAACATTGGCAACAAACTCTTTAAGATTAACTCCATTACAAAGACTAGAGGCCACCACCTAAAGTTGGTGGAGAAAAAATTCCAGCACAAGGGGCGAAGGGGGTTCTTCACAGTAAGAGCGGTTAGGGTCTGGAACTCGCTGCCACAAGCAGTGATTTCAGCTAAGAGTGTAGAATTGTTCAAGAAACTTTTGGACGATTTCCTGAGGGACCGTAATATTCAGGGATACAAGTATTCCTAAGAATGAGTGGACCTATAGGGGTTGGACTTGATGGACGTATATCTTTATTCAACCCCAAATACTATGTAACTATGTAACTATGAGTTATCTAATGACAAATCGATCACCGCTATTCATGGGTGCACTGGCCACCCAAGTGTGTTTTCTGCAGCGCTGTTTATAAATAGTGCTCCAGGAATTAGCATCCACTTCACCACCATTATTTTTGTTATTAGGGTGCTATTGAGGTGGTTAAGTAAATCTAAACACTGGAGGCATTGTCTGGTCTTCTAGTCATGTGATCACTGTAATTGGCTGCCACAGTGATCACGTGACTGGGCGTCATTCCTACTGGCTCCCAATTTTTGACCGTAACTGAGTGCACTCTTAGCGCAAAGAAGCAACGCTGGCCGTATATGTGGTAGCACGGCATAAAGCCGTGCTACCACATATATTCTGCTGCAATAAAAAAGAGCTGAGATTTCACTGCCTCTGTTCTAACATTTAAAGATACATTTCTCCAGAATGCATATAGCTACATGGGTTAGGGTTTGTTTTAAAGTACTTTTATTGCTTTTTCAGAATATGTAAATACTTTAGTGTGCTTAGTCTGGACGCAGGTTCACTTTAAGTAGTGGAGAATGTATTAGCATACCGTCAGCAGTGTTTTCATGTAACAGTACCATGCTTTACATAGTAGAACGATCCACTCAGCAACACAAGTCTCTCTGAGTTTACATAGTTGATGTTTGACCTCTCATTCCTGCTCTACTCCAATCCCTTTCCACATAATCTTATATTATCTGGGCATTGCTGGATAATGCGAAATCGAATACATTCCGTGTGCATTTTCATGGTGTATTTCACAGTCAGCAGTCTCTAAGGGAAGCATACAAAATTGGAATGAGACAAGGTGGCATTAACATTTTATCCTTCATAATCAAAGTAGTTTATTATTCCATTTGTAGGTTAAGTAACAAGAATGCTATATATAGAGCAGACGGGTCCTCATTTACTTTTACTGTATAGATGAATATATATGCTTTTAATATTTCTATGTATGTATTTGCATTGGTCACTAAACTTGCTTACTGTGGGGAGGAAATGACAGTTCACACACTTTCTATGGAGGTGTGAATTGGTCATGCAGCTTTCTGTACTGCTTAGCACACAGGGGATGGGGCTTGATGTTACTGGGAGTCTGACACATAAATGTTGCCTGATAATCTTATTTGAATTGGATAATCTAACTACACCATGGCATCCAGGGCCTGATGAAGAGGATCTGTACAATGGCACTAACATAAGCAAAGTGTAAAGAACAGTTGATTCTCATATCTGTGCCATTTAATAAATGTCAAGGGCTTTTAATACATGAGGATAAAAGCTGCCCATATAAAACCCCTCACTGATATATATGCCTATACTGGGCATTCTCATGAGTACTCATATTCATGAAAATGCTCTGATACTAAGCAATGATACCAGCACTTTAAATTTTTAAACTGAAGTCGGCACTGTAAACAGGTGCCGCCGTTCACGGGAAGGCTGCCGAGGCCCCTACCAAAGTCCAGGCAGCCTTCCTGTGAATTGCGGCGCCTGTTTACAGTGTTGTAACTAGATGGAGAGACCCTCCGCACTCCTCACAGCAGTCCCCACCAGATAAGAAAAATGTGGTGCTCGCAGTGATGAATTACCACGGATGGCGCCGTGCAAACACAGGAAAGTCAGGAAATCACCAGCACTCAGTAGTAAAGATAAATATGTCCCTTTTATTGGACAGAAAGCGTCACAGACATCCAAATAAACCGACGTTTCGGGGCCACACAGGGTCCCTTCCTCAAGGCAGAAAGATGTGACCGCAGAAGCCTTGAGGAAGGGACCATGTGTGGCCCCGAAACGTCGGTTTATTTGGATGTCTGTGACGCTTTCTGTCCAATAAAAGGGACATATTTATCTTTACTACTGAGTGCTGGTGATTTCCTGACTTTCCTGTGTTTACAGTGTTGGACAGAAATCTCCTCCTTCCTGCAACCCCACCGCCAGCACCCACCGAGACCAACCGGGATTTTTGGTGAGCATCCTGAGACCCTGCAGAGCCCACTATAGACCCTGCAAAGCCCACCATTGAGCCCGCACAGCTCACCATAGACCCCGCACAGCCCTCCATAGACCCTGCACAGTCCACCATAGGCCCTGCACGGCCCACCATAGAACCTGTACAGCCCACCTGAGACCCCACACAGCCTCCTGAGACCCCCCACAGCCTCCTAAATCACCGCACAGCCCTCCTGAAACCCCGCACAGCCACCTGAGATCCTTCGTTGGAGACATCAGCACCCCAGAGCAGCACAGAGTATGTAGCTTCATATTGTTCTGAATTGATGTATAATACACTGCTGGGATGTGTAGTCCTCTGTAGCTGGTTGCCGTTCAACATTGCTGTAAAATGTATTGCTGGGATTTGGAATTGTCTACATTGCTGTATAATGTATTTCTGAGATTTGTAGTGCCTCTACAGTTTTAGAAAAAAACATCACATGACACTATAAAAAAGGTATTGGTAATTGGTATCGACGAGTACTTGAGGAAAAGTATCGATACTCATACTCGGTTTGGAAAAAAAGGTATTGGTGCATCCCTAGTAAAAATTGTGTCACTTACCTTTTCCCTGCGAGCCCGCGGTGTCCTCTGCTTTGTGTGCCCGGCCGATGCCAGCATTCGGCTTTCAGTTTAGTTTTCGGGCGTCACAGATCCTGCATAATCAGACCGCCAGGGAGGTTAAAATCCTACATTGGATCATGAGTATGTAGATACAAAGGTTCTTAATTTGAACCAGTGTATATAAATGGCTTCCCATATCTATGAGAAGATGCTCCAGCACATGGCATAGGGGTCTTTTTCATGCAATTTGGCTTCCTCGACGTTCCCAAGATATTGCCAGAAGCATGGTGGCATCACACTCATTTGGGTGGCATGAGTGGCAGCTACATGTAAAAGTAACTATATTTTGATATTTTTATTGCAGCAGCTTTAGAAGGGGAAATTACACTTTGCATTTTAAGCCCCGTTCACATTGAGCGATTTATCTGGTAATTCCCGCGATATCGCGGCAAATTACCACGCGATATCGCGCTCCAATGCATTTCAATGGGGCAAAGGGTCCTGCTGTCGCGGGTCGTGTGTCGCTACAGCAGGACCCTTTTTGGAGTGGATTTAGCCACGATTCAAGCTTGCTCAATGCAAGCTTGAATCGCGATATCGCGTGGCAAATCTCGCGATATCGCGCAATATGCAAATCGCGCGACAAACGCGCGATTTGCATATCGCGCAGTGGGAACGGGGCCTTAGTGCAGATCTTGCTTTAAAGAAATTTAAAAACAGTAACAAAATTAAAAAAGAAATGTTTGTAAGCCGTTACATGTAAATGTTTTTCTTTTCATTTTACATTTCGTCCATTAGTCAATAATCAAATTAACATGATGAATGCTGAATTTGGCCTGGCCATGTAGGCATTAATTACTGCTGGTCATGAAAAGCTTAAAATACCTATGTATATATTACTAATGTATAAGCTATTATGGCACTTTTTTAATATACACTGCTGACTTTTTGACCAGCAAGTCGACTGAAAAATACTAGTCATATTGGCTCCAGACTAAAATGCTTAAAAGGAACTTCACCCCTCCTTTCTTATATTTTTCAGTCCCCTCTTTTTTGATGGGTTATTTTTATTAAACAAAAAGGCAGCTATACTCCTCTAATGCTCGGTCCCGCAGCATTAGGAACTCACCTTTTACCCCCTCTGCTCCGGCAATATGGAATGTTGCTCGGCGACCTCACATCTAATACAGGTCAGTGGACCTGCATAAGACGTGATGATGATAGCGGTATTTAGACCACTGGAGTGAAGGGGAGAAAAGGCTGCCGGGACCAGTCTAGCAGCCCAGAGGGAGCTGGCAGGACAGGGGACCAAGTAAGTAAATCTGCTTTGAGTCTCCCAGACAAAACAAGCACTTAACTCTTGCAGAGCGGGGGAAGCCCTGCTTCAAGGGTAAGTTTATGATTTTTCCCGGAGTTCTTTTTTAAGGCGATAAGCTTCAAATAAAACTTTATTTATTATGCATCCATTAACACTAGTTTAGCACGTGAACAAGCACAAAATCCTGCAATTTTTATTGCGTTACCAAACGCATTGAAAAATGTACATTACACTTGCAGTGCCATTTTTTGTTAAAGGCACCAAGCAAGGCACATCTTTTTGTGTGTGACAGCCACATGACAAATGAATATAGTATGTCGCCAGCACCAGCACACCAAAATCAAGTGCCTAAAATCGTCCTTATTAAAGCATGTACAGCTTATCACAGAAAAGGCAATGCTTTCGGGGGCCACTTGGGGTCCATGATCAGGCTCATTAGGTTATATTGTGTCTGATGAAGGGACCCAAAGTGGCCCCGAAATATTGCCTATTCTATGACAAGGTGTTCATGCATCAATAAAGACAATTTTGGACACTTGATTTTGGTGTGCTGGTGACATACTATATTCATTTGGACTAGCGGCTCCATCCACGGTCACTTCAGCACCCATCTGCAAAGGGTATACTGGTAAGGAGTGATGTGGAATATCTATTAGCCACATGACAAACACACGGTTAAAAATGTGTGACGCTCAAAAAAAGGTGCATGAGCTTCTTTGCAGCAATGAAATGAATGGGCTGCCTTATGTGCAACGAGCGACAAACACGCATAAACGTGTCATGCTTTACAAGCGTGAATGAAGGCTAACAGCGTTCTATGTTAGCCAACGTGTTTTGGGCTTTATACTGCGAGTTTAGAAGAGCAGTGGATCTCTGCCTCTGCTCCTGATCGCCGCTAGATGGCAGGATGTCACCACAAAGCCGCTGTTCTCACATTGCAGTGTTCCTGGGCTCTCTGCAGCATTGTCATTGCACAGAGATTGGTGCAGTGCCAGGGAGCTGTGTGTGGGTGCCACTTTGCAGGACTGACGTGCGGTGACTTGGGAACCGATGCTGGAATAGCAGATGGTGCTGTGGTAGAAGGTCGAGAGGTGGTGTGACAACGCCGTGTATGTTTTGGGTTTCGTACAGGAATTACAGAGAAGGCTGCAGTGCAGGTGCAGTGTTAAGTCTTTGCAAACACATATTGCTAGAGAATAGGCTGTAGGAGTTGTGTAGACGTAGTCTGCACTTCTTTCTTTTTCCAGAGGATTCATAAAGAGGAAGAATGCTTCCAGCTCTGCTAACAAGCTCTCATTAGCTCTTCTTCGATGGAAAGGAGTTAGGCTGTAGTGTGGGGACATAGACTGAAAACAATAGGGGCAATTCAGTAAAGCATTTCCAACAGTTTTCTGGTGTTATGGATATATTATTCTATGCAGAACTCACGAAAGCCATGCAGCCGTTTTCTTGCTATCTCCAACATGTGTGACAAATTTAGGTAGTTCCTATCTACAACGCTTTTACATTAGATGGATGCGATACATTCATTTAGAGATACCGCCATATCAGTAAGAAAAGTGGAGGTAAATAAGATAACATGTTGGGGTAAATTGCGTTGCATAACGCAATTGTGTCTGAGGCAATTCTGCAACATTTCTGCAAAATACAACAGTTACGTGAATCTGTTGCAGGTTGCACCATTTGTTGCAGTGACGGGAGGCAGATTTCGAATGAGTGTTTACAGCACTATGCATTCCAGTGTTCATTCAGCTTTCTTAGTGTCTGTCCTCTGTGTTCCGTGAGTTTATTCAGCCAATGTCACCATTGCCATAAGTTAAAGGCCTGGTCCAACTTTAAAAAAAAGAAAATGTAATAAATTCACCAACGATGAAATAATAAAAAAGTGCATTTGTCACAGGTTTGCATTCAGGCCTGCAGAGCATTGGTTCCCCCCAGCCCCAGGTCGTGCCTCTGTACAGACCTTCTGTTGTGTTGCTTGAGGAAGTAATGAATAGACTAAGTGCAGCGACCTGCTGCTGGCACGCTCTGCTGAGTCCTTTTGTAGTATGTAGTATTTTGCAGTATTTGTGTTTTTAATTCAGCAATCCCTGTTAATAAAAGATGCGGAGCTACTCACAGCCATGCTCAACACAAAAACAGGGTTCCCCAAAAGATTTACCGTGCAACTCATGTAAGGAAGGTGTGGGTTTTAGGGATGAGCATGTAACCATGTTGCATGTTACACCATAAATATGGGTGTTAAATGCAACATGGTCCAAAAGGTAGAATATGGTTTAGAACGCACTGTATAACATTAGAAAATCCTCTCTGTGGCAGAAGGGGACATGACAGTGCCTTCAAGTCAATGGCATCGCAGCCACTGCCCGCAGTGTGATCGCCAGCACCAGAACGCGCGGCACATCAATGTCTGCGTTCCGGTCCAGTGTGATCACATAAAATAGTGTTTCTGCTATGCCCCCTCCCACTCCAGAACGCAGTGATGATTTTCGAATGCGATCCAGTGCGTTCCAGCAACTAATCGCGCTGGAACACACTGGAATTAGTGTGAACTGGCTCATAAGATTCTGCAGTACCATGATACAAACTGGATCAGCGTGCTTTATTTTTAAAATCTTGTGAACATTGGGGCTATAGAACTCACATAAGGAATCTTGTACTTTGCAATACTTTTAATATTTCACCTTCTTTATAAATAAAAGTAGGAGGCGCTGAGGTTTTTTTAAATATAAAGCAAATACATCTGTTCAAATTTAATTGCAGATGTATACAGAAGATTTAACTATCCATTTTCAGGACCCATATTGCCCTGACCAATAAAGTAGCTGTATTGCTTTGGTTTTACTTGTGAGTATATACCGCCCCTACAAAAGAGGACAACTGGGAGTTATTGAACGTCTACAATATGCAGTCATAGAACTGACTGGACCAAAGCTCACCAGGGATTAATCGAGCTTGCACTGACTGCTCTTGTGATCGATACATGTTGATGTGTGGCTGGCCATTGGTAGAATTCTGACTAGTGTATGATTCATGATTATACATAATTATTTACAACCCTGGTGACAGTGTATTGATGGTTATAGAACTGGTACAAGTTCCTTGACTCAGTGCTGAACTAGGGGGCACTAAGGCCCCGTTCCCACTGCGCGATTTGCATATTGCGCGACATCGCGAGATTTGCAGTGCGATGTCGCGTTCAAGCTTGCATTGAGCAAGCTTGAATCGCGGCTAAATCCGCTCCAAAAAGGGTCCTGCTGTAGCGACACATGACCCGCGACAGCAGGACCCTTTGCCCCATTGGATTGCATTGGAGCGCGATATCGCGTGGGTAATTTGCCGCAATATCGCGGGAATTACCGCACGATAAATCGCTCAATGTGAACGGGGTCTTATGGCAAGGTATAATAGGTATGTTTTATGGGTCATGTAATAAGATTTCATGTGAGGCATTGCCATTTAGATTTACTTGTTTTTGCAAAAGGTTAATTTTATTTCATAAATATTTATTTTTGCTGTAGGCTGAAACAACTAATCCATGAAATCGATAACTATCGATAATGAAAATCGTTGTCAATGATTTTCATTATCGATTAGTTGGTCGCTCGCTTAGTTGGGCTGCTGGCAACCTCACCCCCTCCCCACCTCACTCGCCCTGCCTGACTGCTCTGATGGACACTACCCCTTGGCACTGCCTGAGGACCCACTGCCTCCTCCTCTCTTCCTCCTCCCTGGGCTGCTCATTGGACTGAAGAGATGAATAGGGCCATCCTGGCATCACCCGGAGTCCCTGTGAGCATGGACTTACCCCGTTTGGGACCCACGGCCTCCCCCATGCCTCAGTCGCCTCCTCCTCCCGGCAACCCTGTTCGTGACTCCCCTTATGCCTCAGCTTCCCCCTCCTCTCTTCCTCCCCGGGCTGCTCATAGTGGATGTGAATAGAGATGTACAACCAATGTAAGTAGTGTGTACTATGTGTTGTATGTGTGCTGTGTGTACTATGTGTGCTGTGTGTGTACTATGTGTGCTGTATGCGTACCATAGGCAGCCGAGTGAATGAACCGCCTGTTCGGCTATTCACTTCAGGCTGGTACGGCTGATTTCAGCCGTATAACGGCTGAAATCAGCCATACATCGGGTGACTTCGGGTCGGCCGAATATGCCAGCATGTTCGGCCGACCCGAAGTGCAGAAGGAGTTCGACTCAGCCGATCCAACATCTGGATCGGCTAAGCCGAACCTCCGACAGGCTACTAAAAAAAGGAAAAGCAGTGTTTCTCTCCTTGGCGGCCGGGAGCGGGAGACTCCCGGAGCGCCAGGGTGAGTTAGGCTGTCTGGAGATCAGTGTCCCTGGTTATCTGGTAACCAGGTAACTGATATCTCTGCAAGTGGCCGGAGCCAGCCGTAAGATCTGTAAGCAGCCGTAAGATCCTTTGGCTGCTTCGTGAATAGACCCCTATGTGTGTACTATGTGTTGTACAGTATGTGTACTATGTGTTGTATGTGTGCTGTGTGTGTACTATGTGTTCTGTGTATGTACTAAGAGGGTTATTCACTATTGAGCCGAAGGATTAAGCCCAAGAATCGGCTAATCCTTCGGCTCAATTTGGTTGCCGGAGCCCTATGGTTCAGCCGAATTGAAGGGCTGCTGTACGGGCTTTTCACAATAGCCCATACAGCAGCCGAAGACAGCTGAATGGCTCAGCTGAGCCAAACACATATGCTTCGGCGAGGCTGAGCCGAAGTCACTGCCAAAGCGGGGAGAACGGTCTGCCAAAGCAGATCGTTCTCCCTGCAAATGTAGAGAACTGGGCGGATTGGATTTGGCAGGCACCTGTCATATGGGTTGGCCAAATCAAAACAACTGGGCGGAGCCAGCCGTGATGTCACGGCTGGCTCTGTCCAGTTGTTGCCATTCAGTGACAGCCCAGTGTCCTCAAATGACCTGAGGACG
Source organism: Nanorana parkeri (assembly GCF_000935625.1). NCBI lineage: Eukaryota > Metazoa > Chordata > Amphibia > Anura > Dicroglossidae > Nanorana > Nanorana parkeri. The sequence goes on from NW_017306584.1 coordinate 974,256, forward strand.
CTGGGCTGTCATTAAATGACAACTGGGCAGAAGCAGGCCATGACATCATGGCTGGCTCCGCCCAGTTGTTTCGATTTGGCCGACCCATATGACAGGTGACGGCCAATCAAAACATATAGGCGGAGCCAGCGGTACTGTCCTTGCTAGCTCAGCCTATTTGTTTACTTTTTGCCGTAACCTGTCATACAGGTCATTTTGCAGCTCGGTGGGCGTCTTAACTTTTTTTTTTTTTTCGGCAAGTCAGCGTCGTCGTTAACAACACTGGACACCATTAATGATGTGGATTACTTCGTTGGATCAATTTTTTTACATTTTATTTTTAATTAAAGGAATTGCCAAAAACCTTTGTTGTGTTTTTTTTTTCTTCAATTAATGTGTTTTTCTTTACATTTTTATTTAACCCTTTAGTAAATGATAGGGGTACAAGTACCCCTTACTCATTAATGAGGAGGAGGGGCAGCATCTGGGTGCCCCCTTTATTAAAGGGGCACCCGGATGCAAATAAGCCCCCCTACCCACAGACCCCCACAACCAACGCCTCAGGGCAGCGAGTGAACTGCTGGAGGTTTGGTATAGCTGATCCAGATGTTGGATCGGCTGAGTCGAATGGCTTCTTTACTGTTCGGCTGACCGAAGCCAACCGATGAATGGCTGAAATCAGCCGTACAGGGCTGAAATGAATAGCCGAACGGCGTTCAGCTCACTTCACTTTGGCTCGGTTATTCACTTAATTAGAGCTGCAGCTAACGATTATTTTCAAAATCGATTAGTTAATCGATTATTAGGTTCGATTAATCGGTTAATCGGATAAACCATAAAATAGAGTTCAAAAAAAGGCTCCAGTGATGGGACTACTAGTTTGTATTGAGGTTGTAGTCCATCACAGGAGCAAGCTTGGAGCGGTGGAAGTAAAAAAGAAAAAAGAAAGATAGTGTGGTGTGCAATATAGTGAAATGGAAAGTGTAAAATTATACAGCAATGAATGCAGAATACCACCAGCTATAGAGGAATACAACAAATCCCAGCAATAGTACATAATAGCTGGCGGCATTCTGCATTGCGCTGTATAATGTACTATTGCTGGGTTTTGTAGTCCTCTATAGCTGGTGGTATTCAGCATTGCACCACTGTATAATGTATTATTGCTGGGATTTGTTGTACTCTTCTATAGCTGGTGGTATTCCGCATTGCGCTGTATAATGTATTATTGCTGGGATTTGTATTCCCCTATACAACGCAATGCAAAATACCACCAGCTATATAGGAGTACAACAAATCCCAGCAATACATTATACATACAGTGTATAATGTATTGCTGGGATTTGTATTCATATGTATAATATACAGCACAATGTACCATCAGCTATAGAGGAATACAAATCCCAGCAATACATTATAGAGCACCATGTGTGGGAAAGTGCAGGCTTACCTGAGCAGTCTTCCAGCAACTTGCTTCTGAGATCGGACCTGTCTATCGGCGGCTGTCATCCCCCCACACCTGCTCCTCCTTACTACATCTCCCCGCGTCCCTGTGCCGATCGTGGATGTGGGTGGGCGGTGAGTGTGCGGCGTGTGGAGCATGGATTCGGGTGGGTCTGGCAGCGGCGAGCGTGAGGTGGGGAGGAGGTGCGGCGCACAGCGTGTGGAGCTGTGAACAGGGCCAACTGATCGGAAGCCGATTAATCGATTATTGAAAAAGTTGACAACTTTTTCAATAATCGATTATAATCGATTATGTCGATTAGTTGTTGCGGCCCTACACTTAATAAATGAATAACCCCCTATGTGTTGTATGTGTGCTGTGTGTGTACTATGTACATAGGAGGGGTCGTGGCGGTGCCATTCACTATTTTTTGCAATCGCACCGGACCAGAACGACGGCATTGCTGTGCCACGTGTTCTGGTGCGGGTGATTGCATTGCGAGTGGGGGGTATGTATCTGTGGTGCCATTTACTTGAATGGCACCGGCACGCCCCCTCCCACTCCTGAATGCAAGGAGGCTTCCACTATGCAATCCAGTGCAGTCCTGGCCACTAACCATGCCGGAACGCACTGGAGATGGTGTGAACCGGCCCTAAAGCCTGTGACACATAGCACACGGAGCCGTGCACAGCAAAGCAAAGTAATGGTGAATGGAGCTTTGCTGCAGTGTGTCTAGCAGTATCCTCTCCCACGCTCAGCTAGGAGAGAGCTGAGTGGGGCGAGAGGAAAAATTGCATCTCGAGCCAATTGGCTCAGACATATGAATCCACATGTCAGGATGTGGATTTAAGTGTGCAGCCAATCGGATTCCCCCAGCAAACGCATCTGGTGAGAGGAGTCCAGGAGAGACGTCTGCTTGGTAATGTTTTCCTTCCTGCACAAGTGACATATGGGACAGGGATGAGAGCGATGCAGAAAGAATGAATATGATATGTCCATTAAATAATTATTCATATTTAATAATTAATTAAATTACTAATAATAGTTAATAATTAAATAATAAAATAAGTACAATTTATTAATGAATAATTAACTAAATAATGAA
>NW_017306584.1:977128-1008731 GCF_000935625.1 Nanorana parkeri
TTTATTAATGAATAATTAACTAAATAATGAATAACATGAAATATAATTAATAATTTACTAATAATTACAAATATTTTATATCCGTTGAATCGAAAAAATAATCGGCCAACTACCGGTAATTGATTACGAAAATAATCGTTAGTTACAGCCCTACACAGCTGCATGGTCTGCGGTTTGTCTAACTGTTGCTCATGCATGTAAAGGCAGTGGTTCTTATTTTTCCAACAGTCAGTATACTGTTTAAAAATGTTACTGATTTTATAAAAATATAAATGAATAATAAAAGGACAATTCTTGCCCTCTAGCTGTGCTTTAATGACAAATTCCAACATGCCTCTGGGAGTCATGCCTTTAACTGTTAGCCTTGCAATGCCTCATGCGACTTGTAGTTCCACAACAACTAAAAGACTGGAATTGCCCACTCCTGCCATAGGGGCTTGTTAGCTCTCTTGTGATAGCAATAAAGTAAAAAAAAGTGTTAAAAAACTAAAGTATAATAAAATTAAAATAACAAAATAAATTAAAAACAAACCTGCCCCCTATAGGTGAGTGCAAACACACACATAGGGCAAGCGAACAGGGTTTACTTAAACAGTGATTGCTCTACACAAGTTAGGTTTCCTCATGAACAATGGAGTGAGAGCAATAATTAAGGTCATTGTTTGCTTTTCAAATTCTAAATTGAGCAGTAAAAGCTTTTAGAGCATCACTTATGGAAAACTTTGGGTACCATAGTTTATCGCTATTTCATGGACATACGCAATGTTTAATATTTATTTACTTAATGCAACTACATCTTTCATATTTTACCAAAAACTGGGTATTCTATTGTGTGCATCAAAAATTCGTTTTAGTGTATTTTTTTCCTAAAAATATCAACTTGGTAAACATTTGCACAAATACTGTGCAACATTAAACAAATGTATTCTAAGGGGCCTTTGTTTTCAGATAATATTGTTTGGGGGTTTTAGGTAATTTTCTAGCCCAAAATTCAGATTTAGCAAAAATTGAAAACACTACACCAGTCCAAAAGTGGTTAAATGGCGTAAGCAAATGTGTAACCACAATAACAACAAAATAATAGTAACAATAATAACAAACATCATATCTATCTATCTATCTATCTATCTATCTAGATATAGACAGATAGATAGATAGATATATATACAGTATATAGATATATATATAAAAAATTAAATTATTATTATTACCTTTGATAATGCTACTTCTAATAATATAATCACACAGACACAGATTTGTTTAATTTCCAATTGCTTTGCTTTAGTTTCCACCTACTTTGTCTCTGTATTTCTACCCCATCAGGGGTATCATAAACAGCTTGCCAATCTTTTTCTGGTAGCAGCTTGCTTCAATACTGGCTCCATATTGGGCTTTATCGGTGTGATTCTATTCTTCTGTACAGCCTTCTCTGCTATTCTTGTGAGCAAGCGGATCCGTTTTTTTCTTTTTTTATCAACCACAGTTTTCACAAACAAAACTGACTACCTCGCGTTACCATGACATCCACGTTTCTTGGAGTGCCTGAGAAGTACTTTTGACACATGGAGAATGGTGCAGCAAAGCAGATGGCTCAGAGGAAACCCAATCACTGACAGAATTTTGAAGATTTTGAGGATTTTAATGACAGTTTGGGGAAGGGAAACTTTAAGTGAACTAGTGAACGTGTTGTAAGCAGGGGAAAAAACTGCTGCACTGAATATTATATGTATACAGGACATTGCAGGGTTAGGCTATATGGCTTTCAAATACTGTTTGCAAAAATAAAGGATGCCTAGCCTTCAAGCAGCTCTTAAATGCAAGAAATCTTCCCTATTGCAGACATCCCTTTAAAAGAAAATAAATAGCTCTCATTAATACATATTAAATCCAAATGAATCCACAGTGTCAGGGAGAGAAATGGATTCATCTAGAGACTGGGAGCAGCTAGTACAAAGAACCAAAAGATTTTGTACCACAGAAACTAAAGAGATTTCAATTTTAGCAGCAGATACATGAAACTGTTCTGCATAATTGCACAAAGTGGCGCATTTGAAAACTTGTGTTTTGGTTTTGGTCCCCACTTAGAAAACAAAACTAATGTAAAATTAATTATGTTATGTCTGTGCTGTTAAAATTAAAGGAAAGCTCAGAAGAAAAAGTACAGTAAATTAAACTTTGGGTTGAGTTGGTTAGGGCCTCTGTGTGATTTTAAAGGAAAACTGTAGTGGAAGGAATGTCAGGGCCACAAATATAATGAAGTGGCCCCATGGGATTGTGACATCCCCTGCACCAAGGTAGGTGGCTATTTTTTACCTCTTCTCCTGAAAATGCCAGCTGCCTGGCTGTAATGGCAATCCAATAGCTTTAGTACTTTCTTAATTGCTGTCCCAGAATAAGTATGCGTTCTAATGTAAAGCTTAACAGCCAAATAATTTATTTTTAGTTCTGTATATGGTGGAGAAGAGTAAGCAAGTCTGCCAGGTTTTCATTTCTATATGCCCTCATTGTCTGTCCCTGTGATGCCTATACAAGGGATGGGCAGGGTGCAGTTGTCACTAGGATTGGAACGCATGAATAGCAATAAAAACTTGGTCAGAAGTTCTAACTAGTGAGGAGTTTGGACTTGGAGGGAAACCCAGTTTGCCCAAGCCCACTCAAAGCTGTGACCAAAACCCCACTCCTCCTAGCCCAATCAGTTGTGTCAGGTGCATTCCCTGTCCCTTTGTGACGTAAAGCTGTGCCGTGGGGGGTGTAGCTTGCTGCTACTGATTTGGCCCTGGAGGGGGTTTTCGGTCACAGTTTGGAGCAGGCTTGGACGAACTCAGGTGCACTGGGTTCACATCAAGTCCAAGCTAATGACTAGTTCTAACCATTGTAAGAATGTGATTTTTTGTGTGTGTCACCATTGAAAAGATTGTTCATCACCTCCTGTCCTGATAGGACGTAAGAGGACCTCTACCCAATGGCAACACAGACAGCAATGAAAATCTGAGAACCTACCCCTTCCCCACTCTATTCAAAATAAAAAATTGGGGCTGGAGTTGGGATTCAACTTTGACTTCACTTGCTTATTTGTATGTTCTGGGTTAATATTTTATCTTGCATTGAAGCCTTAGACAGTCTTCGGCAGCTAAGTGAATAACCCTCTTAGATTCGTGGTTAAATTAGAGCTCTACCAAACTATATCATTAGATTTTATTACCATCCATGCCCCCTTTGTGTTTAAAATAAATTCTGGAAACTGACTACAATAATTTATGGTTCTAGTAAAAAAACATGAATGTAACCAGGTGCCTGTCATTGAAATTCATCATTCATTCCAAAAAGAAGCCTCCGAACAGAAACATATCTTGGACTGAAAATTTGGAACAATCTGGGCATATGACATTATATTATTTTATGGCCATTGAATGTAAATTATGATTATCTTTACTAATATTATGTTAATTATTAAAATTGTAATTGATATATATATATATATTTTCAGGCCTTCCAAAAATAATTGGTAGTCAGGAAATACAAATAAATATTTTTAAGAAAACAATTATTTGCGTCAATCTAGAATACCTTTTAAAACTTTGCAGACATGATGCCACCTGTCTTAATTTAGACAAGTCATTGATCTCTTTCCTAATTCTGCTGCCTTGATCTGGCTAGTAATTGCTTTATGAGTGAAAGAAAGAAAGACAGAGAGGGAGAGAGAGTAAGTACAGTCTGTTCCCATGTTACAAAAACCATTAACCTACTTTTGTGTTTTGTGCTTTCTAAGTTAAGTCTTACTTCCTAACTTACCTTTAATATTTCATTTTTGAGGTTGATATTAAACTTTTCTTTTATTCTACTGTTAAGGTCACATTTTCAGTACATTAGACTGTGCATAGCATGAAATGCAAAACAAACACTTAAAAGTTAATGCATACAGCCCAATATTTGGAGCAGAGTATAAAGATGAAAACATTTAAGTGACAAGACTGGCATGGCTTGTTTTGAGTAAAGGTGAGGCATTTAAAAAAAAATGTGACCTGACAAGTAGATGCAGCATATAAAACATCTCAATCCTAACTATTGCCCCAGCACCTTGTTAACAACAGATGTTCAATGGCTAATTTAAAGTTGCCAAAGAGACCACTATGTTTCATGTCATTGAGAGAATTCTATATCACACAGAGAGCATATAATTTCAGTGATTACCCATAATGCCCCCCAATGGCTGTATTTAAATCATTTAAATCTACTAATGTACAACTGTGATCCAAATCTCCAAAAAGTGGGCTACAGCCTGCTATCTGCTGACAGCGCAGAGCCACAGTGCAGACAAAGGATCCTGACAATATTGCCAGGATCCACCCAGCTACCTGGTTGACAGCTGGCTCTGCCTCTCTAGTGCCAGAGACAGCTGTGCCCGCTCACTCCAATGAGCACTGGAGGAACAGGGGGGGAGCAGGGACTGAATGTCACTGCTTTTTGCAGTGAGAAGACACCAGGAGCTTAGTAATTAGCAGTTACATAATTACTGTTAGTATTGGAGCCAGTGGGTGACAGCTGCAGTGTTCCACACCAGCTCTTCGTAGCAGGGAGAGTATATTTTACTCACCCCATACTTCATCTTTAAGGTGACCTTATAGTGCACCTCTTCCCAAAACTTTTTATTTTCTGTTTTAAATCGTGGCACTCTGTCAAGTTTGTATTGCTGCCTCATTGGGAAGATTCATCACTCTGTTTCTCCTAATGAATGCTGTTATCGAGACAGAAAGTGAAGGGAAATCCAAATCGCTAAGAGGGTCGCAAGAACAAACAGTGAGGGGAAATAAAAAACACAAAAAAGCGCCAGAGAGGACTGCTCAACCAGTACAAACCAATGTACACATGAATATAGTCAGAATCAAAGTCTGTTTAAAAATTGATAGATGAAATAAAAATTGGTGAATGAATAAAAAACACGTTTAAAAACACGTTTATAAAAAATGTCTGTAGGATGCTGCCCCAAATCAGCCAGGGAGACTGTAAAATCTAGGGAAAAAGCACAAACAAGGGGCGCCTTTCCTGGTGCAGACAAATTTATTAAGATCAGGATTGAAGGTAAATATAAACAAAACTCACAAAATTCATGATTGAAGTATAAAAATTAAGTCCATGGACCCAAGGAAAAGTCTATGGAAGCTGCACAGCCGTGTCTATGTGTCAGCAGAGGAGACTGTGTGATGTGTGATGACGCGTTTCCGGGTTCACGCCCCCTTCATCAGATACCAATGAAGACTTAATTTTTATACTTTTTATACTTCAATCATGAATTTTGTGAGTATGGTTTATATTTACCTTCAATCCTGATCTTAATAAATTTGTCTGCACCAGGAAAGGCGCCCCTTGTTTGGGTTTTTTTTCCCTAGTGAGGGGAAATATTCCAATGGGCACTCTTGTTCTGGTGACGACTCTCTAAGAGGTTATTTCCCTCACTTTGAGTGATTTCCACTAACTTCCTGTTGTATCTCTGGTACAGAAAGTGAAGGGAAATGTTCCCAATGGAGCAAGGGTTTTAACCTTACCCTTCTCTATACAAAACTAAAAACAAGTTTTTGCTATATATACATTTTAACCTAATTCTTGTGAATCTGTGTTGACGGCAGCACACACAGGAACACAACATTAAAGGGTTATTAAACCTTCAGCGTGTTTTTGCATATATCTATTGCTAGCAAGCAGTAGATATATGCAAAAACTTTAAAAAACAAACAAACCTTTAATGTCACTTTAATTGTGTAATTGTGACCAAAGAAATAAGAATATCATTATTTTGTATATTATTATCATTAATAATATACTGGATTTATATAGTACCAATAGTTTGCACAACGCTCTACAAAACAAAGGGAGACAGTACAGTTACAATAGAAGAGGGTTAGGAGAACCCTTCTCATAAGAGCTTACAATCTAAAGGGAGGGACAAGTGATACAAATAACATCATTGCTTGACATAAAGGTTGAAGTATGGATTGTCTGTACGTTGAAGTAAACCTAGATAAAGACAGGGGCTGTCATTGTTTATCTCCTCATAAAAGTGCTGGTTGCCTGGTTGTTACTAGATATTGAGATGAGATGTCGACTTTGTGTATTTTACTGTGTCCATGACCTTGGGAAAATCAGAATTCCTTATCTACATCTGGGAAAAAGAGAAGCTGGTGGACCACAAAAAATACAAGAAAGAAAAATTTGAACAGTGGGGGACTGGTCCTTTTTTTTTTACTTAAAAAAAAAAAAATTCCCTTCTAACTCCAACCACTTCTACATAATGTAAAGTTTTTATTTAACAAATGTAACTAAAAGCCCAGATTTCTTACTCGAAAGGTTACATGAGAGGTCAGACCACCATTTCTTGGTGATTTGAATGTTAGCACTCAGTAGAGTCCATTGCCAGGTCCTTGAAAAGTCCTTATTTCATCATGTGACAGCAGACTCAGGTTATAAGCTTTTTTTTTTTTTTTTTATTAACATATGGCTCTGGTGACAAAGTAATGAAGCAGTTTGGATTAGCATAAAAGCCTATCAACATGCATTTTCACAGGGTGTTCAGCAATTGCCACCTACATATTTTCTCATAAATCCCCCCTCAGTAGTTCTAGCCCTTGTGGATCCATTGCTGAGATTTAGCAGCTCTTTACGCAGTGGCGGAACCGGGGCCTGAGCATACGGGGGGCAGTATCCATTCAGACACAGCCCTGGGGCAGAGATGGGGGGGGCCCGTTGGTGTTCGGCCGCTGGTTACCATCGGATCGGTATGCAGCGGGCCCCCCCATCTCTGCGTCGGGAGTGTCCATTGATCACATTGGCTGACAGGCCCCCTGTGTGTGTGTCCATCTCAGCACCTCCCCTGTGTGTGCGGACGACGGGCCCCCTCATCTCTGCGCCAGGAGTATCAGGTCTTTCCGACACTCCCGGCGCAGAGATGAGGGGGCCAGTCGGCCGCCCAAAACTGTGGAGGGAGCCGAGAATAAAAAAAAGCCTGCAGGCACTGCAGGGGTCAGCCCTGTGCCTTGGCTGTGAGGACCCAGCAAACAGCCGCCTGAGTACACGGGCGCGCTGGGATGGACACCCACACAGGGGTTGTTTTCTGCAGCCTCCCCCACCAGGAAACAGCCAGAGGAGGTGAAGGTAAGTTAATAAATAAAATCATTATTTTTTTGTAGCCCAATTGATGGCATTGCTGTATAACGTACTGCTGGTATTTGTAGTTCTATATAGCAGGTCCCATTGTGCATTGCAGCAATGCAGAATGGCACCCTCTATAGAGGACTACAAATCTCAGCAGTACTTTATACAGCAATGCAATTTTCCAACTTTTTTTTTTATGTGTGGTTGCTAAAGGGGATATGGGTTAGGGGGGTTTGTGGGTTTTTTTTTTTTGGGGGGGGGGGGAATAATCTTGCACCAGGGCCCTTTGTTCCGTAGGTCCGCCACTGTCTGTACGGATCTATACCAGCTCTTAGTGCTGCTGTTACTTCTATGTTCTGTGCAGTGTTGATTATTCTCTGCAGTAATATTCTGTAATTCGTGCATTCCAAAGATTGAAGATGACGCTATATATGACTGATAAGTAAAAGCATAAAATGACAGGATGCCAGACAAGGAAGAATGGATGTGAACGCAAGCTTAATGGTAAAATAGCAGCTAGAATACCAAATTATAATTCATGCATAAACATTATTCTATTGCATTCAGAACCTTTATCTAGTACAGAATTCTTTTCGAAAACAGCACAGTCTATATACAATTCAAACTGTAGTGCAATTCAGTTTCTGAAGTTCATATCAGGTCTGTAGTTTTGAGAGATCTCAAGTTGACCAAATATTGCTCAAGGATCAAATCTTTTATCTGTTACTACAAAAGAAAGGAGAACTGAACAGTTTTAGAAAAATCATCAAGCATGCTTACCCCATATGCAATCTATTTACCTTTCACTCCTTAAAGAGGTCCATGCAGTACATTCAAATGTCAGTGCACCCAAGACATATTGTTTATTTTTGGTAGATGATATAGAGTTAAGCCACCCACATTTTTTTTACAGGGACCAAGATGGTCTTAATTATGTCTTGTATTTTATATTATCAAGAGGAGTGGAAACATCCAAAACTCCAAACTGAGATGAAATAGAGGCAGGCACCGAAACAAGGAAAACTTAACACTGGATTCTTCATTAGATTGAAGAAGTCACAAGGTAACTCTTTTTAATTAAATCCAATCAGGTTCTGCGCTATCAAAATGTATGATACACATATTTCATGGTTTAGTGCCCTCCATGTTTCTGAAATACACATGAGTGATTTCATGGCAGACATTTGTTGTTATGGCTTCTATGCAGTAATTGTGCTGTGGTTCTCTGTCTCTTCTCTCGTTGAGGAATGTTCCCAAACTGGGAGATATGAGAAAATAAGTTTGATTATATGAAGCAGGGCTCTGTGTGGACCTTTGTGTGAAGCAGTAAACTGGAGGACTGAGAGAGAATACATGGGTGATGTTGAGATTTTTCAGTCATAGAATGATCAGGAGAGTAGGATTTGACAATATTATCTCTTGTGGATTTCTTCCTTGTGAGCTGGTTCTGGGATTTCTTTAAAACCCAATTAAACTCATTTATACAGTTTAAATTAGTTTAAATCATTTATACAGTTTAAATTAGCTGAATACATTCCAGGTACATCAACTGAAAAGGTGTTCAATGTCTTACGGGTTGTCTTCTTTCTAAGCCACAGTCTGAGTAGAAAAACCTGTTTTCTGCTAGCATCTGTAGAGACAGGTCTCTTGCTTTCTGTGGGTAGCCAGTGATCTAATTTCTGAGGTCCCACATGCCGTCTACTGAGTGAGGCCTAATTGAGACTTCGGCAAACAACAAAGTTCATTCTTCCCACTGATTGGAGAGCTCTGATGCTCACTTAGCAGGGGGTGTGTTATACTTCTGAAAAAGGAATCACATCTTCCCCACAGAGAGCAAGGGTCCCACTCTGCAGATGCAGACATAGGACAGGGTTTTATACTCAGACTAGAGCTCCTTTCGAAACAAACTTAACTCTAAGACTTTGCACACATTTGTATGCACTTGAAATTTATTTAGATAATTTAAAGTATATTTCTACTTTTGTAGTCAGAGGAATAAGCATGGGTCAGAGGAAAATGGCCAGTGGGAGCACAAATGCCCCAGTGTCAGTGGTCATGGGGGGCCCTGCAGTGCAAGAACCACCAGACAGCTTGGCCTAGTGGGTGCCAATTGACTTCTAAGGCAGGATATGTGTTGGACCCACTAGGTTGCAGTATTCTCTTCAAATACTGAGACAGTCCTGTGAGATTGCTAGAGAGCAATCTGGATATTAACTCTAGATAAGCATGCAGCAAAGGAAAGTCAGAGCAGTGTTAGAATTCCTTATATCTACATTTGTTTCATGTAAGTGACTCAGAAAGTACTGGAGCCAAAACATAAATGTGACAGGCAGAAAATAGCACTTCAGAAGTCAACAGACATGACATATGTACTTAAAACATATCTAAACCCTACAACAAAAATGTAATATATTGCAGTCTTTGAGTCCTTATATGAGGTGCCTACATTATTTCCCTTTTATTTTCACCTGGTAATATTGCTAGCACTTCCCGTCTCTATTCATGGCTACACACACTTCTCCACCGTATTTATGGAGTGGGTCACGGTAGTCATGGCACAGGATGTAGACACATCCAGCAGATGTTGCTGTGACCATTCAATAATTGGATGGACTTCTCTCATCAGGGTTTGTCTTCCTGTCCCCACTTGCCTCCGCCCTGTTGTCCAGATGAAGACGAACTTTCCAACAATGGGGCAAATGGCAACAACACTTTGTATGCAGCCCTGAGCTAGAGGACATTCATAAGCCACTTGATCCTTAAAGGGGGCTTCTTTTCCATTCAGGCTAACATCTGATGTTACTGTGTTCCAGCTTGAAATCATAATTGCTCAGTGGTTTTCTCGGCGTGCCCACCACCAGGGAGATTTCTTCAAAGCTGAGGTTGTGTGGATGGGATGACAAAGTGATGTTCCATTCAACAGGCTGTAAAATGAGTTGTGGATTGTGTGAGTATACCAGTGTGCCCACTTGGTTATCAAAATCGTGGATGATAACCACTGATACATTCTGTAACTTTAAATATGACTTTCAAGATTTTCTCAGACAGCAGCTCAACTGAATTCTTCATAGCGCCTATCAGTGCCCCAAGGAACACTGCGCTCTGCAGAAGTTGGAGGAAGCTCTACTTCCTATTGATTAGCTAACCGCTCGCCTAGAGAGATCCTAACATAATTTTCTGATGCTGCAGGGAATTTCCTAGTCATTAGCTTAGAGCAGAATACCTGAATAATGATGAATCCTTAAATCCTGTTCATTTTTGTAAATGTTCTTCAGAAGGTTGATCTGAATGAACAGCAAACCGGAGATGCTTCTATAGGTTCAGATGTACTGGGATGTACAGATATGCAAACGATGTTTAAGTTATGTATTTTACTCAATTTACATTAATACAGCATCTCTCTAATGCACTGTAGCCAGAATCCAAAGGTCACCTCACAGAGTCATCAAAAGTGTTCTTCCTAAAGCCTGTGTTGTGTATACTTCCCTATATTACTCTGCGTTCTGTATCAACAATTGCATTCAATGACTGTGATTGGTAGCAGTGAAAAATTCTTAGTACTGTTTTTGGTTTATGTCAGGCTTTCTGCATGGAAGAGATAGAAGTGGGAGTGTTTGCGAATGTATCTGCTGCATTACAAACAGATGTTCTCAGATCATCAGCTTCCCAACAAAAGTGGTTTGGGAGAAATGATATAAATGAATGCCTAGCTGGAAAACTACAGAGTAAGCTCTATCTATTTCAGTTTCATTTTCAGTTTTGGCTGGAGTCTTCCTTTGAACACCTGCCTTTATGGGAGAGTACCATTACGCTAAGGTGTACCTAAGTTTAACATTTAGCAGTACAGTAAACCTATACCTGAATAGGCATGGCATAAAATTAAACACGTATTATACTATTGTGTACTGTCATTGATATCTTTACAGTGTCTTCTATGTTCACCTTTTTGTAGGTTTGTCTAAAGTTGGCATCATTGAGGCAGCTATAAATATTCATTAGGCACAGATCTCTAATTCTAAGAATTTTGCCTGTTGCAGAAATTTCCCATCTTGCACTATAGACTCCTAATTGGTTCCAATTAAAATTCAGTTTAATATAATATCTCTATGGTTTTCATACACAGGGAAATAGAGGGTCATTTTACACATGACATTTCTCATCAAAAAAGGATGTGTGAGAGAAACTATACTGTAATTCATCTTTTTTTTAGCTTGTGAATCAAACTAAATTATTCACAGTCTGAATGAGGAAACACAATGGAGTGCCATAATATTTGAGCATAAGATTTTGATAATTGAATACACAGTATGCTTTATATATATACAAAAAGCAATAACTAGCAACCTGTTGTCTAATTAAACCTTAAGGCCTTGTTCACACCAAGCGAGGAGCAGGTGCAGAGCAGAGCAGTTACAGACCGAAGCAAAACTGCGTGCAATGTATTCCAATGGTATTTTTAGCTTCAGTTCACATCGCAGCGTTCGGTTCCGGAGCAGGTCCAGAGCAGGTAAAAAAACTGCAGCAGGCCCTATTTTACCTGCTTTGGACCTGCTCTGGAATGCATGCAAACGCATAAAAAACACCTGGAACGCAATGAAAGCCCATTTTAAACTAAAAAATATATTTATTTTTTTTGTTACCAAAAACGGCACGGAACGCATCAAAAACACGGCAAAAAAGCGTTACAACCCACTGCACGGCGTGTGCAGAAACCTGAGCAGATCTGCTCTGCATTTGGTGTGAACAAGACCTTAAAGGGGTTCTAAACCCTTCGTTTTTTTTTTGCTTATATCTACTGCTAGCATGCAGTAGATATAGGCAAGAAGTGTAAAAAAAAACAAAAACGCTTAAAATCATTTTAAACTTACCTCGTTATCTTTGCTTGCTCCCGCGCCGAGAATCAGGAACTGCTCGTACGGCCGCAAAGGATCTTGGGGCGGGCGCATGCGCAGTTCCGATTCTCGGCCGGGAGATGAGCAGAGACGCAAGGTAAGTCTATGGACGCGTGCACCCGCCTGCAGACACCGCTGGATCGGAGAGACAGAGCAGTCAGCGCTGGATCGGAGTGACGTCACACCGCTGGAGGGACACATGAAAACATGGGGAAAGAAGAGGAAGATCGGAAAAAGAGACATCCTTTAAGGTAAGTTCTAACATTTACATGGGGGGGGGGAGGGAAAACATTTTTTGCCTTTAATATCACTTTAACTGAATTTAAACAACTATGACAGTGTTTATAAATAAATTAACTAATAAAAACTAAAAATAAAAAATACTTTTAAACCTCACTGTAGCTGCTTTTTACATTTGGATATGGCCAGGGCTTCAAAATATTTAGGGTGTCTCACCAGTCAGTCAAACATTTCACCAGCCAGCATGACCGGACTATAGCCTTGTAATTTATGTTAAACATTTTTAGGGACAGATAGAGCTTTCTTTTGGTGGTATTTAATCCCCACTCATCATTGTTTTCGCACGTAGGTGCACCATGTTTGCGTGTGTACGTGGGGGGCAGGGGACTTTTAAAAAAAATGTGTTTTTTACATTTTTTATGCTTCTTTCATTTTTTTATCACTAATTTTTTTTTTTATTACACTTTACTTTATTGGTATCAAATAGGGGGCTAAGAAGCACCGGGCACAGCGGATCTTGGGACCGGCAACAGCAGTGAAAGCTGCTGGTAATACAAGCAAATGTAAATACATGCTTGAATGTAAAGCTCCCGGGCGGCCGGAAAGCTACTCGTCGGTCTCTGGCGTCCTCTCGTCACAGACGAGGGGACAAGCGAATTTTTCAAGCCCTGGATATAGCAGAGTAGAGTTGAAAATTCTGTCATTTTTTTATTTTGGTTTGTGACCCCATTAAAGACATTTTCCATCATACTCTGTACCTATAATGCCTATACAAATCTCTACTTTCCCTTAAATGTCATAAGAAGCCATTCTACTATTTGTTTTTCATTTCAATAATCAGCTTTGATGATTTTCTAAAATTGTCAAAAAATGAAAATATTCCTGCATTGCAATATGGCATATTGGAGGCCTTTTGGCATTGTACTGCATGTAGACAAAAGTCCACACATTATATTATTTTCTGCTTGTGTGATTGATTTACCGCTTTCCAAGGAGTCTGCACTGAGCTTGCAGTTATTCCCTTTATGATTTGTTTTATTTTCTGGTGCTGTACTTTCTAAGGTTCATCTTTGTCTAAACGGATGCAGACTGTGAAACACCAGCATACTTGTCAGTGCACCATGGGTTAAAAAAAATTAAATGTTATGGTTGCCTTAACTATGTTATGTGGATAGCATTTAGCATTTATATTCTTAATACGGGTAGTATACCTAATGAGAATGCCCACGCAGCATGAGACTATTAGCCGAGACCTGCTCAAAAGGTAAAAGCAAAGACAGACTGTGTACATGGACAGAGGTGTAGCCTCTTTCATTTTGTCAATTGATGCAAATTTTTTTTAATCACAGTTCCAGATCCTGGTTCTAAAAAGTTTTATAATTGATAACCACTACCTTGCAGTACGTGGTTATAATAATAAATATAAAATATTGGTTGCACAGAAAGATTTACAAAAAGTGTAAACATGGGGTTCGGGAGAGTTATTAACAGTTATGGTTCCGGTATCCATGTTTGGGCTCTAAATGTAGATAACTGATTGCCACCATCATTATAATATAACTATATTTTTATAATCACACAACTCTGCACAGTTACGTGAATTTAACATTAAGTCTAAAATGCCTATGGAAATGAACTTGGTATGCATTTGACAGCTTTCACATCTGATCGGACAGAGACAGGACCAACAACGTTACTTTGATCTTTTCAGTATATAGTTGGTGTCTCTCAGAACTGGAGAGAGCAACTGGACCCCAAGAATATGGAAAATTATACCCCCAGTTAGTCTCAATGTTCCTTTTCTAGCCCCTTGATGAGTAGAGTACTTAGGTTATCTTTCTGTACTTTAAAACATTTCTTTTAATGCAACCTGTTTTGCTTGTAACATTCTTGATATTTGTATATAGCCACTGCTCACCTTTTTGGGAAATATAACATAACTACGTTGGGTTTTGATTGCATTAAAATATGCAAAATATTAAGCCCAGAGGGGTGAAACGCATTAAAGAAGGGCAATCATCAGCTGGGGACCATATTGTGTTGATGGCTAGATTTTAATAAACTTATGTTTGGTGAGGATCGGCTGTGTGCGTCTATTACTGTACTGATGCGATTGTGAAGTGTGGATGGCTCCCAGCCAGCATCTGTGGTAAACTCAAGTGGTGGATCCTGAATTTGGATGGAGCTATGAAAGCTTCTCCTTCACTTGCATCCTAAAGAAAGGACCTGTTATTGTTTATGTCGGCACTAACTGATATAGGTTAGGTTAGTAAAAAATATGGACTAGGTTGTTAGTTGCTGGAGAGCAGGTTTTTCTGACTAGGAGTGTCAGGAGTGTGGGTCTCTCAAAAGCCTGTATTTTGTGAGTGGTGGTAGCCCGTGTGTACGTAAGTTTTCAAGAACCCCAAATATTTTCAACATCTGTCCAGGTCCCATATCAATGACGCAAACACTTTTTTTTTCAATGCAGAGATTGCAGATGTTTATAATGACGCATCATACTGCATTTGAGAAAGGGAAAACACATTTCTTCAGAGGGTATAAATCTGCAAAAAAAAAAAAAAATGCTAGGATTTTGATGAATATAGTTTGTCTGGAAACTGCTGTATACTACTCAACTAAATTGAATTTACAGTTTCAAAGTAGCAATACCTTAGACCAGGGGTGGCAAACTCAAATTCATCGGGGGCCGCATCAGCAGTATAAAAAAATTAAAACTAACCCTGCCATTCCACGGTGTATTGTGGAATCTGGCCTTGGGGCGGCAGGGGGAGTAAATCTCTGACCATACACATACCTTATTCTTGCAGTCTTCTCTTCCCTTCTCTTCCTTAGCAGCGAGGGAGGGGCGGCGATTTGCATATGAATGAACCGCGATATTTACATATGAATGGGCCGCGGCTTATTGATATGCAAATTACCGCGGCCCATTCATATGTTAATATCTCGGCCGGTACCGGGACAGTGCAGGCTTCAGGAACAGCACCAGCAAGCTCCGGAAAGAGTACAGAGTAGAGAGGGCTGGGGGAGGAGGTGTTTCTCTGGCCTCCCCCACCAGCGCCCTCTAGTGTCTACTGTGTGGTAGTGCCGGCTCTGCTCGCTACCACACAGTAGACACTGCTCTGCACAGAGTCGGCATAGCGGACCAGCCCTGGCTGCTGTGCGGGCCACATTACAAGGTCCGGCGGGCCGGATTCGGCCCGCGGGCCTTGTGTTTGCCACCCCTGCCTTAGACAGACAGAGCACAACTATGATCTGACATCAGATGCAGGTGTAGGGACCCTGCCATAAGCTGGAGTGACCCTAGTCCAAATTTAGTGGATAGATAAGCTGTAGTCAGTAGTAGTTTCAATTGTATTGTTTTCCCCTGTGCATTTAGAACCACTGGTTTATAGCAAATATACAGGCTAACATGATAGTGCCATTTAATCCAAACTATATAAAACTGTTTTACACTTGTTGGCCATCATCAGTGTAATGTATGGAAACCATGGTTTCTATGTTGTATGCATCATAAACGAAATGGCTCTATAATGTTAGGCTGTATCTGCAAGGCTCTGGATGCACAGCTGTCCCAGGGTATATGGAAAGGATTTACATGTCCCTGATAGTAATCCTAAAGTGAGGAATAAATCCCCTTTTATTGGACTGTAATAGAATCAATGACAAACTGCTTCAAGAAGGCTTTTTATGCTTTGGAATATAGTTGTATATGACTTAAAGTCTGAGCAGTAAGCATATAAAATGGGGATGCACTGATACCGATAACAGTATTGGTGCCGATACTGAGCATCCTAACGAGTACTCATACTTAAGAAAACGCCCCAATACCCAAATCCAATACCTGTGCTTTACATTTTTTAACTGAAGCGGCTGCCTCGCGGCAGCCTTTTTGGGAATCACACGGCAAATGTTTAGAACGCCAGCCTGCACATCTCCCCCTCCTGAGATGTTCTGTACCTCTCCTGAGATCCTCTGCACCCCTCCTAAGACCCTCCACAGCCCCCCTGAGTTCCTCCGCACCCCTCGAGACCCGAAAACAGCCCTCCTGAGTCCCTCCACCCGAGAAATCAGGCCGGCACCCTGAAGCAGAGCGGCGGCACAGAGTAAGTAAAAGATTGATATACTATTATTCGGCATTGCTGTATAATGTATTACTAGGATTTGTAGTCCTTGTATTATTCTACATTGCTGTATACTGTATTTCTGAGATGTGTAGTCCTCTATAGCTGATGGTATTATTCTGCATTGCTGTATAATGTATAGCTGAGATTTGTACTCCTCTATAGTTGGAGGCATTCTGCATTGATATATAATGTATTGCAAGCTTGGAGTCAGTGACAGAACTACCAGGGGCGCAGCAGTTGCGGTTGCGGCCTGGCCCTTGCCCTCCACCACTGTCCTAAAATCATTAGTCTGTATTGTTTTAGAAAACTGTCACATGACACTAAAAAAAAGGTTTCGGTAATTGGTATCAACAAGTACTAGAGGAAAAGTATTGGTATTTGTACTCGGTCTGGAAAAAATGGTATTGGTGCATTCCTAATAGAAAATGACCAGTTACATTAAAATTAAGCTCAGGTAATGAGTTAATAATACTAGTTAGTTAAAATACTCTAAACTTTCCCTTTAATTGATTTAAGTGTTTTCTACATTTTACATCTCACTGATATATAATTTGGCCATCCCGAATGAATATTGGTTTGGTCACGGTATTGCTGTTTCCTTCAAGCTTCAGCACGGAAGCACTTAAGGTCTGCATCTGTTCACTGATGCTTAACTAAAGTGCTTATTAAACTAATTGTTTACTGTTTAGCTTGTCTTTGTGGTAAAAGAGTTGTTAACAATTCAGCTACTAGAACATTCTGATAAATGACACATGAACTCAGCTAGTTAAACAGCCACAGAACCTAAATTGTAAACTGGTTCATGCAGATCATATTAAAGTGACAATAGCACATAAAAAACATTCTGGACATGCGTGCTTGACTAGGCAGAGCTTTATGATGCCATGGACATAGCGTAGTTAGCTTATCGTTTTACATGTACAATATTACTTACTCAAGAATGTGTAATTAAATGTAATATGACATATCCAGTGTGTACAAGTATTGGTGAGTATGATGATGCCCCTGAGTGTGACAACAGCATGTTTAAAGAAGAACTCTCAGAGGAAAAGGTCTGCATATCAGGGTGAAGTAAGTATGTCCCAAATGCAGAGATCTTTACATGCTTCTGCTCCCTGCACCCTGACTGTCATTGAAATAGTCAAAGGCTCAGTGGCCAACAATTAAAGCCTACTTCCACCCAAAGGGGGTCTCAAGTGGAACCCAATATACAGTATATCAGTATACTGTATATTAAATAGGGCTTCACTGCCGATAGTAGAATGCAATATGGTAATTTATTTATAAAGATCAATAGAATAAAACAATTTAATTTATTGATCTTTATAAATAGAAAACCATATTGGACTCTACTTTCAGCAGTGGGAGATCCCATTGTTTATAAAGGGGACAAGAAGGCATTCAAAAAAAAAAGACCCCCACTCCACCCAGTGATACTCACATTTTCAGTTATCTCCTGCTGCTCCTACCTACACTGCAGCTGCTACTGCAATACCCAGTGTCCGAGAGTCTAGAGGGAGCAGTGATGTCACACCCTCCATCATGTTACAGTACTCAAGCCTGGTGATTGAGCCCTAGACCTGAGCACTGTTACATTGGAGGAGATCATATGCTCCCCCATACTCAGAGGCAGGAGCAATGGGAGATCGTTGGAGTGATTTCACATTTCACAGACACTGGCATTTTACCAATGGGCCCTAAGGGCAAATAAACACTTGTGCATTGTGGTAAAGTATGGTAAATGATGCTTTACCATAATTGTTTCACTGCAATCCGCAGTAACACACGTACCACACACACCAACCCACAACCCATCTTCATGAACATTTGGAAGTGCTCATTAAGGAGCACTTCCAAATCAATTTCACACTGCAGAAGACTGCTAAACATAAGAGTATTGTTTTAACAATCCCCCCAGCCATCCTGAGAAAAAAAAGCAGGCAATGAGACAGACAAGAAGAGAGAGGTGGTCTCATACTCAGGAATGTAAACAAAGTGTCAGCAACCTGTGGAAGGCAGAAGTGGGCTAGGGAAGTGCAGTAAACTATGATGGGTTTCATCACCAGCTTATTAGCCGCCGATTACATCTATTTCTAATTACATGCAGTTCTGGCATTAAAGGTTCTTGGTTCCTGCGGCAACCATACTCTTACAGCTTGTGAATATGTAGGCACCATAAAGTCTACTGACCCAGCATGCTGCAAACAGTGCTACTCTGCTGTAATTAATATCGCAACGGTGAAAGTAAAAGGCAAATAACGGTTTTTTTAGCTTTTAGTAGAGTGCTAAACCTTGTGCCAAGTATTTTTATTGTTGTCTGTGTCCCTGCTCAGAATTACACCTCTATATGAGACAAAATGTATGGAAATCCAAAATTTTAGAGCTGTCATGAGAGCAAGAGGTGAGTGGAAATCTTCCAATAAGGAAAAATGTACTGGTGACAATTGTCTAAAGCTGGGTACGCACTGATAGATTTTTATTCATTCAGCCTGCGAGGGCAAATGAAAAAATATGACAGATCCCTTCATCCCTGCTAACGGCATCTCTCCCTGCTTCCATTGTATTCTTACAGCGCCACCCAGAATTGTCAGAATTCCCGAACAGTGCTTGCAGTTGATTGACAATTTTCCAGCAACAGAAGTTTATCTCATAATCGACTTTTTGTGGAAATTTGATTTCAGCCAAAATTCGATGTGTCTTCGATGTCTGAGATTTCTTCTCATTTCCTAGTGTCTTCAAAACAGGACGTGAACAAAAATGTCTGTATCAGGACACAGACAGCAAAACATAACCATCTCTATCCAAACTATAAAAAATGTTTTGGCGTTAGACAGACTTTCCATTTGGCTGGCTGACCATGGCTATTACTACAGTATTTATATAGCGCCAACACTTTAGGGAGTGCTTTATATAGTGAACATTCACATCAGTCCCTGCCCTCAAGGAACATACAATCTAAGGTCCCAATTGCACACCATACAGGGCAAATATAAACAGGAGCCAAGTAACGTTCCATAATGTCTTTGGAGTTTATTACCTCCTCTATTAAATTAGCCCAAATTTGTTCTGTTGATAAAATATAGAGCACATTTATTTGTTTTTAAATCTAAACAAAGAAAAAAACAATATATTGCAACTTACCAGTCCTTAGATGTAGTGTCTTTATTAGTTTTTTTTTTCAGGTTATCTATCCTTTATTTTTACCTGGTGGTTCTGCCAGTAACACATTACCTACGCTAAGATGGCAACACTCATTCACAGTACTGAATAAGGACAAGCGAAATAGGATAGGACTGGCAGTGCAGCACAGGCAAATAGTAAATGAAGTTATCAACAACTATTATTTTGCACCGATCAGATACCCAAGCTCTTTCAATGAAATACTTAAAGTGACACTAAACTCAGGAGTTAAATCTTAAAAATGCATTCAAATACCTTAACTATTAACATCAATGTAACTTATTTGTGTATCACTGAGCTGTAGATCCTCAAATCATCTCTGAATTGGTGCTGACACTGTCCTTCCTTCTGGAGGGTGGCTACTTTTGCTCTCCATGGTCCCTGTGGGTGATGTAAAGTAGCCACCGCTCCAAGCTCGCTCCCATGATGGGATGGACTACAGTCTTAATACAAATTAGTAAACTAAATGTGAGATTGTGGACCATCACAGGAGTGAGATTGGAGCGGTGACTACTTTACAACACACACAGGGACCATGGGGAACAAAAGTAGCCCCCTCCAGAAGGAAGGATAGTGTCAGCACCAATTCAGAGGTGATTTGAGGATCTACAGCTGAGTGATACACAAATAAGCAGTGGCGTAACAATCACCATAGCAACCCAGGCGGCCACTCTGGGGCCCGGGGCACGGCGGGGCACAGCTAGGACATCTCCCTGATGCCGTGCGGGCCGCCTGGGTCGCTATGGCATCTGGCTCGGACAGCCAGGCTGCTGGCTGTCACTGGAGGCTGTGAGGAGGAACGCTCCGTCCCTTCTCACAGCCGCTGCTGAGTCGGTGACAACCAGCAGCTTCGCAGGAGGTGGCTGGGCCCGTCATCGGCAGTGATCAAGGGCGCGGGGCCCGGCGATCGAGGGGATCACAGCCGCTGCTGAGTCGGTGACAACCAGCAGCTTCGGAGGAGGTGGCTGGGCCCATCATCGGCAGCGATGTAGGAGGCGGGGCCCGGCGATGTAGGAGGCGGGGCCCGGCGATCGAGGATGCGGGCCCAGCCACCTTCTCCAAAGCTATCGAGGAGGCGGGGTTCAGCTATCGAGGAGGCGGGGTCCGGCGATCGAGGAGGTGGGGTCCAGTGACGGAGGAGTCGATCGTGGAGGAGAAGGAGGCGGACAGAGGATCAGAGCTGACAGGTAAGAGGGCTTGACCGCCCGCCTGAGACCCTGCAGAGCCCACCATAGAGGGTCTATGGTGGGCTCTGTAGGGTCAACCTCAAGTGGGCTGTTTGGGTTATCAGGTGGGCGTAACTAGAAATCACAGGGCCCCATACAAAATATTGCTATGGGGCCCTGTGATTTCTAGTTATGCCCCTGCAAATAAGATACATTTTTGTTAATAGTTAAGGTACTTAATTGTATTTTTAAGATTCAACTCCTGAGTTTAATGTCACTTTAACAGAACAAAAGGGAGAAAATAAGAGTTCATTGTTAGAGTTTACATACCCTTCAACTCATCTTTTTACAAAATACAGCCTCATACTATTGTTTTGTATCAGTTTTATCAGATACAACAGTTCTTTAAAAAAAGACTAGTGCTTCTGCAACATATATTTCTTGAGAAGGAGCTAGCAACTTGAAATGTCTAGTCTGTTTAGCTCAACATCACACAGTATGATTGCTGATGTAGATTGGAAGAGTTTGTTAAAAGTTCTGTGGATTATAACGATGAACCACGTCATTGCCTTTCTGCACACAATCCTGCCTTGATAGGAGATCTTGATGGGAGAAAAATAAAACTCTGCTATCTGCAGATTAGCCGTGAGTTTCTGCTTTCATTTTCAAGTGCCTTTCATTTGTGCTAAACACATTTCATAATTTCTTTTCTTCTTTCCGAATAGACGGTAAGGGGAAGTAGAAAGAGGGCAGGCAATTAAACTGTGAAGCTTGTAATTCAATTGCTCTATTCTTTGTGGTGCTTTCTACTGTGCGAGATTTAACCTCTTTCCTGCTGACACAGAATTTGCCTTTTTAATATTGCTATGGTATGAAATAAGTGGACAACTTTGTGTTACTATTGTTCACAACATTGATTGGGAAAATCTTAATTATCTGCTATTTTTATTTCTATCACAACTGCGTTGTCAGGGCTAATTTGGTTGCATATTTGTGCTTTTTTGTAATGATTAACACTCAGAGCTTGGCTATGCAAGTGATTTTCAGTCACGCCGTTGCGCAATTGAAAATCACTAATGGTAATTTGCTGGGTTCCATGTGGCTTATAGCTAAATGTAATGTAACAACGGATTATGAGCTAAGCTACATGGGAGCCACACACCATGATTAATCACACCGGGGCTTATGTATGAAAAGTGTACTAACAAGCCACAAATCATTTGTATACATAAGCCCCAAAATATCAGTCAGTGGCACAATTGCAATAAACTTCGGGCTAGCTTAGAATCTAGACCTGCATTGTATCATAATTAAGAGCTTATGTATAAAAAGTGTAACAAGACCACTTTGTGTTACCCTTGTTTAATTTTCAACCCTGCCTTGCAAAGATGCCAGTTGGCAGCTGATTGGTTGTTATTGGCAGCATGAAAGGATCTTTTTAGCACACTTTTCATATATAAACCCATAGTGATTGACTTTACCTGCTATTGGTGTCAAGTGATTTTTTTTAATATCAGAAACTATAGGTTTGATTTACCAATGATAATATTCACTTTGCAAAGCAATTGTTTACTTAGTGAGGTAAATAAAGCAAAGCCGAATTATCAAATCACATAAAAAGCAAAACCCTGTTTCGTAATTTAATTCCCGTACATATGAATGGGCATTGGAAATGAACACAACCTTCATGTATTCACTTTTCTAAGTGGACATTCTCCACATAATTTGTAAATCAACCCATATACATGAGCTAAAAAGAGTACATAAATACCCAACATGCCTAGGTTAAAAATTGTGTGCGTCCGTGAAACTGCGACAGAATTCAGTACCCCAAAAAGTCTATACACAATGCTTTAAAAGCCCTTACAGGTCATCAGTTTAGAGATGCGCATAAAAATTGGCTCTAGAAGTATTGCTCTTACTCTGGCATGTGCGGCAATACCCAACATGTGTAGCGCAATCGACTTTTGCCACTTTATAGATCACTGGTTCAGCCTCATCTTGTATGCGGTTCAGTTTTGGTCGCCAGTCCACAGAAAAGATGTATTTGAGCTGGAGAATGTAAAAAGAAGAGCAACCAAGCTAATCAAGGGGCTGGAGGATCAAGACTATGAGACAAGGAGATTAAGAAGGGACATGATTTTGTTGTACAAAATGTCCAGTGGTGATGGCAACATTGGCACTAAACGTTTTACTGTAAACTTCATAACAAGGACTAGAGGCCACCACTTAAAATTGGTGGAGAAAAGATTTATCCACAGAGGGCGTATGGGCTTCTTTTCAGTTAGAGCGGTTAAATTCTGGAACTCTCTGCCACAAGTAGTGGTATCTACAAATAATATTGGTTTGTTCAAAAATCTATTAGATTCCATCATCATTCCATCATCATTCCATCATAATCCACTTCACTGGATCATAGAAGCGATCTGGTGACAACTGAGCTGCCATAATTGCTTCTACTTCAAAGCTGGCTGCTGGCTCTACAAATCTGAACAGTGTCCCGGCGGCTAAAAGCCACTGGGCATCTGTTTAACCCCTTGAGGATTCATGACAGGATTATCCTCAATAAAACAGTGCAAGCAGCAATATGCAGTACTCATGGTAACTGATCACAATCCATATTTTACTAGTCTGGCTTTAGTAAAGTGAATTCTCATTGGTCTACATAAGTTACTAAAACTGCAGAGACAGCACATAGTGCACTTCCAAAGAAAACCAAACTTTATTCCACATGCATCTGTACAAAAAACAACTGCTGATGTGTTTCTACCTTACACAGACTTAGGGGTGTATTCACTAAGCTGCCGTAGGCAGCCGAGTGAATGACCGACCTGAAGACGTTGATCTTACAGCTGGCTCCGGCCACTTGCAGAGAGATCAGCGTCCATGGTTACCTGCTAACCAGGGACACTGATCTCCAGACAGCAAACTCTCCCGGGCGCTCCGGGAGTCTCCCGCTCCCAGCCACCCAGGAGAGAAACACTGCTTTTTCTTTTTATTCTGACATTGAGCCGTGTCAGAATAGAGAAATAAAAATAAAAAATCTTTGCCCATAGGAATGCATTGCTAGATTCCTATTGGCTATTTTAATTTACAATAGCCAATAGTAAACTAGCATTGTACCCACCCTCTGCTGCAGTTCTCCATCAGGCCCATCCACAGAGGGCGGGTACAATGCTAGTTTACTATTGGCTATTGCAAATTGAAATAGCCAATAGGAATCTAGTAATGCATTCCTATGGGCAAAATTTTTTTTTTTTTTTCTATTCTGACACGTCTCCGTGTCAGAATAAAGAAAAAAAAAGAAGAAGCAGTGTTTCTCTCCTTGGTGGCCAGGAGCTGGAGACTCCCAGAGCGCCCGGAAGAGTTTTTTTTTTGATTGCAGCAGAACCGCCGGACAATAGAAAACTGTTGGGCGGAGCTAGCTGTCATTGCTAGCTCCGCACAATTGTTTTCTATTTATTTTTTTAACTTTTTTTAAACTATTTTTCTGTTCTGCTCGGTCCCTCTGAGGGACCGAGCAGAACAGCCGAGCCGAATGCCGCTCAGCGGCATTCGGCTATTCACTCACTGCTGTTCGGCATCTATAAGAATAGCCCGAACAGCAGCGAGTAGCCTGCCGGAGGTTCGGCTTAGCCGATCCAGATGTTGGATCCGCTGAGTCGAACTCCTCCTGCACTTCGGGTCGGCCGAACATGCTGAGCATGTTTGCCGACCCGAAGCCACGCGAAGCCACCCGATGTAGGGCTGATTTCAGCCGACATATGGCTGAAATCAGCCGTACCAGCCTGAAGTGAATAGCCGAACCGCGTTCGGCTCACTTCACTTCAGATCGGTCTTTCACTCGGCTGACTACGGCAGCTTAATGAATAGACCCCTATGTTTCCTCTCTTTTGTGTTATAGCCTTAGCTAAACCCATATTTTTAAATGTAACAAATGTTAAAAAAATATATAAAATAATATACATCACGAGGGGCCCCACATTGCGGGGAATTTATCAAAACTGGAGGAGGCAGAATGCTGAGCAGCTGCCCATGGCAACCAATCAGCTTATCTCTTTCATTTTCAAATTTTAACAGAACAAACTGAAGAGAGAAGCTGATTGGTTACTATGGGCAACTGCCCCAGATTCTGTCTGCTCCAGTTTTGACAAATTCCCCCTTTTTGTTTTCTCATTTCAACTATATCATCCACTTTTATCTAGAGCATTATTCTTTATTAAAATACTGGTGCTAACAAAGTAGCATTGGAGTATTTAAAAATAAAATATGCTTAATAGTCCTCCATATCTAGTACAGGGATGACGCTAAGGCTAGACACCCAGGGCATGTGTCCCACATCTCTTGATGGGTTCCCTGAGTCCAGACACAGGAACTGCCTGACATTTTCTTAAACTTAAAGAGTTATTTACAAAGCTGCCGAAGTGAACAACGTTCGGCTATTCACTACGGCTCAGTACGGCTGATTTTGGCTGACATCAGCCGTACACCGGCTGCACTTCGGTCAGCCAAACATGCTGATTCACATCACCTCTGTGGTAGCGAGCACAATAGCAAATAGTGAAAAAAGTTTAAAAATATGTTTAAAAATGTAAATAAATAATAAATGCAAAAAAAATAAATAAAGATTTTTTTATAAAGAAAAAAATTAGTTGAAGTCGGCCAATGAATAACAACTGGGCGGAGCTGATCTGTTTAATGACAGAACAGCGTCCCCAGGTCATATGGGGACACTGATCTGTCATTACAACTGGGCGGAGCCAGCCGTGAGATCATGGCTGGCTCTGCCCAGCTGCCATTTGTGAGGCGTACGGCTGGCTTTCAGCCCGGCCGCTCGCCTCGCTTTGGCTGTCACTTCGGCTCAGTCGAGCCGTAGCATATGCCTTCGGCTCTGCTGAGCCACTCGGCCACCTTCGGGAGCTGTACGAGCTATAGTGAATAGCCCGTACAGTAGCCCTTCTGT
Organism: Nanorana parkeri; assembly: GCF_000935625.1. NCBI lineage: Eukaryota > Metazoa > Chordata > Amphibia > Anura > Dicroglossidae > Nanorana > Nanorana parkeri. The sequence continues at coordinate 1,002,843 of NW_017306584.1, forward strand.
TCGACTGAACCGAAGGGCTCCCACAACCGAAGCTAGCCGAAGGATCAGCCGATGCTTCAGCTAATCCTTCGGCTAGCTTTGTGTATAGGCCCCTAAGTTTTCCTGATCCCTTTACGACACTACCCCCACCAGACATGGTAATTAGGAGAGGAGCCCACAGCTGTATTCTGTGCAAGCAGAGTTCAAGTGTTCTATGTAAGGACACTTCGTGTTCCTACTTAACAGGTGACCACCCTGCGGCTGTACAGTGAATAATCTCTGTATGTGGGTATGGGTGGGGCACAGGGAGTCTGCTGTGTCTGTGTGTGGAAGAACAGCAGGGAGTCTGCGGTGCATGCAGTTTACAGTGTATGTACAGTATGCATGTCTATGTGTGTGTGGGGAGGAGGAAGAGTCTGCAGTGTATGCATGTGTGTGGAGAGGGACAGGGAGTTACATTACTTGTGAATGTAAGGGGGGACAAGGGGCTGCTTTGTATGTATGTGTGAAGAGGAGGGGGCTGCAATGTATGTATGTATGTCTGTGGAGGAGTGACCAGGGGCTGCATTGCTTGTGAGTGTAAGCTGGGGTGCAGAGATGAACAGTAGATGAGGAGGTGAAAAGGTAAACTGTGGATGAGGAGATTGCAGTGATAAGTGGTGAATGAGGTGGTGCAGAGGTGAGCAGTACATGTGGAGGTGTAGAGGTGAGCTGTGCAGTCCATATACACTGAGTGGCCAGATTATTATGACCACCCCATCAGTACTTCGTTGGGCCACGAGATGACTCCACGAGATGACTTTGTTGGGCCGCCTCGTGACTCCACGAGATGTTGAAAGGTGATGCGAGGAATCTGACACTGCACTGTTGCTTTGTACCAGTCTTGCCACTCTCCGTTCTGCCCTAACATTGACTAGTCGCTGACGGCCACAATTCGCACGTTCAGACCCAGATTTTCGGCTGAGAGTCCAGTCTTTAAACACTTTAACAATGAGCCCCTCTTGAACATTTAACGAATTCTGCTGTTTTGCTGATACTCACTCCATGGCTCGCGCCAACAATCATCCCACGTTCAAAGGCTGTTAAATCGCGTTGTTTACCCGTATCTTCAGAAAACAAATCACTTCTACTGTCGTGGTAAACAATCTGCTTCCCTATTTATAATGGTCTGGCCCTCTAGCAACTTCAGTGCGAAATTATAGCTAATTTGCGTACAAACGTCAGGTGGTCATAATAAACTGGCCACTCAGTGTATGTCAAAACCATCAATTTATCGAATTACCAGATTTTTATGTGTATATAACGTGTCACTATAGGATACTAGTTGGACTGCATAGCTCCCAACTGTCCCTCTTTTCTAACAAAATCCCTTTTGTCCCCTTTTCCTCCTCAGTTGTCTCACTTTTTATATATATATAGACCTATTTAAAAAAATTTACTATTCAACTGTAAAAAGTGTCAAAAAACACCAAATATTTAATCCAATCTTTATATCAGGGCTAAAAATTTCATGTCCTGAGCTACTAGCCAGGCCTTAAAAGTTACTCGCCATCAGTTGCCCCACCTAACCCCTACACTGCTCCAGTCTTAACTCTGCCAGGTCAGCGGTGTGACGCAGATTACAGAGATCAGTAACAACGCACAGTACAGAGGCCAGCAGGGTGATGCAGAGTACAGAGGCCAGCGGTGTGACGCACAGTACAGAGATCAGTAACAACGCACAGTATGGGGCTAACGGTATGACGCACAGTACAAAGGTCAGCAGTACAGAAGTCAGTAATATAACGCAGAGCACAGAGATCAGCAGTTTAATGCAGAAAAAACAGGGACTTACAGTGCACATTTGATCTAATTCAGGTGCTTTCTTGCTCTCCTGGTGGGGGGTGCAGCGATGTTGCACCCATGTACCGAGGTGAAGCCTCCAGACAGCCTTATTGAGCCTCCCTTCAGGTCCCGCGCTGCAGGAAAGTACAGAGTATAGAGGTCAGCGGTACGATGCACAGTACATAGATCAGTAACAGCGCAGAGGTCAGTGGGGTGACGCACAGTACAGAGATCATTAACAACGCAGAGTGCAGAGGTCAGTGCTGTGACGCACAGTACAGAGGTCAGCAGTATGAAGCACAGTACATATTCACAGTATTCCGGTGCCCTCTTCTTCTCCTGGTGATGATGGGGGAGGGGTACAGAGATTTATCCTTCATGTACCGAGCTTAAACTCTCTTTTCGGGTCCTGCAGTCTTCCTCTCAGCCTAGGGCAGCTGAGGTGGGCAGAGGAAGCAGCAGGTGACTGAAGGAGCTGAAGACAGCCGAACTGATTCTTCTCCTCCTCTGCCACTCTGCAGGAGGAGGAAGAGGGGGAGAGAAGCGAGCGATCGCCGATGAGCAAGCGGCGGTAGTGTCCCCCACCCTGGTCTTGCCGGTGGCACCCCCACAATTTTCACTTGCCAATTGTGAGGGGGCGAGTTGAAATTTTGAGGCCTGTTTATATTATTGCACCTATTATTTTAAAGACCAAGTAAAAAGAAAAAGAAGTGGAAATAAAAAGCACTCGTGTATAGCTAATATTTTTTTGCATATTAATTCCTTGTGGCCCCTGGCAAGAGTGTGTCCTTCACTTGCATACTTTGTACTTGTCCCTCTTTCCCATCTTAGTTAATTTCAGAGGTATTTGTGAAATACAGGACATACTTTTTGGCACTTGCTGGATTTTTATGCAGATGGTATTACAAATTTAACAATTTCATCTAGAAAATAAAATGGGCAGTTAAAAGAATTGTAAATTATGCATTCATATTCTTTGAAAATGTTCTGAAGTTGTTGTGCATCATAGTCTTTTTATTCAATCCCATCCTTCTGAGTTAATGACAGAGCTGGCACAAGTTAGTCCTCAGGTGGGGATTTATCTCAGTGATAAATTGGGTGGAAAGACTGTTCTGTTTCACAAGAAAGACTTGGCCCTCGAAGTGTTCTACTCTCGTCTCCCAAACGCATTCAGGATTGAGTCTGTACATGCGATTGTTCTTCTCTGCATGTGACAGAGGGAGAGAATGATGCAATGTGACAGCAAACATTACTGGAGCTGAACTGCGTCTCAGAGCTATGCTGAAAGCTGTAGAGCTTATTGTTCTGTTTCAGCTGAGGACTGGGGTCAGTATCTGAAGGTTACTTGACTCTCTTTCGCCTGCAAACTTTCGGCAGAGCTGAGCTGTGATTATTGGAAACATGATGTGCTGAGAATTGAAAACTTAAACTTCAGTAGCCATACATAGTAGAAGATTTAAAGAAATGTTCTAGTTTAAATGGAAATCCCCATTTGATTCTGGGACCCTTATTATGATGGTTATTGAATGGCACCGCCACAAAACTGGATTTCATCAGCAGGAGGCATTGCAAATAAATTCTGAAGAGTCCAACTTAAATGTTATTTCATCCTAAATGTCTTAGCAGAAATCACTTTAGGACATCCTCAGATCTACCTGGCAAACATCAGAGTTACAAATGGAGTATTATTTCTGACTTTGACAGTTATATTTTCAAATGTCAATTATTAAAATGTTTGTATATATAAGCACTGGCCTAGACTGGCAAGGTTTTAGGGAGGAGATAGCCCGCCCCTTTTTACTATATTTTAGTGAAAAATACAATTTATAAAAATAAGTATATTTTAGTAAGATGAATGCATTTTGAAAGTTATAAGTATTGGAAACTATGTGGCTTAAAAGAGAAAAGACATTATAATAGGTGTGAGGGAAGCACCGAACGTGATGTAATACACATCACCTCTAGGTCCAGTGATCGGAGGAGAGATCAGTGGCTAGAAGCTTGCTGATCTCCCTCTGATCGATGCGGGGAGACCTGTGGTGCTAGCCAGTAGAGATGTCCAGTTCATGAACGAATCGTTCTTTTGAATCAATTCTGTTCAGTGAACTGGTGGAGTCGATTCAGCTGAGTGAGCTGATCCGTTTGAAGCAGCTCAGTGTGACGTGCCAGTGTGTGACGTATAACAGAGACTCTAGCAGGTCTTGTAACATGATCCTAGAGTGAAAGCCAGGCTTCTGCCAGCCCCTCCGAGCACCTCCTCCCAGCCCACCCCTGCAACCAATCACATCTCTGAGTCACAGTGCACGGAGTCTAAGAATCGAATAAGTCTACTAGTTAAAAGAATAGAATGAGTCTACTAGTTAAAAGAATTGAATGATTCTACTTGGTTAGTAGACTCATTCGATTCTTTGAGTTAAAGAATCCTGAGTCATCAGAGGGCTTACTGAGTTAAAGAATGGTGAGTCCCCACCAGTAGAACAATACACTGACTCAATGAGCAGGTTGCAGCATTGATAAGAGACAGACAGCCAGGGACAGTCAGCAGGGAGATTTAGACATTTATAAAAAAAAAAAAAATTTAAATAAACAATTTTTGGTTAGGTTTTTATTTATTTTATTATTTTTCACTTAACATATTTTTTCACTTAAATTTATTGATAGCGTTAGAATCAATGTTCCCCAGGAGCTGCCTGACACCCTTCTCTGAATCAGAGCCCTCTGATTCGGATCTTCTATGAAGGTTCAGACAGCTCCTGAGCTTCGGTTCACTTGCTTGTCAGCTGACTCAGCAAGTCAATCGAAGATTCAATTCATGAATTGGTTCTTTTGAATGAACTGATTCAAATGAACCGATACATTTAAAAGATCCGAACTTCCCACCTCTACTAGCCAGTGGCTGCGGTAGCGGAGTGCGGGCAGACATTGCGCTGCTGGTACAAACGATCCAGAGGCTGTATAGCCGCCATATCCCTTGTACCTGAACAGCCATCACTGGCTGTTTAAAATTACCAAGAACATAACCACTTCAGGCGAAGGACGTACATTTATGTGAACCCGCCTGAAGTGGTTAAATACAGAACAGATGTGAGGGTATGATCATTTAGATTATTCTGATGCACCACTCACCTTATATATAAATTGCTTTCCCTAAATAATTCAAAACATGTAAAATCAGGATTGGTAGTACCAGAACTCCACCTACAGGGTAGTTAACATTATTGCTTGTACATGCACCTTGTTAATGAATATATTAATATACCAATCTACCAATCAAATGCTAGTAGCAGCCCACTGGAACTCCCATAGGCAGTTCCAAAGATCAGGTAAAAATCTAGCATAAATAAGGTTTGAAAAAAATGAGGAAAAAGGATGGAGGGGATAACCTTGTACCATCAACTCTCTATCATCACATCATAAGAATAGGCCAGTATTGAATCTCTGCTCAACTTTGAATTGTGGTGGTAATGTATAATTTTGCTTACTAAAACATATATTATTATAATTTTTTAAATGTTCATTTTTTTTTTTTTTTTACATTTGTTTATTGACTGAACATGCATAGAATACACAATACACAAGCATCAGTACAAAGATATCTGAAATACAATGCATTCTTTTGTACCCTTGGAATGTTCCAAGAGCTAGAATAACCATAAAATACCCAGAATGTTCATTTAAAAAAAAAGGAGCTAAGTGAGTAATTGCTTAGAAGAACGCTAGTCCTTAACTTCTTCCTACAGGAGAAGATTTGGACAGGGTTACATCGGAATACTGTTAATTCTGTTATAAGTCTTTCACTTATCTCCTAATAATGATATTGAACCAATATGAATCTCGCCACTGTTTTATTAATGAATAGATGCAGGTGGTGTAGGCTTAATCTAAGAAAGAGTTGTTACATGATTGCATTTAAATACCTGGCTATTAGGTGTTACATTTTGCTATTGGAATATTGACATTATTATCAAACTGAGTCTCTGTAACTAATATTGATTAAATTGGTTGATATTTTATTGAAATATTGAAAATAACTGCACTTGACAGTATTATTATTAAATTCATTTTTACTTCCTGTTATGGAGTATG
>NW_017306584.1:1008805-1026738 GCF_000935625.1 Nanorana parkeri
TGTTATGGATTATGTTATTTATATATATATTTTTTAATTAATTCTTTATTTGAACACATTTTTCAACATACAGTAAAAAAGATATGAAACATTGAAGAAGGGACAACAATCTCTGAGCCTGATGAATGGGACCCTGTGTCGCCCCGAAAGTGCTTGCTAATGAGAGACAGCATTTGTCAATAAATGAGCACTTGATTGCTGTTATCATCGTTTGGTGTGCTGGTAACATCTTCCTATTGTCTACATGTGGCGGCGCCATCCACAGTCATTTCGAGCACCCGTCTTCATATTATGGGAATCCTGGCAAGGTTTCTTTTCTCTTGTTTGGGATATGGAAAACATCGCAGAATCTTAAAGCCAAATATGCATTCAACTGAAGAAAAAGGTGATCAACAAATGAAGAACAAGAAAAAAACCAGGAAAAAGACCAGGAAGGAGGAACAAAAAAAATTGGGGGAGGGAGGATCAAGAGTGAGGGGAGGAACATTGGCAGGCTATCCAGTACAGTCTTCTAGAGACACAGCAAATGAGGTAATATACTCTCAAGAACTCAGAAGAGTTCCAAACTCTGGAGAATGAATTAAATCCAGCCAGTAGAACCAGGTCTTCTTGAACTTTCATTCTCTATGATGTAGGGCAACAGTAAGTTCATCCATGATACAAACATCTTCCACAACCAGAGGTTGAGCGGGGAAGGATCAACACATTTCTAATACAAGCTCTAGCTGCGTTAACCAGGTGCAATAAGAGAGCATTCATATTTAGTCTTGCAGAGCAGAGCTACATGTAAGAGCGCTACTGCTGTATTGTCAGAAAGTTGTATACTGGTAAGTTGATGGATAATATGCAGAATAGAATCCCAAAACTCGCGCAATTTTGGGCACAACCAAAAAATGTGGAGGAATGTGCCCATGTGGAGTCCACATCTCCAGCACAGAGGGAAGCATTGTGGATACATCTTATGAAGGGTGAATGGAACATAACACCACCTAGTGAGGATTTTATAACCTGTTTCCTGGAAAGGACTGGACACAGAGGCCTTGTGTGCAAAGAAAAGCATATAGTGTCAGGGTACCCTGCACAGGCGTTCTCACACCACATGCAGGTACCCACACAGGATGACCAAATAATATGCCCACACAGGATAGGGTTATATGCACAGTTTATTTGCTACACAACAACAAAACTACAAACCCAACAAAGAGGGGTAACAGGCCTGCAGATGTACAGCAGGCCTCGGGATACCAGAAGAGTGGTCAGGTACAAGCCGAGTCGTTAACAGGAGGGCAGCGTGGTACAGGAACAGGATTCAACGGAGAGTGGTCGGGTAACAAGCCGGGTCGGTGACAGGTTTTCAGATAGGAAGCAAGGTTCAGGAAGCAAGGTTCAGGAAGCAAGGGCATCAGCCAGGTTTAGCAACACAATACTGACCCAGCTTCCTGACTGCAGGGAGGGCCTAAATACCCTCCCAGGAAGCACCAGATGACGGGATGATCAGTCACAGCTGGGGCACACCCGCAGGTGAGTACTGGAGCTGGTTCCTTACAGTTCCTGGCTGCTGGAGACACCCGCAGGTGAGCACAGGAACTGCAGGACCCGGCTCCAGCGCCACCTGGGGGTGCTCTGGATCTTGACAGTACCCCCCACTCAAGGAGAGGACTCCGGACGCTCCCACAAAGTCCAAGGGCATGGGAAAGCTGAGCAGTCCACCACCCGGCAGAAGTCTCCACAGGCCAGCAGAAGACCCAACAGGAAGGCCATGGGTAAAAGGGTTAAGGAAGCAAGGTTCAGGAAGCAAGGTTCAGGAAGCAAGGGCATCAGCCAGGTTTAGCAACACAATACTGACCCAGCTTCCTGACTGCAGGGAGGGCCTAAATACCCTCCCAGGAAGCACCAGATGACGGGATGATCAGTCACAGCTGGGGCACACCCGCAGGTGAGTACTGGAGCTGCAGGTTCCTTACAGTTCCTGGCTGCTGGAGACACCCGCAGGTGAGCACAGGAACTGTAGGACCCGGCTCCAGCGCCACCTGGGGGTGCTCTGGATCCTGACATATAGTCAAATTGTTCGGGCAAAAAAGTAATTTGGAGGTCACGTTCCCATTTCTTCAGGAAAGATAGATGCTCTCCCCAGTCGGCAAAGAGCAATAAGGTGCAAGATTTCGAAAGACTCTATGATCAAGATGCTGGCCGGACAAACAGGTCCTCAAATGGGGCAAGAGTGAGCCCAAGAGTGGATTTTCCTATCAATTTACCAAGAAGGTTCTTGAGCTGCGTAGCTTGCCACCATTTCAGAGGAGGAGTAATCATTTCGGACAAATCCTGCAAAGAGGAAACCCCATCCGGGCGCCAAAAATTTGCTACTCTAAAGAGGTTAGATTGGAAGAAAGGGGAGAAGGACTTAACCTCCACTCCCGGAATTAAAAGAGGGTCCCCCAATACCGGAGTCATCAACGTGAGAGTCAGGCTTAACAAAAGCTGGTTCGAGCAAGTGTGTAGGACACGGAAAGTAGTGTCAATAAGCGAGTGGTGGGAAACATCACCTAAGGGTCGATCCATGGAATGCATGATAAGGGTATAGAGGAGAAGGTCTGTTCAAGATGTTTGTTGCAACGAAAATTTGTTCATAGCAAACATTTGTACATACTACCACTACCGAAAATTGGGAATTCGTCTGAATCTGAATCCCGAAAAACAAAAAATCTGAAGGAAAACAAAACAATTTTTTTGCCGACGCACATGTCTAAATGTTATCTTGTGTGAGTCATTCCTAGGTTGCTGAGATATTGATGATTATTTCAAAACCCACTGACATTATCTGACATGACCAAACAAAAATCGATGAATCCGTGGGGTTTTCATTCATCAAAAATCTCAGCAAGAACACAGCACATGCCCAAAAGGAAATTATTTCCGTTGTTCATCAAAAATTGGTTGGCTAGAATGGCTGGTTGGGGTCATTATCCTGCTCCAGAATACATTTCGGACCAATCACACGCCTCCCTGATGGTATGGCATGATGGATAAATCATGCATCTGCTTGTATTTCTCAGCATTGGGGGTGCCATTCATCCTGACCAAATCTCCTACTGTAATGACAGATATTCACCCCCAGACTTACAAGGAACCTCCACCATGTTTCACTGTTGTTGCAGACACTCATTATTATACCACTCTCCAGCCCTATGATGAACAAACTGGCTCCTGCTACAGCCAAATAGTTCATATTTTGACTCATCAGTCCAGAGCACCTGCTGCCATTTTTCTGCACCCAAAGTTTTCATGCACAGTTGAGTCGCTTGACCTGTTTTCACGTTGGAGGCATAATTTTTGTGGCCGCATGGCCGCAGAAAGATGGTTAGTTCTTCAAGATGCTTTGAACAACCTACCTGTCAAATTCCTTCAAAAACTGTGTGCAAGTATACCTAGATGATGCTGATTGATGCTGTTTTGAAGGCAAAGGTGGTCACACCAAATATTGATTTGATTTTCTCTTCTGTTCATTTATTTTCCATTTTGTTCATTGATAAAAATAAACTATTAACACTTTTATTTCTGAAAGCATTCTTACTTTACAGCATTTTTTCACACCTGCCTAAAACTTTTGCACAGTACGGTAAATAATGCAATAAAGTGATATAATAATGCAGACCGATCTAAACATTTGTTAAATACATTCTTGTCCTAAAGTGATATTAAAGTCAAAGGGATTTTAAGCTATTTCAAATGCTGATTAAATCACTTACAATGGATGCTGCTTCTTGAGGTGTAAAAGTTTTTTAGTTACCTGCAGAATCAGTTGGTCCCCTGAGCACTGGTCCTGATTTCCTGTTTTAGAGTGACTTCTTTCTGAAGGAGAGTGTGCTAGTAAGCTGTGTGTATCCCCACAAACACAGCAAATCAAGCTTCTCCCCTCCCCCCAGCCCTCTCACCTCCCTCCTCTAAGCTAGTAGATGAACAGTTGCTGTAGTCTGCTCTGTCCTTTGTGATCTTGTACTTGACAGGAAGTTGAGGGAATCTGAGCTGAGAGACATGGAAGCAGTTGTTTAAAAACATTATGATTATAAGTGTTTGGGCAAAAATGTAAAGCAATGCTTTGCTGTATTCATTATTTAAAACATTTTGAGAGTTTAATACTACTTTAAGAATATAATAGGTTAGTGTATTCTGCCTCCAGTAGCAATGTCTCTAGCACAAAAGCACTTAGTGAAACTCTGTGTCAGACTCTGAGCTACTTTCACACTCCCTGCCACCTCTGTTCCAATGTCCAGTTGTAATGGTAATGAGGTCTGGGCATCTCAATATTAGTTAGAACATTCCATCTTCGTCTCATTCAGCTTATTAAAATGTATAACTTCTAGACATAAGTAAATCAGTTCAACCATTAAATAGGTGTTCTGTTTTAGAGTCATACAAATGACAGGACCCAGGCCTAGCTGTTTATTGGTGCCCGTTATAAAACTTTAAAGAAAAGTCAACAGTCAGCACACTTGACTAATTCAACTCATCTCCTATAGATCACTTGGTCTGATAAAAAAGGAATGTCTGGTATCTCCCTCAGGCTAATAAACTAATAATATGTATATAGCTGCTTCTTTTCAAGCAATGCTTTGCTGTGCAATGTATATTTGTTTGATCTGGATTCATTATTGAAAAAAAGTTTGAGAGTTTAGTACTATGTGAATGCTAAAAGGATGTTGATGGAACCTGTGAGGCAGGAGAGGAGCAGTGCAACTCCTGTATCCTATGGTAAAAATATGGGCAGGTAGATTTAACAAGACACATTGCGGCCACTGCCACTTCATCAGGAGGTAAAATCTTCCGAATGAGGTCACAGACTGATGTAAAACCTTACAGAAACGCTTCACTCTATCCAAAACAAACCAAAAAAAATTGGCTGCAGTAAGGATTTAAATTTGGCTAATGCATATCTGAGGGAAAGTGTGCTAACTTTCTGCTCTTAACAAAATCTGAGTCTTTTAAACCAGTGTGCTTCTTTGAAATCCTTTTCCCTAGTAATGACTGAATTAACTTGACAAGCTGAAACTGTCAATTCAATATTTTATTTTCTTGTTAGATGTAATTATCACACGGAAAGCCACTTCGGCTTCCCAGTGGGCTCCTGATTGAACCTAGGGAACTCATGTAGAGGGCTGATTGCAAAGCCACTGGGTTAACTCAAACACCATTACACTACAATGTTGCCCCGCAAAATGAATCCCCACATTTAACACTAATAGATGTATTGTCAGCAGTGAATGAGTTAAAAGTTAGGATACTGAGAAATGTTTAAAATATATGCTCATAAAATGTGTGTCCTGCATATAAATGTATACTATTAAGTGGCACATATAGTGATACAGAATTGAAGCTTCTACAGTAAATCTCAACGTTTTATGCTTAGTTTTTACAAGACCAAAGCAGGACCAGGTATACATAAAGTGAAATTTTTTGTTCTATATGTGTTTGTATACAAATGGGCTCCAAAGGCAAGACTACACCATTTATAGGCAAATTCAATAAATTCAACACAGTTAGTTGACTGATGGATTCGTCAATTTTCTGTCCCTTCGTTAAAACCCCAATAAACACACGGACTGCGCGACATGGATTTTCACGGCCACAGCAGCCCTTTTATTAAACAAACCACTTTAACAATAACCAAAGTAATTAAACAAATAATATACAAAATTAATACTTTAAACAATGGTTGACTTGAGAAGGGGTCTTTGGGTGCCCGCCAGGCCAAAAAGGCCTCTCATAACACTCCACCCATGTCCTCAGCCGCACCACAAACAGCTCGAGGACACTTACTCCTTCTGGGTTCCCACGGGGCCAGGCCCTGCCCTTTACAAATCCGGACACCAACAGGGGGAAGCACCCATACCAGCTGATGGCCCCCCATTTTTGTAATGAACTCCGATTTTGTAGACCCCCCAAAGACCCCCTAACCCGCCACACGAACAGGAGTGACACCCCCTCAAGTGAGTCACCCCACACCTGCACCGCTCGCTAGATCCCATCCTGGAGCCCCAGGAACCAAAAATCAGTGCCAACCGCATTCAAGTGCACACCATCATCCCTCCAGTACCGGACCGAGCAATCCTCCGAGTCAGAGTGCCGCGCCACGAGGCCCCCCAGCCGAGCAACAAATTTGCCCACCACCCGATTGAGCTTGATCCGGGCCTTATTCAGGTGCTCCACTGATCGGGCATACCGCCAAGCCCTCCTGGCCACGATATCTGACCAAACCACTACCACCCCAGGGAACTCCCGCCTAAAGCGCAGCAAATTAAATTTAATGTCCCTGATCAAATCCCTGGAAGCACGAACCCCCAGATCGTTGCCCCCGACGTGCAACACCAAAACGTCTGGGGGCCTATCAATCCGGGAAAATTAGTGAAATTCCGGGAAAGACCCGGCTCCACGTCATGCCCCTAACTCCCAACCACCGCAGGGTGGCAACATCCCGGGGGACTCCTAGCAGCCTGCCCTCTGGCCTAGCGTCAGCCCGAATCCCCCCCAAAAAGACGTAGGAATCTCCCAATATCCACACCAGGCCTTGCCGCAACTCAGTAAGAAAACCAGAGAACAATTAACCACACAACCAAAAAACAGCATAACAACATCAGTGAGGCACATCAGATGAAGATAGGAAAAAACCACCCCCACCCACTACAAAATATGAGGGCGAACATAAACCCGGAACCGATCCGACTCCCACCAGTCAATCCTCTGAACGACCTCCGGAGGTAGACCCCGCCTGGCAGCCTAAGTAGCTGCCCCCACCCGAAACGAATGAGTATTAAACTGCCGAGAATCTCGGCCCACCCCCGCCAAACACCGCCGGAACACCGCCAAAAACTGATAGCGCGACAGAGCCGAAGCATCTGCGTGCCGCAAAAAGGGGCCAGCCGCCTGTCCCAAAAAAGGCGAAAGCAGCCAAATGCCCATTCATCCTGGAAACCGACACACCCTGCGCAAAACACAGCCCAATATAGTACAACAGGAATGACAAACGATCCCCGTCAGACAATGGGGCAGCCACTCCACTCACCAAATCCGACCATTCCCACCAAGCCGACGAGTACGCCGTCCAAGTGCCCGTACTTACCAACTGCCGAATCAGCGCTGCGGAGATGCCAACGCCACCCTCCAAAGATGCCCAGGACAAGGAATCCCCTGCCGCTCCGCTCCCGGTGCCAGCGACCAGAACCTGTCCCACTGAAAACGAGACAACGCATCAGCAACCGAATTCTGTACCCCAGGAACATTATCTGCTTTGACCAAACAATTGAGCTGCAAGCAAGTGAGAACCAAATGCCGCAGCAAACGCACCACCGGGGGCGAAGAAGCCGACAACCGGTTCACCGCCTCCACAACACCCATGTTATCACAATGGAACCGAATACGCCGATCACGAAAACGCTCCTGCCAAACTTCCATAGCTACAATGATGGGAAACAATTCCAAAAGCGCCAAATTGCCCAAAAAACCCGCCTCGCGCCAATCCTCCGACCATGCCTCGGCACACCAAGCCCCCTGGCAATATGCCCCAAACCCAGTGCTGCCCGCCGCATCCGTGTACAATTCCAGGTCAAAAGCCAACACCACAGGCGCCATCCACAACGATCTACCGTTGTAATTCTCTAAGAACGCATCCCAAACCGCCAAATCCGCCCTGTGTTCGCCAGTCAAACGAACAAAATGATGAGGGGAGGTGATCCCCGCCGTAGCTGCACACAAACGCCGATTGAAAATTCTCCCCATCGGCATGATGCGGCAGGCGAAGTTCAACTTTCCCAAAAGAGATTGAAGCAGGCGAAGACGCACCTTCCACACCCTCCGAGCCGCACCCACTTCCCGTTGGAGATCCTCAAGCTTGTCCTGCGGCAAGCGGCATTCCATGGCCTGCGTATCAATGATGATACCCAAAAACTGCAACTCTGTCACAGGACCCTCAGTTTTGTCGTGCGCCAGCGGAATACCCATCTCCTGGGCCACCCGTTCCAACGTCCTCAACAAAACCGAACAGAGGGGGGAACCTGATGGGCCAACGCACAAAAAATCGTCCAAGTAGTGGATGACGGACGACACCTGAGCCACATAACGCACTACCCATTCAACAAATGTACTAAACGTCCCAAAAAGGAACAGGGGGATTGAACACCCCATAGGCAAGCAACGATCGATAAAATACCGCCCCTCCCACTGACCGCCCAGCAAGGGCTGGCTATCGGGGTGCACGGGGAGGAAGCGAAACGCGGATTCGATATCCGATTTCGCCATTAGTGCCCCCCTGCCATAACGCTGTACCCACGCCACCGCCGTGTCAAACGATGTATAGGACACTGAACATAACTCCGGACTAATGGCACTGTCAACCGACGCCCCCTTCGGGTACGATAAGTGGTGAATAAGCCAAAAGTTTTGAGGCTCCTTCTTGGGAACCACAATCAGATCGGGAATAGGCAGGGCCACAAACGGCCCTGCCATCCTGCCCATCTCGACCTCCTTGTCCAATTTGGCCGAGACCACGCAAGGATAAACAAAACGCAGATGTCAAATGTTTGGGGACGGAGGCCGGGACAGGAGGGACAGGACAATGAATACGAAAAACCCAGAGTAAAGCCGCCCCGCAAAAAGTGTGCATCCCCCCTCCCAGGATACCTACTCAGATAATGCTCCATCGCGAACAGTTTTATGGGTGTCCCCCCTTTTTGCAGCAGGGTCAGACGCTTGGGACTTGCCCCTCTTAAAACACCTGGATAAGCCATGTGAGCCTCCGCAGCCAGAGCACTCATGCTTGAAACGACAGGAGCACCCAAAACGGCAAGAGCCCTCGTTGAATTGCCGCCAAGTGAACCGTGTCAGCGTCCTTCGCCTTAGGGGCCCCCGCTCCACCAGCGCGACAGCCGTGGAATCAGTCCCCCCAGCCACGGCAGCGGAGGTACCAACCTCCCCACCACCGTCCCCCCTGTCCAGCGGCGGTCCCACCGCCTGCGAGGGAAGAAGGGGCAGCAGGGGGACACGCATCCCGGCCACCAGCCAGCACCTCAACGGATCCGAATCCACGGCGGGCCCTCCCACGCTCGGTACATCAGCAGTGGGGGAGGCCGTAAGCACGATCCCAGGCAGAGCAGAGGGGGAACGAACACCCCCCCGCCGCCTGTCACAGGTCCCGGTCCACGACAGGCCCCCCTCCCCGCAGCCCTGGAAGGGGAGGCCAGATCAGCAGGCAATCGGGTGGAAGGAGAAGCGGAAGGAGACGCAGTCTCCCAGCTGCTCGCAGCAGCACACCCTGACCTGTGCCAATAGGGACTCCAGGTCACTCATGGCAAATCTGTATGCTCACTTCCAGCAGGGTGAAGACCAGGATAACCTGCTTCGTTTGTCGATTTCCGGAAAGAGGACATCCCTCAGCCCTCGCAGTTCCTTCCCATGCGGCTCCTCCTGGACACCTGACTCCTACGTCCAATCAGGTAAGAGCAGCCATTCCCATTTTATTTTTTAACCCTTTCTCCCGGGTCTATTCCTCCCCCCAGTCATGTAGCCCCTCCGCTTAGTCTCTCCGTGTCTGTCTTTTTCAACACTTTGCTCAGTCAGAGACAAGACAGACAGAGAGGTAAAAAGTTCAATTGTTATAATTAAATCTGCATTTATTTAAAGAAACAATACATTGAATTTTAGTGTAAACACTTCCATACATGCAGAGATCCAATGATAAACTAATAATAATAATAAAAAAAAGAACACATTACAAATATCCAAAATTGATCATCTACAATAGTTCTTGTAAATAACATTTTGCATTGCATTGCCACTTTCTAAGCTCTACTCATTAATACATATTTTTCACCCTGTCAAAGTATATCAGGGCTATTCACAAAAGAGTGAAGAGTTTGAAGAAGTGAACAATCTAGGCCAAAATAGCTGATTTGGAAAAATTCTCCAATTCAGCTCACTTTCCAGTTCAGCTATGTTGTCCTAGATTGTTCACTTCTTCTCCAAACTCTTCACTCTTTTGTGAATAGCCCTGTAACTGTTTTTTTTCTCTTCTGTTAAACCTAATACTAGTAAAACGTGGCTAAAAGTTACTTAAATGAAATATACAACAATCTGTTTTATGATCTCTCTGAGGTGATTAAAGCACTTATCATTCTCAAGGTGGGTATGTTGCAGAGATTAGGTGGGCCTATAGTGTTTATTTTCAATGCTTCCCAGCTCCATCTAGTGGCCATAATACAGTATTACATTACATTCGACCTGTAGAAAACATAAATTGTTGGCTCTATTCGCAGAGATTCTCAGAGCAAAAGACTCTGTGAATTGAATATGAATAGACCACTAAAATGTAACTTTACCACTATGTCCTAATGCTGAACTATCCTCTTGCTATGCACAGTCTGCTTTTTTAAGGATCAAATACTAGCACTTGAGGAGATGGCTCTGTGGCCAAAGCTAGTGATCCATCAACATGATGATATCAGTCTGCAATGCTCACAGTGACATGCTCTCTGCATCTCTTCACAAATAAGCTATTGTAACGTTCTTAAAATATATGTCAGGTAAAGAAAAAAACACACATATGACCTACATATCTCTGCAATACATGTACATGTCAAAAGGACACACAGCATGCAGCTTTTAATAACAACAATGCCCAATAAACTGTGTATACATCACAAAACAAAGGGATACATATTATACAGACTCCATAGCACTTTCCATAGGCTGTATTTTGAGCAGGAGAGACACCAGTCAGCTTTTAACCCAAAAACAGCATTAGATTGCATTAAAAAAAAAAGACAGCAAAATATTTTACTGACTCCATACACAGTACTTAAACACCTTTACTTGCTCACATTTTGAACAGGAGTGACGCCAGGCAGCTTTCAATCCAAAGCTCAGTATTAATGGACCATAGTTAAACAGGTTTAATCCAATAATCACAATTAAAGTGCACTTCAAAAAGACAAGAGCCAAAAAGATTAATTGACGAAGCACTGAAATAGGCTGCAGACTAGTAGACACAGACCGTTATTTACCCTGCAGCAAATACTTTTTTGTGCTTGAGTTCCAGCTGCAGAAACAATATGTGTGCCACCTTTACAGTGTCAGGGTACTATAGCAAGACACTAGAGGCAGCAACAAATGGTAATGGTGGCAGGTCAGTGGCAGATGGCAATGTTGGCATGTCAGTAGTAGTGACAGCAGATGGTAAAAGTGGCAGTCCAGAAGCAATGGCAGGAGATAGTTATGGATTTGTTTCTCTGTCACAAAACTGCCTGATGCACTGAATGCACTCTTTGACAGCACACTTCTGTCCACAAGGCAAGTCAACAGTGGTCCAGGCTGGACTCCCAAATGTCCATGGGGTTGTCTGCATCTGCCCTAGACCACAGGTAATCTTAGATCAAGTGTTTTAGGTGCTGCTTGTGACTACTGCCAGCAGACAGGCTTGCCTGCTGCCATATAAAATATGGCTTAGATTCATTGCTGAGGCAGCAACTGAAACTTCTCCTTCTCCGTTGAATGACCTGTAGATCGGAGGCACATTGACCAAGGAATTGGATCCTGGAAAGGAAAGGAGGCCAAACAATTTTCCACAGCACTTCTTACCAGTGGTGCATTTTTGCTCCCTCTGCCAAGAAGCCTGTCAAGGAGCCTCTATCACTGGCTTTGCGCGAGCATTTATGCATGCGCATGAATTGCCCATGGAGTCTGGTGTGTGCGTGCACCTCTGTGTAGATGTGCGCGCTCGCAGGTCTGCATGCTGCAGACTCTGGCACTAAACGGGCTATTTATATTGTGTCCTCCTGATGTCCGGTGCTGAGTGACCATCAGCTACCAGCTATCTAGATCCTGTGTTCTGTTCCTGTTTCCATGTTGCTGACCCGGCTTGTCCTGACCATTCGGGTGATCCACTGTATTCCTCACCACGGCTTGTTCCTGGCTCCACTTCTCCCCGCTGTTCTTGTGCCAAGTTGCTCTCACGGTATTGACCTCGGCCTGTTCTTCAACTATGATCCTGTCTTCTACCTGGTACTGCACTGCCCACCTGGTTTTGACTCGTCCTATTTCTGACCTCACCACTGCCTGCTCTACAGTCATCAGGCCTGCATCCTCTGCGCTGCCTGCTGATCTACAGTCGTCAGACCTGCATCCTCTGCACTGACTGCTGATTTAGAGACATCATCTGAGCCTGTACTTCTGTCTTCAGTCTCCAGGCACTCGTTCCCCGCTGTGCCACGATTCCCCTGTTCTGCTACCCAGGTGTCTTGGGACCAGAGTTGTGAGAGAGGCCTCCCTCGCCACTTCAAGTTCTGAAAGGTACGTGACACCCTCTGTAATGGTAGCATGAGATCCTACATTTCCCCTTGTATTTAGGATCTAAAGGGCAGCAAATTAGTAATGATTGTGACGATAGTTAGGTCTGGGCACCCCATATTAATTAGGAAATTCTATCTTTCCCTCGTTGAGCTAGAATTTATCACTTCTAGTTTGAATTACATCAGGCTGTCCATAATTTTTTTTAGGCCATCCTCAAATTCCATTCCCAGATATCTGCTAATTTGGTCCCTTTACTCTTTATAGCCTTTACAATAATGCACTAAGGCCTGAGTTGTTGGTTCCAATCTGATTCAATAAAGATAGTAGTCACCATCACTCACTTGTAATGTGCAAAAAGGATAGCACTTTCGTCATTTTGAGCACCAACGTATATTTCGTTTGGTTCGAGCGCTGTATGGTGTGCAGGTGATTCTCTAACGCAATTTGATTCAATATTCACAATTATGAATCCGGGGGTTAATACATTTAAAATAACCATATATACAGTATATAGCTGCATCATTCAAATAAAATCTGGACATATTAAACATGATTGGTTTAGGAGGTCCAGGGGCCGAAAAACACACATTAACCCTTTTGAGCCAGACATACTTCACAAGTACATCAAATTTTATATCAATACTTAAATAATTTCATAACACACCTAATCTATGGTTTAATATGTGGTAGTATGTGAAAATGTATAAAATTTGATTATTGATATAAAACTGACCGTTTTGGAGGGGCAGAGGAGAAGGTCATAAAGCGCTAAGCTTCACTCTCCCTAGTTCTTCCTGATTGGATTAGGGACCGGCTCAGTGAAACCCCCTAGAGGGCCCATTAAAAGCTGCTGAGCAAAAGGCTGCAAAAGGCTCCTTTCTCAGCATCAAAAGAGGCTCTCATGTGACCACCAAAAAGAAGCTTGTGTACTATCAAGAAGAAGCTCATTATCATCAAAGACCAACCCTTTGCCTTATTTTGGGAAAGCCCAATCCAGATCTATCTTCTGTTGTATTGAACTGGACTATGCTAGAACTCGCAAAAACCAGGACATATTAAGTACTCTCATTTTTTATTCCCTTTTATTTTACAGTTTTATTTGTCTCTCCTTTGTAACATCTGTGTCTGTATATTTTTTCTGCACCGTTTCTTTTATTTAAAATTATCTTTTAAAATCGTTAAGCTTATCTTTACACTCTAAATAAGAGCTTAAAGTATCCTTGACTCTGTGAAGAGTGCTACCGTATTGTAAAACCTGTCAATATTCATGTCTGAAGGGACAGTAGCATCAGAGGCATTACGTTTTTTGAATTGTCACAGCACTTGCTGGGAACACTGTGTTCTTTCATTATAACACACGGTGGCAGCTATTGTTCATGTGTGTAAAGGATTGACTGCAGTGTTAACCAAGTCCAGTGATGATCACTCTCAATCTGCTGGTCTTATATTGTTATCCCACAAGCTGGTAAAGCTCTGTGCAGTGTGAGGCTGAGAGTGGTATCGCCACTTCCTTGTGACAGTTCAGTTTGATTGAAACTGCGTATAGTCACGTGTTGATTATGTACAGCGATTTCGGACCTGCCAATATATGGTCCCTCCCCTTCTAAATGGTCTAAATCCTGGGGTCCTTGTGCAGGCACTTCAGCATGAATGAGCCTATTTACTACAATTTGCTGCAGCAGAGGACCCCAGATCCTTGGTGTTGCTAAGATTAACAGTTTCCTCAACAGTCTTACCCCACCTACATACAACTCTTGAGTTTGAGAGGCGTGAAGTGTACCCCTGGAAGATTACCCTGCACCCCAATACTCCTCCTCCTTGTATTCCTCATCTGCTTACTGCTGTCTGCCTCACAGGGATGAAATCATTCATAAAAGGATCCTGCCGGCCTTGAGACACCAGGAAGTCCTTCTCTTCCTCCTGCTGCCGTGCCTCCAGTTCCTGGTCTAATACACCAAACAGTATGTGCTCCAGCAGAAATGCCAGAGGGATTGTATCACTAATCCATGTCTGGTGTCAGTTCACCATTCTGGTTGCCTCTTTGAATGGTCACAAGATGTTCAATACCCATAAATCAGGATCCACTGATATGGTGTAAAGAACCGCAGATTCCCAAAACCTGTCCTCACGCACTTCCACAAATACTCATTGATTGCCAGCAGCTGTAGGTGCATCTACTGCAGCAGGGTCAACATCGTGTCCAAGCGCATTGGTGAATTGCATATCAGGCAGCTGGTGGAAAGCTTCTTTTGCCAGTTAAACACTTAGCGCTCGTTCACACCTGAACGTTTTGTAGCGCGTTCTATGCTCGACGAACCCTCTACAAAACGCTAAAAAATATAAATCCCATTGCATTCAATGGTCTCGTTCCCACCTTGGCGTATTTCCGCCCGTCCCTAACGCGCTACAAAACGGCCCACGCCTGAAAAGGTACATGTACTACTTTGGGCCGTTTGTTGCGCGTTTCCATTGGGATACAGCCAAGTAGCCTTCGAAAACAAATCGCACGAACGTCGCGCGACTTTTTTACCGCGAATCGCGGTAAAAAAGCACGCGGCGGTCGCGCATATGCAATACGCCTAGGTGTGCACGAGACCTTACTAGGTATGTTCAGGGCAAACCCGTGGTAGACCTGATTGAAAAGCTCATCCCTATTGAAAGAAAAAAAATTGCCTAGCTATTATGCTAAAACTCTGGCTTCCATACTGACATGAAAAAAAAACAGGCGTGAGGGAGAAAGGTCAAAAGTCTTTATTTGCAGACTTGTTCTGGGGCAGTATTAAATAAAGAGGATTAGCAAGATACCTAGGCATCTAGCATTTTCAGAAGAAGAGATCAGGCAGCATCCATATTTATTTATGACAAGTGTATATGTACTCAAAACAAAACTCTTTTTTAAAAGTTTTGGATAGATTAGGAAGTGGCTAAATCAACCAATGTTTTTATTGTTGTCGGTGTACCATTGAAGGGTATTCCATTCGCATACTGTACCAAAAACACAATAGAAAGTGAGAGGAAATCTCTCCAAATTGAAAGATATTCCATTCTTGTGTAGTTGTTACCGGAACAGGTGACCCCATTGTATGGTTTACCCTCAGCTCTTGTTCAGGTGACAGCTCTAAAGTTTTGGATGTCTTATAGCTTTCTGTCTTGGTAACAATGGTCACTAGGAAAAATAAAGAAGGTGAATCTACTTAGCCAGGACACAGACAGCAATATAAACCTGACATGACTCCTAAGCCATCCCTACTGTATTCAAAACAGACAAAAAAAGTTTTGGATATGCACACACTTTATTCTACATTTAGGATTTAATTTCATTTAGAATTTTAAATCTAATTTAGAATACAAGTGGTTATCATTCAGAAAGATACTGCTGAATGAATGCATTTGTCAGGTTTTGGGTGAAAGGCATAAAACATATGGCAAAAAGCAATCATGACAAGTATTCTAAGGATACCATTATCAGACAAAACTTTGTTGCATATCTTAGAGCAATTTTCTGTTGTTTTTAGTTAGTCATGTCTAAATGTTTGTCTTCCATCTATTATGTACAGTGTGCTGAGCATAGCAGAGACATAAGTATAGTCTGCGCTTGATCTTTGTGTGCAGTGAAAAATGTAATCAGTAGTGGCAGCAGTCTAACTGAAAGAGAAAATAAGTTTTATTCTTTTCATTATCACTCAGGACCATTGCATGAAAAATCATGGCTTCTTTACAGTAAAGAAAACATGAAATATATATTTAAAAAAAACCTTTGCTAGTAATTAATTCACTGTGCTGTGTTTATTCTCCCTTTTTGTAGTGTTTGGATGCCATGTCATTAGTAGCAATAATTCAGCAAGTCCACACCACTGCGCTCATTCATTTGTCTTTGTTGTGGTTACACTGGGATTTCTTTGTGGATTTATGGCTCTGTTTATGTGTTCATTGGGAATATTAATTCCTTCAGAAATTCGACAGTTTGCTGTTTTCTGGGGCAGTTCTAGCTTGGACACAAATTATTATGAACTCTTGGGATGGCTTTGAAGATGATGTTAATCAAGATGACTTTTTACTAAAAGTTTACACTAACACTTTTATCATGTATTGCTACACTTGTATCCATACTTAAAAATGAATTAATATCGTATTGTAGCATTGGCCCTATGTTCAATTTTCTTGTTATATTATCACTGATTATCTGGTTCAGCTTCATCATGAGAATTATTTATTTATTCTTCCTTTTATGGTGTATCAGAATATTCAGATAAGAGAAGTGATCCAAGCCCTTTATACAGAACTTTACATGAATTAGAAATGAGATATCATAGTGAGCCATCTGTTGTGTTACTGAACAGTACAGCTTCATATCATGTAAGGTGTTAGGATATCTGAATTATAACTAACTATAGATGTCTTTGATAGTTTAGAAACAGCTTGGCTGTCCAGGAACCCACCATTTATATATCAGAAGAATCCTGTAGTTATTTTGTCCCAGAAAACCAGTTAATGCATTTAGAATGATCCTGTATTAAGGGAATCTGCCAACTACTGAACCAAGGTATCTGTGTACAGTGCCAAGTGTACTCTGCCATTTACTCTGACAAAGTGGTTCATTTTTCAATATCCCCCTCTGCTCCTATGTTATTTTTAGTGCCTAAATCTAGCTGCATATCTAACAGAGTCATTGTTTTTACAATGATAGTACCCTCCTAATGCCTACAGTTCTGTCCCATTTATACCTGTACTGCGGTAAAGGGCACCAGTGCAACACATGCTATGTGTATGTCGGTACGCTCAGTGGCAAAACAATAGCTGCTCGGGGGCCTGGGGTAGAGGAGGGGCCCCATTAAGAGGACTGATTTGAAAAACTAAACTGAGGTTTCCAGTATTGAAGGACTGAAGTCAGACCTCAGGATCGTCTAGATCCCCCTCTATGCAGTAGAAGCATTTGCTTATCTGCAGTATCTTAGCAGTGTACCTTTATTGCCCTCTGAACCTCTGCCACAAACTGAACCTTGTATGCCCAATGCAGCCACAAATCCCAAAGTTTCACCTCTGTTAAAACCTTATAGTATGGCTGAGGTTTTTAGTTCTACAAAAAACACAAATGAAGATAGAGTTTATTATGTATGAAGGGTAAGTGTGTGCAAGATCATTATTTATTTTATTATAAAATAAAATATTAAGTTATTATTATTACTGCTATTACTTTTACCCCAGCCTTGGCCCCTAGTAGTGTACTGACTATGCATGCAGCTCTCCTGCTGACTGTCCTGAATACATAATTCATGTTAATATCAATGCCACATATTGTCACACTTGACACTGCCAGTCACTACAAAGAGAATTAGCTGGAGGGTCCCAACGTTTTGCTATGGGGCCCCATGATTTGTAGTTACACCCCTGAGTATGTTGCAGTGTCAAACTGTGAAAAGCATGCCAGCATACCTTATCAATGCACTTGTGTTGTGGTGCATCACAATTAATAGTAACACACTACCTAGTGTATTCCTGATACTAGGAAATAATAATAAAATAAATAATGTATTGCTGAGTTTTGTAGTTCTCTCTAGTGTATTGTAAAGTAGGCATGACTCCATTCACACTTCTGTGAT